>NW_027672356.1:0-442489 GCF_964165515.1 Mesoplodon bidens | reverse complement strand
GCGTGTGGCCTCAGCAGTTGTGGCTCGCGGGCTCTAGAGCGCAGGCTCAGTAGTTGTGACGTACGGGCTTAGTTGCTCTGCGGCATGTGGGATCTTCCCAGACCAGGGCTGGAACCCGTGTCCCCTGCATTGGCAGACGGATTCTTAACCACTGCACCACAGGAAAGTCCCAGACTTTCCTTTTTTTAATGACAATTTTGAAGAGTCCTGGTTCACGTATTTCATAGACTGTCCCTCAGCTTGGGTTTGTGTGATGTTTTCCTCATGACTGAAAGGGAGTTAGGGTTTTGGGGAAGGAGATGTTTACTTTTAATATTTTGTTTCATCTCTATCTCTTGGCTTTTTATGTAAGATATTCAATGCATTTAGATATATATTTAAAAAAGCAGGCTTGTAGACTATTATTTTATAATCTGCTTGCTATTTTGTAGTCTGCTTGGGATGATGGTGGTATGCTTTTTTTTTTTTTTCGGTACACGGGCCTCTTACTCCTGTGGCATCTCCCATTGTGGAGCACAGGCTCCGGACACGCAGGCTCAGCGGCCATGGCTCAGGGGCCTAGCCGCTCCGCGGCATGTGGAATCTTCCCGGACAGGGGCACGAAGCCGTGTCCCCTGCATCGGCAGGCAGGCTCTCAACCACTGCTCCACCAGGGAAGCACGGTACACTTTTGTTTTATTTATGCAGTAGGCCCTCTTGCACTGATTTACATTTTATTGATAAAACTCAACTGCTTTGGATTATGATGTGTTTACAAGGCTACACAGATCATCTGGAAGGGAAAATGAAGAAATACAAATGACAGAATATGTTTTATAATAATAAAATATTCTTGGCAAGCAGCAACCTTTTCTCAAAGTCAGTGTTTTAATATAATTTGCTTGCTTCATAAATATGGGTTTTTTTTGTTTTTTCATATCTTTACTGATTAGTAAGCATGTTAAATGACTTGGGAGGAATCTCACTCTCTTCAAGAAATAATTTGGAATTCTTGATCTAGAATGCTGACAATTCTCAAAAATGGGTCAGGAAAATGAAAGTAATAGATGGAAAAAAAATCTCAATTTTAGCTGTTGATATAACTTTTCTTAAATTTAGGGTTTTTTTTATAATTGAAGTTACTAAAACAGATGGTGGAAGGTCCATCAAGAAATTTATTTTATGTAATGAAAGCATTTTACTTTGCTGTATTGAATTCCATTCATTCTGGAATTTAGGAGCATTTACCTCTTTATGAAAGAGATGATTCAAAGTAGAAAATGATTGATGACCTTCGCTTCCAGTTTTCTTCTAAATAGACTTAGTCTCTCTTCTAATGCTTCTTGCATACTCAGTAATTGTATAAGTTTTCGAGAAAAATGCAGGTCTGGCTGAATATTAAGCACAGTACGATAAATAAAGCTTTTTGACTTTGCAGAATATTTTACACGTGTGTCCCATAGATTCATCAGAGATTCTAGTTTTGGATAAAGGCAAGTACATTTCAAGACAATACAACATCCCTGTGTATGACATTGGCATTCGAATGAGAAGTGAATTTGGTTCAGGACGGTTCTGGAATGCTTGGCATTTAGGTTATTTTAGGTCAACTCTTTGGGAAATTCAATTAGAGTGTTTATTGAATGGTTTTCGTGAGCTGAATGGTTGCCATGTCATGTCATAGATGGTCTAAAACATGACTCTTATTTCTAAAATAGTTGTGTTGGTCAGATAAGGCATCTTACATGATGTATTTAATCCAAGATAATGATGGATGAGTAAGAGTCAGATCATTCTCGAGGAAGTAATTTTGGTTTTGAGAGAGGCATTCTTAGGGAAGTAGGCCTTGGTGTGTTCATTTAGAGCTGGGCAGGATTGAGGTCCAGAGAGAGGAGGGAAAGGATATTTGGGTGGAGGGAAGGGCATTGGCAGAGCCTCAGAGGCCTGACGGTTCCTGGGGCCTGTGTGGGAATGGTGGGAAAGTTGGGCTGCAGTCAGCCTGTGGGTGGCCTGGACGTTGGGTAATGAGCGTGGCCGTCAGTTTATGGGTGCCCTCTGTAGAGTTGTCTGTAACTTGCTTCCTCCCTGAGGAAGTGTGACACGCTTCTGCTAGCTGCAGTGTCTTCCCCACAGCTGTGCTGTCCATTGAGGAGAAGGGGGCCTGCTCTGCCATGGCTTCCTTACTCCTCAGGGTATGGCGTGTGAGTTATTTTAATAATGTATCAATCTGCCTTTTCTTTCTTTTGTCACAATGCATTTGCTTTCTAAAGTGGTCTTGTTTTCAGGATAATAATTGGGTTTCCACAGGGAAAATCATAATGTATGAGGCAAATTACTGACTAAAGGCAAATTTCTGACTTAAAAACATGAATCTCTAATTTGTTTCTAGTAGTTCTTCTTTTGTTTAAATTTTTGTTTTGTTAGTTATGTATAGAAACTTAAGGATAGTAATTTCTGCTCAGGTGGATAGTGGTACTGTTTAGCACAGCTCATTGGTCTTCTGAAACTTTTACAAATGCAGTCTGATTCATTCCGGCCAAGTTAATTATGAGGTACATATTTTTTCCCCTAATGGAGACAAATGTAAAAGACAGAGATACAGAAATCATCTCCAGTTTAGATTGAAGAAATTTTAGTTACTACTGTTTGTTCCTGCTATTTGATCAGAGTTTATTTTTATTTTTTGAAGTCTGTCTCTAATCAAATAAGATTTAATGTTTTAGAAGTAAAAGAGCACCATGACTAAACTGATAAGAAAAGTTAATTTAAGGACAAGAATTGATTTTTAAAAATATAAAAGTACATTTCATGACTTGATTTCAAGATGATCTTGTGGTATCCTTATACTGCTGCAGAGGGAAGTCCACAGTGGGACGAGAATGATGCTTAAAAATCACCACCCTTATTATCTATGACTGAACATGTCTTATTCCAGGCCAGTGTGCCTACCACCTCTGTGGTACACTGTTGATTTCATTTTTCTTCCAGTATTTACTTTTGGTCCTGGACCAATTATCTAGCTGTGATGGGATTCTCCAAAATTATCCTACATTTTGTACTTAGTGAACTAGTGATTGTTCTGTTTGCAGACATTCTTTCTGAGGCTCTACTCTTGCCTCGAAAACCTACATTTGCAGAAAGGGAAATGTATAGGTTTTCCTTTTAAATGTATTTATTTTTATTTATATTTTATTTATTTTTGGCTGTGTTGGGTCTTCGTTTCTGTGCGGGGGCCTTCTCTAGTTGCGGCGAGCAGGGGCCACTCCTCATCGTGGTTCGAGGGCCTCTCAGTGCCGTGGCGCCTCTTGTTGTGGAGCACAGGCTCCAGAAGCGCAGGCTCAGTAGTTGTGGCTCCCGGGCTTAGTTGCACTGCAGCATGTGGGATCTTCCCGGACCAGGGCTCAAATCCGTGTCCCCTGCACTGGCAGGCGGATTCTTAACCACTGCCCAGCCCGTTATTCTTTTTTTAAAAAAAATATTTCCTCATTTGTGTTTATGTGATGATGCCTTTATTTATTTTTTTATTATTGTTTATATTTGGCTGAGTTGAGTCTCTTTTGCTGCGCGCAGGCTTTCCCTAGTTGTGGCAAGTGGGGGCTAATCTTTGTTGTGGTGTGCGGACTTCTCATTGTGGTGGCTTCTCTTGTTGCGGAGCGTGGGCTCTAAGAGTGCGGGCTTCAGTAATTGCAGCACCTGGGCTCAGTATTTGCGGCACACAGGCCCTAGAGTGCGCGGCCTTCATTAGTTGCAGCGTGTGGCCTCAGTTGTTGTGGCTGGTGGGCTCTAGAGCGCAGGCTCAGTAGTTGTGATGTACGGGCTTACTTGCTCTGCGGCACGTGGGATCTTCCCGGACCAGGGCTGGAACCCGTGTCTCCTGCATTGGCAGACGGATTCTTAACTAGTGCACCACCAGGAAAGTCCCAGACTTTCCTTTTCTTAATGACAATTTTGAAGAGTCCTGGTTCACATATTTCATAGACTGTCCTTCAACTTGGCTTTGTGTGATGTTCTCCTCATGACCATAGTGGAGTTAGGGTTTTGGGGAAGGAGATGTTTACTTTTAATATTCAGTTTCAACTCTGTCTCTTGGCTTTTTATATAAGATATTCAATGCATTTAGTTATATATTTAAAAAAGCAGGCTTGTAGACTATTATTTTAAAATCTGCTTGCTATTTTGTAATCTGCTTGGGTTGATGGTGGAATGTTTTTTTTTTTTTTTTTCAGTACGTGGGCCTCTCCCTGTTGTGGAGTCTCCCGTTCCGGAGCACAGGCTCCCAACCCGCATGCTCAGTGGCCATGGCTCACGGGCCTAGCCGCTCCGCGGCATGTGGGATCTTCCCGGACCGAGTCACGAACCCGTGTCCCCTGCATTGGCAGGCAGGGTCTCAACCACTGCTCCACCAGGCAAGCCCGTTACACTTTTGTTTTAATTATGCAGTTGGCTCTATTGTGTTGATTTACATTTTATTGGTAAATCTCAACTGCTTTGGATTATGATGTGTTTACAAGGCTACACAGATAATCTGGAAGGGAAAATGAAGTAATACAAATGACAGAAAATGTTTTATAATAATAAAATTTTCTTGGCAAGCAGCAACCTTTTCTCAAAGTCAGTCTTTTAATATAATTTGCTTGCTTCATAAATATGGCTTTCTTGTTTGTTCTTATCTTTATTGATTAGTGAGCATGTTAGATGACTTGGAAGGAATCTCACTGTCTTCAAGAAATAATTTGGCATTTTTGATCCGGAATGCTGACAATTGTCAAAAATGGGTCAGGAAAATCAAAGTAATAGATGGAAAAAAATCTCAATTTTAGCTGTTGATACAACTTTTCTTAAGTTTAGGGTGTGTTTTATAATTTACGTTACTAAAACAGATGTTGGAAGGTCCACCAACATATTTATTTTATGTTTTTAAATCATTTTACTTTGCTGTATTGAATTCAATTCATTCTGGAATTTAGGAGAATTTACCTCTTTATGAAAGAGATTATTGAAAGTAGAAAATGATTGATGACCTTCGCTTCCAGTATTCTTCTCAATAGACTTAGTCTCTCTTCTAATGCTTCCTGTATACTCAGTAATTGTATAAGGTTTAGAGAAAAATGCAGGTCTGGCTGAACATTAAGCACAGTACACTAAATAAAGTTTTTTACTTTGCAGAATATTTTACATGTGTGTCCCATAGATTCATCAGAGATTCTAGTTTTGGATAAAGGCAAGTACATTTAAGGACAATACAACATCCCTGTCTATGACATTGGCATTCGAATGAGAAGTGAATTTGGTTCAGGACGGTTCTTGGAATGCTTGGCATTTAGGTTATTTTAGGTCAACTCTTTGGGCAATTCAATTAGAGTATTTATTGAATGGTTTTCGTGAGCTGAATGGTTGTCATGTCATGTCATAGATGGTCTAAAACATGACTCTTATTTCTACAATAGTTGTGTTGGTCAGATAAGGCATCTTACCTGATGTATTTAATCCAAGATAATGATGCATGAGTAAGAGGCAGATCATTCTCGAGGAAGTAATTTTGGTTTTGAGAGAGGCATTCTTAGGGAAATAGGCCTTGCAGTGCTCATTTAGAGCTGGGCAGGATTGAGGTCCAGAGAGAGGAGGGAAAGGATATTTGGGTGGAGGGAAGGGCATTGGCAGAGCCTCAGAGGCCTGACGGTTCCTGGGGCCTGTGTGGGAATGGTGGGAAAGTTGGGCTGCAGTCAGCCTGTGGGTGGCCTGGACGTTGGGTAATGAGCGTGGCCATCAGTTTATGGGTGCCCTCTGTAGAGTTGTCTGTAACTTGCTTCCTCCCTGAGGAAGTGTGACACGCTTCTGCTAGCTGCAGTGTCTTCCCCACAGCTGTGCTGTCCATTGAGGAGAAGGGGGCCTGCTCTGCCATGGCTTCCTTACTCCTCAGGGTATGGCGTGTGAGTTATTTTAATAATGTATCAATCTGCCTTTTCTTTCTTTTGTCACAATGCATTTGCTTTCTAAAGTGGTCTTCTTTTCAGGATAATAATTGGGTTTCCACAGGGAAAATCATAATGTATGCGGCAAATTACTGACTAAAGGCAAATTTCTGACTTAAAAACATGAATCTCTAATTTGTTTCTAATAGTTCTTCTTTTGTTTAAATTTTTGTTTTGTTAGTTATGTATAGAAACTTAAGGATAGTAATTTCTGCTCAGGTGGATAGTGGTACTGTTTAGCACAGCTCATTGGTCTTCTGAAACTTTTAAAAATGCAGTCTGATTCATTCCAGCCAAGTTAATTATGAGGTACATATTTTTTTCCCCTAATGGAGACAAATGTAAAAGACAGAGATACAGAAATCATCTCCAGTTTAGATTGAAGAAATTTTAGTTACTACTGTTTGTTCCTGCTATTTGATCACAGTTTATTTTTTTTTTGAAGTCTGTCTCTAATCAAATAAGATTTAATGTTTTAGAAGTAAAAGAGCACCATGACTAAATTAATAAGAAAAGTTAATTTAAGGACAAGAATTGATTTTTAAAAATATAAAAGTACATTTCATGACTTGATTTCAAGATGATCTGGTGGTATCCTTATACTGCTGCAGAAGGAAGTCCACAGTGGGACGAGAATGATGCTTAAAAATCACCACCCTTATTATCTATGACTGAACATGTCTTAGTCCAGGCCAGTGTGCCTACCACCTCTGTGGTACACTGTTGATTTCATTTTTCTTCCAGTATTTACTTTTGGTCCTGGACCAATTATCTAGCTGTGATGGGATTCTCCAAAAGTATCCTACATTTTGTACTTAGTGAACTAGTGATTGTTCTGTTTGCAGACATTCTTTCTGAGGCTCTACTCTTGCCTCGGAAACCTACATTTGCAGAAAGGGAAATGTATAGGTTTTCCTTTTCAATGTATTTATTTTTATTTATATTTTATTTATTTTTGGCTGTGTTGGGTCTTCGTTTCTGTGCGAGGGCCTTCTCTAGTTGCGGCGAGCAGGGGCCACTCCTCATCGTGGTTCGTGGGCCTCTCACTGCCGTGGCGCCACTTGTTGCGGAGCACAGGCTCCAGAAGCGCAGGCTCAGTAGTTGTGGCTCACGGGCTTAGTTGCACTGCAGCATGTGGGATCTTCCCGGACCAGGGCTCAAATCCGTGTCCCCTGCACTGGCAGGCGGATTCTTAACCACTGCCCCGCCCGTTATTCTTTTTTTTAAAAAAATATTTCCTCATATGTGTTTATGTGATGATGCCTTTATTTATTTTTTTATTATTGTTTATATTTGGCTGAGTTGAGTCTCTGTTGCTGCGCGCAGGCTTTCCCTAGTTGTGGCAAGTGGGGGCTACTCTTTGTTGTGGTGTGCGGACTTCTCATTGTGGTGGCTTCTCTTGTTGCGGAGCGTGGGCTCTAAGAGTGCGGGCTTCAGTAATTGCAGCACCTGGGCTCAGTATTTGCGGCACACAGGCCCTAGAGTGCGCGGGCTTCATTAGTTGCAGCGTGCGGCCTCAGTTGTTGTGGCTGGTGGGCTCTAGAGCGCAGGCTCAGTAGTTGTGATGTACGGGTATACTTGCTCTGCGGCACGTGGGATCTTCCCGGACCAGGGCTGGAACCCGTGTCCCCTGCATTGGCAGACGGATTCTTAACTAGTGCACCACCAGGAAAGTCCCAGACTTTCCTTTTCTTAATGACAATTTTGAAGAGTCCTGGTTCACATATTTCATAGACTGTCCTTCAACTTGGCTTTGTGTGATGTTCTCCTCATGACCATAGTGGAGTTAGGGTTTTGGGGAAAGAGATGTTTACTTTTAATATTCGGTTTCAACTCTATCTCTTGGCTTTTTATATAAGATATTCAATGCATTTAGTTATATATTTAAAAAAGCAGTCTTGTAGACTATTATTTTAAAATCTGCTTGCTATTTTGTAATCTGCTTGGGTTGATGGTGGAATGCTTTTTTTTTTTTTTCAGTACGTGGGCCTCTCCCTGTTGTGGAGTCTCCCGTTACGGAGCACAGGCTCCCAACCCGCATGCTCAGTGGCCATGGCTCACGGGCCTAGCCGCTCCGCGGCATGTGGGATCTTCCCGGACCGAGTCACGAACCCGTGTCCCCTGCATTGGCAGGCAGGCTCTCAACCACTGCTCCACCAGGGAAGCCCGGTACACTTTTGTTTTAATTATGCAGTTGGCTCTATTGTGTTGATTTACATTTTATTTGTAAATCTCAACTGCTTTGGATTATGATGTGTTTACAAGGCTACACAGATAATCTGGAAGGGAAAATGAAGTAATACAAATGACAGAAAAAGTTTTATAATAATGAAATTTTCTTGGCAAGCAGCAACCTTTTCTCAAAGTCAGTCTTTTAATATAATTTGCTTGCTTCCTAAATATGGCTTTCTTGTTTGTTCTTATCTTTATTGATTAGTGAGCATGTTAGATGACTTGGGAGGAATCTCACTGTCTTCAACAAATAATTTGGCATTATTGATCCAGAATGCTGACAATTCTCAAAAATGGGTCAGGAAAATCAAAGTAATAGATGGAAAAAAATCTCAATTTTAGCTGTTGATATAACTTTTCTTAAATTTAGGGTGTTTTTTATAATTTAAGTTACTAAAACAGATGGTGGAAGGTCCACCAAGATATTTATTTTATGTATTTAAAGCATTTTACTTTGCTGTATTGAATTCCATTCATTCTGGAATTTAGGAGCATTTACCTCTTTATGAAAGAGACTATTGAAAGTAGAAAATGATTGATGACCTTCGCTTCCAGTATTCTTCTCAATAGACTTAGGCTCTCTTCTAATGCTTCTTGCATACTAAGTAATTGTATAAGGTTTAGAGAATAATTTAGGTCTGTCTGAACTTTAAGCACAGTACACTAAATAAAGCTTTTTCACTTTGCAGAATATTTTACATGTGTGTCCCATAGATTCATCAGAGATTCTAGTTTTGGATAAAGGCAAGTACATTTAAGGACAATACAGCATCCCTGTCTGTGACATTGGCATTCGAATGAGAAGTGAATTTGGTTCACGACGGTTCTTGGAATGCTTGGCATTTAGGTTATTTTAGGTCAACTCTTTGGGCAATTCAATTAGAGTATTTATTGAATGGTTTTCGTGAGCTGAATGGTTGTCATGTCATGTCATAGATGGTCTAAAACATGACTCTTATTTCTAAAATAGTTGTGTTGGTCAGATAAGGCATCTTACATGAAGTATGTAATCCAAGATAATGATGCATGAGTAAGAGGCAGATCATTCTCGAGGAAGTAATTTTGGTTTTGAGAGAGGCATTCTTAGGGAAATAGGCCTTGCAGTGCTCATTTAGAGCTGGGCAGGATTGAGGTCCAGAGAGAGGAGGGAAAGGATATTTGGGTAGAGGGAAGGGCATTGGCAGAGCCTCAGAGGCCTGACGGTTCCTGGGGCCTGTGTGGGAATGGTGGGAAAGTTGGGCTGCAGTCAGCCTGTGGGTGGCCTGGACGTTGGGTAATGAGCGTGGCCGTCAGTTTATGGGTGCCCTCTGTAGAGTTGTCTGTAACTTGCTTCCTCCCTGAGGAAGTGTGACACGCTTCTGCTAGCTGCAGTGTCTTCCCCACAGCTGTGCTGTCCATTGAGGAGAAGGGGGCCTGCTCTGCCATGGATTCCTTACTCCTCAGGGTATGGCGTGTGAGTTATTTTAATAATGTATCAATCTGCCTTTTCTTTCTTTTGTCACAATGCATTTGCTTTCTAAAGTGGTCTTCTTTTCAGGATAATAATTGGGTTTCCACAGGGAAAATCATAATGTATGAGGCAAATTACTGACTAAAGGCAAATTTCTGACTTAAAAACATGAATCTCTAATTTGTTTCTAGTAGTTCTTCTTTTGTTTAAATTTTTGTTTTGTTAGTTATGTATAGAAACTTAAGGATAGTAATTTCTGCTCAGGTGGATAGTGGTACTGTTTAGCACAGCTCATTGGTCTTCTGAAACTTTTACAAATGCAGTCTGATTCATTCCGGCCAAGTTAATTATGAGGTACATATTTTTTTCCCTTATGGAGACAAATGTAAAAGACAGAGATACAGAAATCATCTCCAGTTTAGATTGAAGAAATTTTAGTTACTACTGTTTGTTCCTGCTATTTGATCAGAGTTTATTTTTATTTTTTGAAGTCTGTCTCTAATCAAATAAGATTTAATGTTTTAGAAGTAAAAGAGCACCATGACTAAATTAATAAGAAAAGTTAATTTAAGGACAAGAATTGATTTTTAAAAATATAAAAGTACATTTCATGACTTGATTTCAAGATGATCTGGTGGTATTCTTATACTGCTGCAGAAGGATGTCCACAGTGGGACGAGAATGAGGCTTAAAAATCACCACCCTTATTATCTATGACTGAACATGTCTTAGTCCAGGCCAGTGTGCCTACCACCTCTGTGGTACACTGTTGATTTCATTTTTCTTCCAGTATTTACTTTTGGTCCTGGACCAATTATCTAGCTGTGATGGGATTCTCCAAAAGTATCCTACATTTTGTACTTAGTGAACTAGTGATTGTTCTGTTTGCAGACATTCTTTCTGAGGCTCTACACTTGCCTCGAAAACCTACATTTGCAGAAAGGGAAATGTATAGGTTTTCCTTTTAAATGTATTTATTTTTGTTTATATTTTATTTATTTTTGGCTGTGTTGGGTCTTCGTTTCTGTGCGAGGGCCTTCTCTAGTTGCGGCGAGCAGGGGCCACTCCTCATCGTTGTTCGTGGGCCTCTCACTGCCGTGGCGCCTCTTGTTGCAGAGCACAGGCTCCAGAAGCGCAGGCTCAGTAGTTGTGGCTCCCGGGCTTAGTTGCACTGCAGCATGTGGGATCTTCCCGGACCAGGGCTCAAATCCGTGTCCCCTGCACTGGCAGGCGGATTCTTAACCTCTGCCCCGCCCGTTATTCTTTTTTTTTAAATATTTCCTCATTTGTGTTTATGTGATGATGCCTTTATTTATTTTTTTATTATTGTTTATATTTGGCTGAGTTGAGTCTGTGTTGCTGCGCGCAGGCTTTCCCTAGTTGTGGCAAGTGGGGGCTACTCTTTGTTGTGGTGCGCGGACTTCTCATTGTGGTGGCTTCTCTTGTTGCGGAGTGTGGGCTCTAAGAGTGCGGGCTTCAGTAATTGCAGCACCTGGGCTCCGTATTTGCGGCACACAGGCACTAGAGTGCGCGGGCTTCATTAGTTGCAGCGTGTGGCCTCAGTTGTTGTGGCTGGCGGGCTCTAGAGCGCAGGCTCAGTAGTTGTGATGTACGGGCTTACTTGCTCTGCGGCATGTGGGATCTTCCCGGACCAGGGCTGGAACCCGTGTCCCCTGCATTGGCAGACGGATTCTTAACTAGTGCACCACCAGGAAAGTCCCAGACTTTCCTTTTCTTAATGACAATTTTGAAGAGTCCTGGTTCACATATTTCATAGACTGTCCTTCAACTTGGCTTTGTGTGATGTTCTCCTCATGACTGGAGTGGAGTTAGGGTTTTGGGGAAGGAGATGTTTACTTTTAATATTCGGTTTCAACTCTGTCTCTTGGCTTTTTATATAAGATATTCAATGCATTTAGTTATATATTTAAAAAGCAGGCTTGTAGACTATTATTTTAAAATCTGCTTGCTATTTTGTAATCTGCTTGGGTTGATGGTGGAATGTTTTTTTTTTTTTTTTTTCAGTACGTGGGCCTCTCCCTGTTGTGGAGTCTCCCGTTCCGGAGCACAGGCTCCCAACCCGCATGCTCAGTGGCCATGGCTCACGGGCCTAGCCGCTCCGCGGCATGTGGGATCTTCCCGGACCGAGTCACGAACCCGTGTCCCCTGCATTGGCAGGCAGGCTCTCAACCACTGCTCCACCAGGGAAGCCCGTTACACTTTTGTTTTAATTATGCAGTTGGCTCTATTGTGTTGATTTACATTTTATTGGTAAATCTCAACTGCTTTGGATTATGATGTGTTTACAAGGCTACACAGATAATCTGGAAGGGAAAATGAAGTAATACAAATGACAGAAAATGTTTTATAATAATAAAATTTTCTTGGCAAGCAGCAACCTTTTCTCAAAGTCAGTCTTTTAATATAATTTGCTTGCTTCATAAATATGGCTTTCTTGTTTGTTCTTATCTTTATTGATTAGTGAGCATGTTAGATGACTTTGAAGGAATCTCACTGTCTTCAAGAAATAATTTGGCATTT
Source organism: Mesoplodon bidens (assembly GCF_964165515.1). Taxonomy (NCBI): domain Eukaryota; kingdom Metazoa; phylum Chordata; class Mammalia; order Artiodactyla; family Ziphiidae; genus Mesoplodon; species Mesoplodon bidens. The sequence goes on along the minus strand of NW_027672356.1, from coordinate 430,315 downwards.
TTGATCCGGAATGCTGACAATTCTCAAAAATGGGTCAGGAAAATCAAAGTAATAGATGGAAAAAAATCTCAATTTTAGCTGTTGATACAACTTTTCTTAAGTTTAGGGTGTGTTTTATAATTTACGTTACTAAAACAGATGGTGGAAGGTCCACCAATATATTTATTTTATGTTTTTAAAGCATTTTACTTTGCTGTATTGAATTCAATTCATTCTGGAATTTAGGAGAATTTACCTCTTTATGAAAGAGATTATTGAAAGTAGAAAATGATTGATGACCTTCGCTTCCAGTATTCTTCTCAATAGACTTAGTCTCTCTTCTAATGCTTCCTGTATACTCAGTAATTGTATAAGGTTTAGAGAAAAATGCAGGTCTGGCTGAACATTAAGCACAGTACACTAAATAAAGCTTTTTTACTTTGCAGAATATTTTACATGTGTGTCCCATAGATTCATCAGAGATTCTAGTTTTGGATAAAGGCAAGTACATTTAAGGACAATACAACATCCCTGTCTATGACATTGGCATTCGAATGAGAAGTGAATTTGGTTCAGGACGGTTCTTGGAATGCTTGGCATTTAGGTTATTTTAGGTCAACTCTTTGGGCAATTCAATTAGAGTATTTATTGAATGGTTTTCGTGAGCTGAATGGTTGTCATGTCATGTCATAGATGGTCTAAAACATGACTCTTATTTCTACAATAGTTGTGTTGGTCAGATAAGGCATCTTACCTGATGTATTTAATCCAAGATAATGATGCATGAGTAAGAGGCAGATCATTCTCGAGGAAGTAATTTTGGTTTTGAGAGAGGCATTCTTAGGGAAATAGGCCTTGCAGTGCTCATTTAGAGCTGGGCAGGATTGAGGTCCAGAGAGAGGAGGGAAAGGATATTTGGGTGGAGGGAAGGGCATTGGCAGAGCCTCAGAGGCCTGACGGTTCCTGGGGCCTGTGTGGGAATGGTGGGAAAGTTGGGCTGCAGTCAGCCTGTGGGTGGCCTGGACGTTGGGTAATGAGCGTGGCCGTCAGTTTATGGGTGCCCTCTGTAGAGTTGTCTGTAACTTGCTTCCTCCCTGAGGAAGTGTGACACGCTTCTGCTAGCTGCAGTGTCTTCCCCACAGCTGTGCTGTCCATTGAGGAGAAGGGGGCCTGCTCTGCCATGGCTTCCTTACTCCTCAGGGTATGGCGTGTGAGTTATTTTAATAATGTATCAATCTGCCTTTTCTTTCTTTTGTCACAATGCATTTGCTTTCTAAAGTGGTCTTGTTTTCAGGATAATAATTGGGTTTCCACAGGGAAAATCATAATGTATGAGGCAAATTACTGACTAAAGGCAAATTTCTGACTTAAAAACATGAATCTCTAATTTGTTTCTAGTAGTTCTTCTTTTGTTTAAATTTTTGTTTTGTTAGTTATGTATAGAAACTTAAGGATAGTAATTTCTGCTCAGGTGGATAGTGGTACTGTTTAGCACAGCTCATTGGTCTTCTGAAACTTTTACAAATGCAGTCTGATTCATTCCGGCCAAGTTAATTATGAGGTACATATTTTTTTCCCCTAATGGAGACAAATGTAAAAGACAGAGATACAGAAATCATCTCCAGTTTAGATTGAAGAAATTTTAGTTACTACTGTTTGTTCCTGCTATTTGATCAGAGTTTATTTTTATTTTTTGAAGTCTGTCTCTAATCAAATAAGATTTAATGTTTTAGAAGTAAAAGAGCACCATGACTAAACTGATAAGAAAAGTTAATTTAAGGACAAGAATTGATTTTTAAAAATATAAAAGTACATTTCATGACTTGATTTCAAGATGATCTTGTGGTATCCTTATACTGCTGCAGAGGGAAGTCCACAGTGGGACGAGAATGATGCTTAAAAATCACCACCCTTATTATCTATGACTGAACATGTCTTATTCCAGGCCAGTGTGCCTACCACCTCTGTGGTACACTGTTGATTTCATTTTTCTTCCAGTATTTACTTTTGGTCCTGGACCAATTATCTAGCTGTGATGGGATTCTCCAAAATTATCCTACATTTTGTACTTAGTGAACTAGTGATTGTTCTGTTTGCAGACATTCTTTCTGAGGCTCTACTCTTGCCTCGAAAACCTACATTTGCAGAAAGGGAAATGTATAGGTTTTCCTTTTAAATGTATTTATTTTTATTTATATTTTATTTATTTTTGGCTGTGTTGGGTCTTCGTTTCTGTGCGGGGGCCTTCTCTAGTTGCGGCGAGCAGGGGCCACTCCTCATCGTGGTTCGAGGGCCTCTCAGTGCCGTGGCGCCTCTTGTTGTGGAGCACAGGCTCCAGAAGCGCAGGCTCAGTAGTTGTGGCTCCCGGGCTTAGTTGCACTGCAGCATGTGGGATCTTCCCGGACCAGGGCTCAAATCCGTGTCCCCTGCACTGGCAGGCGGATTCTTAACCACTGCCCAGCCCGTTATTCTTTTTTTAAAAAAAATATTTCCTCATTTGTGTTTATGTGATGATGCCTTTATTTATTTTTTTATTATTGTTTATATTTGGCTGAGTTGAGTCTCTTTTGCTGCGCGCAGGCTTTCCCTAGTTGTGGCAAGTGGGGGCTAATCTTTGTTGTGGTGTGCGGACTTCTCATTGTGGTGGCTTCTCTTGTTGCGGAGCGTGGGCTCTAAGAGTGCGGGCTTCAGTAATTGCAGCACCTGGGCTCAGTATTTGCGGCACACAGGCCCTAGAGTGCGCGGCCTTCATTAGTTGCAGCGTGTGGCCTCAGTTGTTGTGGCTGGTGGGCTCTAGAGCGCAGGCTCAATAGTTGTGATGTATGGGCTTACTTGCTCTGCGGCACGTGGGATCTTCCCGGACCAGGGCTGGAACCCGTGTCTCCTGCATTGGCAGACGGATTCTTAACTAGTGCACCACCAGGAAAGTCCCAGACTTTCCTTTTCTTAATGACAATTTTGAAGAGTCCTGGTTCACATATTTCATAGACTGTCCTTCAACTTGGCTTTGTGTGATGTTCTCCTCATGACCATAGTGGAGTTAGGGTTTTGGGGAAGGAGATGTTTACTTTTAATATTCAGTTTCAACTCTGTCTCTTGGCTTTTTATATAAGATATTCAATGCATTTAGTTATATATTTAAAAAAGCAGGCTTGTAGACTATTATTTTAAAATCTGCTTGCTATTTTGTAATCTGCTTGGGTTGATGGTGGAATGTTTTTTTTTTTTTTTTTTCAGTACGTGGGCCTCTCCCTGTTGTGGAGTCTCCCGTTCCGGAGCACAGGCTCCCAACCCGCATGCTCAGTGGCCATGGCTCACGGGCCTAGCCGCTCCGCGGCATGTGGGATCTTCCCGGACCGAGTCACGAACCCGTGTCCCCTGCATTGGCAGGCAGGGTCTCAACCACTGCTCCACCAGGGAAGCCCGTTACACTTTTGTTTTAATTATGCAGTTGGCTCTATTGTGTTGATTTACATTTTATTGGTAAATCTCAACTGCTTTGGATTATGATGTGTTTACAAGGCTACACAGATAATCTGGAAGGGAAAATGAAGTAATACAAATGACAGAAAATGTTTTATAATAATAAAATTTTCTTGGCAAGCAGCAACCTTTTCTCAAAGTCAGTCTTTTAATATAATTTGCTTGCTTCATAAATATGGCTTTCTTGTTTGTTCTTATCTTTATTGATTAGTGAGCATGTTAGATGACTTGGAAGGAATCTCACTGTCTTCAAGAAATAATTTGGCATTTTTGATCCGGAATGCTGACAATTCTCAAAAATGGGTCAGGAAAATCAAAGTAATAGATGGAAAAAAATCTCAATTTTAGCTGTTGATACAACTTTTCTTAAGTTTAGGGTGTGTTTTATAATTTACGTTACTAAAACAGATGTTGGAAGGTCCACCAACATATTTATTTTATGTTTTTAAATCATTTTACTTTGCTGTATTGAATTCCATTCATTCTGGAATTTAGGAGCATTTACCTCTTTATGAAAGAGATTATTGAAAGTAGAAAATGATTGATGACCTTCGCTTCCAGTATTCTTCTCAATAGACTTAGTCTCTCTTCTAATGCTTCCTGTATACTCAGTAATTGTATAAGGTTTAGAGAAAAATGCAGGTCTGGCTGAACATTAAGCACAGTACACTAAATAAAGTTTTTTACTTTGCAGAATATTTTACATGTGTGTCCCATAGATTCATCAGAGATTCTAGTTTTGGATAAAGGCAAGTACATTTAAGGACAATACAACATCCCTGTCTATGACATTGGCATTCGAATGAGAAGTGAATTTGGTTCAGGACGGTTCTTGGAATGCTTGGCATTTAGGTTATTTTAGGTCAACTCTTTGGGCAATTCAATTAGAGTATTTATTGAATGGTTTTCGTGAGCTGAATGGTTGTCATGTCATGTCATAGATGGTCTAAAACATGACTCTTATTTCTACAATAGTTGTGTTGGTCAGAAAAGGCATCTTACCTGATGTATTTAATCCAAGATAATGATGCATGAGTAAGAGGCAGATCATTCTCGAGGAAGTAATTTTGGTTTTGAGAGAGGCATTCTTAGGGAAATAGGCCTTGCAGTGCTCATTTAGAGCTGGGCAGGATTGAGGTCCAGAGAGAGGAGGGAAAGGATATTTGGGTGGAGGGAAGGGCATTGGCAGAGCCTCAGAGGCCTGACGGTTCCTGGGGCCTGTGTGGGAATGGTGGGAAAGTTGGGCTGCAGTCAGCCTGTGGGTGGCCTGGACGTTGGGTAATGAGCGTGGCCATCAGTTTATGGGTGCCCTCTGTAGAGTTGTCTGTAACTTGCTTCCTCCCTGAGGAAGTGTGACACGCTTCTGCTAGCTGCAGTGTCTTCCCCACAGCTGTGCTGTCCATTGAGGAGAAGGGGGCCTGCTCTGCCATGGCTTCCTTACTCCTCAGGGTATGGCGTGTGAGTTATTTTAATAATGTATCAATCTGCCTTTTCTTTCTTTTGTCACAATGCATTTGCTTTCTAAAGTGGTCTTGTTTTCAGGATAATAATTGGGTTTCCACAGGGAAAATCATAATGTATGAGGCAAATTACTGACTAAAGGCAAATTTCTGACTTAAAAACATGAATCTCTAATTTGTTTCTAGTAGTTCTTCTTTTGTTTAAATTTTTGTTTTGTTAGTTATGTATAGAAACTTAAGGATAGTAATTTCTGCTCAGGTGGATAGTGGTACTGTTTAGCACAGCTCATTGGTCTTCTGAAACTTTTACAAATGCAGTCTGATTCATTCCGGCCAAGTTAATTATGAGGTACATATTTTTTTCCCTTATGGAGACAAATGTAAAAGACAGAGATACAGAAATCATCTCCAGTTTAGATTGAAGAAATTTTAGTTACTACTGTTTGTTCCTGCTATTTGATCAGAGTTTATTTTTATTTTTTGAAGTCTGTCTCTAATCAAATAAGATTTAATGTTTTAGAAGTAAAAGAGCACCATGACTAAATTAATAAGAAAAGTTAATTTAAGGACAAGAATTGATTTTTAAAAATATAAAAGTACATTTCATGACTTGATTTCAAGATGATCTGGTGGTATTCTTATACTGCTGCAGAAGGATGTCCACAGTGGGACGAGAATGAGGCTTAAAAATCACCACCCTTATTATCTATGACTGAACATGTCTTAGTCCAGGCCAGTGTGCCTACCACCTCTGTGGTACACTGTTGATTTCATTTTTCTTCCAGTATTTACTTTTGGTCCTGGACCAATTATCTAGCTGTGATGGGATTCTCCAAAAGTATCCTACATTTTGTACTTAGTGAACTAGTGATTGTTCTGTTTGCAGACATTCTTTCTGAGGCTCTACACTTGCCTCGAAAACCTACATTTGCAGAAAGGGAAATGTATAGGTTTTCCTTTTAAATGTATTTATTTTTGTTTATATTTTATTTATTTTTGGCTGTGTTGGGTCTTCGTTTCTGTGCGAGGGCCTTCTCTAGTTGCGGCGAGCAGGGGCCACTCCTCATCGTTGTTCGTGGGCCTCTCACTGCCGTGGCGCCTCTTGTTGCGGAGCACAGGCTCCAGAAGCGCAGGCTCAGTAGTTGTGGCTCCCGGGCTTAGTTGCACTGCAGCATGTGGGATCTTCCCGGACCAGGGCTCAAATCCGTGTCCCCTGCACTGGCAGGCGGATTCTTAACCTCTGCCCCGCCCGTTATTCTTTTTTTTAAAATATTTCCTCATTTGTGTTTATGTGATGATGCCTTTATTTATTTTTTTATTATTGTTTATATTTGGCTGAGTTGAGTCTGTGTTGCTGCGCGCAGGCTTTCCCTAGTTGTGGCAAGTGGGGGCTAATCTTTGTTGTGGTGTGCGGACTTCTCATTGTGGTGGCTTCTCTTGTTGCGGAGCGTGGGCTCTAAGAGTGCGGGCTTCAGTAATTGCAGCACCTGGGCTCCGTATTTGCGGCACACAGGCACTAGAGTGCGCGGGCTTCATTAGTTGCAGCGTGTGGCCTCAGTTGTTGTGGCTGGCGGGCTCTAGAGCGCAGGCTCAGTAGTTGTGATGTACGGGCTTACTTGCTCTGCGGCATGTGGGATCTTCCCGGACCAGGGCTGGAACCCGTGTCCCCTGCATTGGCAGACGGATTCTTAACTAGTGCACCACCAGGAAAGTCCCAGACTTTCCTTTTCTTAATGACAATTTTGAAGAGTCCTGGTTCACATATTTCATAGACTGTCCTTCAACTTGGCTTTGTGTGATGTTCTCCTCATGACTGGAGTGGAGTTAGGGTTTTGGGGAAGGAGATGTTTACTTTTAATATTCGGTTTCAACTCTGTCTCTTGGCTTTTTATATAAGATATTCAATGCATTTAGTTATATATTTAAAAAGCAGGCTTGTAGACTATTATTTTAAAATCTGCTTGCTATTTTGTAATCTGCTTGGGTTGATGGTGGAATGTTTTTTTTTTTTTTTTTTCAGTACGTGGGCCTCTCCCTGTTGTGGAGTTTCCCGTTCCGGAGCACAGGCTCCCAACCCGCATGCTCAGTGGCCATGGCTCACGGGCCTAGCCGCTCCGCGGCATGTGGGATCTTCCCGGACCGAGTCACGAACCCGTGTCCCCTGCATTGGCAGGCAGGCTCTCAACCACTGCTCCACCAGGGAAGCCCGTTACACTTTTGTTTTAATTATGCAGTTGGCTCTATTGTGTTGATTTACATTTTATTGGTAAATCTCAACTGCTTTGGATTATGATGTGTTTACAAGGCTACACAGATAATCTGGAAGGGAAAATGAAGTAATACAAATGACAGAAAATGTTTTATAATAATAAAATTTTCTTGGCAAGCAGCAACCTTTTCTCAAAGTCAGTCTTTTAATATAATTTGCTTGCTTCATAAATATGGCTTTCTTGTTTGTTCTTATCTTTATTGATTAGTGAGCATGTTAGATGACTTTGAAGGAATCTCACTGTCTTCAAGAAATAATTTGGCATTTTTGATCCGGAATGCTGACAATTCTCAAAAATGGGTCAGGAAAATCAAAGTAATAGATGGAAAAAAATCTCAATTTTAGCTGTTGATACAACTTTTCTTAAGTTTAGGGTGTGTTTTATAATTTACGTTACTAAAACAGATGGTGGAAGGTCCACCAATATATTTATTTTATGTTTTTAAAGCATTTTACTTTGCTGTATTGAATTCAATTCATTCTGGAATTTAGGAGTATTTACCTCTTTATGAAAGAGATTATTGAAAGTAGAAAATGATTGATGACCTTCGCTTCCAGTATTCTTCTCAATAGACTTAGTCTCTCTTCTAATGCTTCCTGTATACTCAGTAATTGTATAAGGTTTAGAGAAAAATGCAGGTCTGGCTGAACATTAAGCACAGTACACTAAATAAAGCTTTTTTACTTTGCAGAATATTTTACATGTGTGTCCCATAGATTCATCAGAGATTCTAGTTTTGGATAAAGGCAAGTACATTTAAGGACAATACAACATCCCTGTCTATGACATTGGCATTCGAATGAGAAGTGAATTTGGTTCAGGACGGTTCTTGGAATGCTTGGCATTTAGGTTATTTTAGGTCAACTCTTTGGGCAATTCAATTAGAGTATTTATTGAATGGTTTTCGTGAGCTGAATGGTTGTCATGTCATGTCATAGATGGTCTAAAACATGACTCTTATTTCTACAATAGTTGTGTTGGTCAGATAAGGCATCTTACCTGATGTATTTAATCCAAGATAATGATGCATGAGTAAGAGGCAGATCATTCTCGAGGAAGTAATTTTGGTTTTGAGAGAGGCATTCTTAGGGAAATAGGCCTTGCAGTGCTCATTTAGAGCTGGGCAGGATTGAGGTCCAGAGAGAGGAGGGAAAGGATATTTGGGTGGAGGGAAGGGCATTGGCAGAGCCTCAGAGGCCTGACGGTTCCTGGGGCCTGTGTGGGAATGGTGGGAAAGTTGGGCTGCAGTCAGCCTGTGGGTGGCCTGGACGTTGGGTAATGAGCGTGGCCGTCAGTTTATGGGTGCCCTCTGTAGAGTTGTCTGTAACTTGCTTCCTCCCTGAGGAAGTGTGACACGCTTCTGCTAGCTGCAGTGTCTTCCCCACAGCTGTGCTGTCCATTGAGGAGAAGGGGGCCTGCTCTGCCATGGCTTCCTTACTCCTCAGGGTATGGCGTGTGAGTTATTTTAATAATGTATCAATCTGCCTTTTCTTTCTTTTGTCACAATGCATTTGCTTTCTAAAGTGGTCTTGTTTTCAGGATAATAATTGGGTTTCCACAGGGAAAATCATAATGTATGAGGCAAATTACTGACTAAAGGCAAATTTCTGACTTAAAAACATGAATCTCTAATTTGTTTCTAGTAGTTCTTCTTTTGTTTAAATTTTTGTTTTGTTAGTTATGTATAGAAACTTAAGGATAGTAATTTCTGCTCAGGTGGATAGTGGTACTGTTTAGCACAGCTCATTGGTCTTCTGAAACTTTTACAAATGCAGTCTGATTCATTCCGGCCAAGTTAATTATGAGGTACATATTTTTTTCCCCTAATGGAGACAAATGTAAAAGACAGAGATACAGAAATCATCTCCAGTTTAGATTGAAGAAATTTTAGTTACTACTGTTTGTTCCTGCTATTTGATCAGAGTTTATTTTTATTTTTTGAAGTCTGTCTCTAATCAAATAAGATTTAATGTTTTAGAAGTAAAAGAGCACCATGACTAAACTGATAAGAAAAGTTAATTTAAGGACAAGAATTGATTTTTAAAAATATAAAAGTACATTTCATGACTTGATTTCAAGATGATCTTGTGGTATCCTTATACTGCTGCAGAGGGAAGTCCACAGTGGGACGAGAATGATGCTTAAAAATCACCACCCTTATTATCTATGACTGAACATGTCTTATTCCAGGCCAGTGTGCCTACCACCTCTGTGGTACACTGTTGATTTCATTTTTCTTCCAGTATTTACTTTTGGTCCTGGACCAATTATCTAGCTGTGATGGGATTCTCCAAAATTATCCTACATTTTGTACTTAGTGAACTAGTGATTGTTCTGTTTGCAGACATTCTTTCTGAGGCTCTACTCTTGCCTCGAAAACCTACATTTGCAGAAAGGGAAATGTATAGGTTTTCCTTTTAAATGTATTTATTTTTATTTATATTTTATTTATTTTTGGCTGTGTTGGGTCTTCGTTTCTGTGCGGGGGCCTTCTCTAGTTGCGGCGAGCAGGGGCCACTCCTCATCGTGGTTCGAGGGCCTCTCAGTGCCGTGGCGCCTCTTGTTGTGGAGCACAGGCTCCAGAAGCGCAGGCTCAGTAGTTGTGGCTCCCGGGCTTAGTTGCACTGCAGCATGTGGGATCTTCCCGGACCAGGGCTCAAATCCGTGTCCCCTGCACTGGCAGGCGGATTCTTAACCACTGCCCAGCCCGTTATTCTTTTTTTAAAAAAAATATTTCCTCATTTGTGTTTATGTGATGATGCCTTTATTTATTTTTTTATTATTGTTTATATTTGGCTGAGTTGAGTCTCTTTTGCTGCGCGCAGGCTTTCCCTAGTTGTGGCAAGTGGGGGCTAATCTTTGTTGTGGTGTGCGGACTTCTCATTGTGGTGGCTTCTCTTGTTGCGGAGCGTGGGCTCTAAGAGTGCGGGCTTCAGTAATTGCAGCACCTGGGCTCAGTATTTGCGGCACACAGGCCCTAGAGTGCGCGGCCTTCATTAGTTGCAGCGTGTGGCCTCAGTTGTTGTGGCTGGTGGGCTCTAGAGCGCAGGCTCAGTAGTTGTGATGTACGGGCTTACTTGCTCTGCGGCACGTGGGATCTTCCCGGACCAGGGCTGGAACCCGTGTCTCCTGCATTGGCAGACGGATTCTTAACTAGTGCACCACCAGGAAAGTCCCAGACTTTCCTTTTCTTAATGACAATTTTGAAGAGTCCTGGTTCACATATTTCATAGACTGTCCTTCAACTTGGCTTTGTGTGATGTTCTCCTCATGACCATAGTGGAGTTAGGGTTTTGGGGAAGGAGATGTTTACTTTTAATATTCAGTTTCAACTCTGTCTCTTGGCTTTTTATATAAGATATTCAATGCATTTAGTTATATATTTAAAAAAGCAGGCTTGTAGACTATTATTTTAAAATCTGCTTGCTATTTTGTAATCTGCTTGGGTTGATGGTGGAATGTTTTTTTTTTTTTTTTTTCAGTACGTGGGCCTCTCCCTGTTGTGGAGTCTCCCGTTCCGGAGCACAGGCTCCCAACCCGCATGCTCAGTGGCCATGGCTCACGGGCCTAGCCGCTCCGCGGCATGTGGGATCTTCCCGGACCGAGTCACGAACCCGTGTCCCCTGCATTGGCAGGCAGGGTCTCAACCACTGCTCCACCAGGCAAGCCCGTTACACTTTTGTTTTAATTATGCAGTTGGCTCTATTGTGTTGATTTACATTTTATTGGTAAATCTCAACTGCTTTGGATTATGATGTGTTTACAAGGCTACACAGATAATCTGGAAGGGAAAATGAAGTAATACAAATGACAGAAAATGTTTTATAATAATAAAATTTTCTTGGCAAGCAGCAACCTTTTCTCAAAGTCAGTCTTTTAATATAATTTGCTTGCTTCATAAATATGGCTTTCTTGTTTGTTCTTATCTTTATTGATTAGTGAGCATGTTAGATGACTTGGAAGGAATCTCACTGTCTTCAAGAAATAATTTGGCATTTTTGATCCGGAATGCTGACAATTCTCAAAAATGGGTCAGGAAAATCAAAGTAATAGATGGAAAAAAATCTCAATTTTAGCTGTTGATACAACTTTTCTTAAGTTTAGGGTGTGTTTTATAATTTACGTTACTAAAACAGATGTTGGAAGGTCCACCAACATATTTATTTTATGTTTTTAAATCATTTTACTTTGCTGTATTGAATTCAATTCATTCTGGAATTTAGGAGCATTTACCTCTTTATGAAAGAGATTATTGAAAGTAGAAAATGATTGATGACCTTCGCTTCCAGTATTCTTCTCAATAGACTTAGTCTCTCTTCTAATGCTTCCTGTATACTCAGTAATTGTATAAGGTTTAGAGAAAAATGCAGGTCTGGCTGAACATTAAGCACAGTACACTAAATAAAGTTTTTTACTTTGCAGAATATTTTACATGTGTGTCCCATAGATTCATCAGAGATTCTAGTTTTGGATAAAGGCAAGTACATTTAAGGACAATACAACATCCCTGTCTATGACATTGGCATTCGAATGAGAAGTGAATTTGGTTCAGGACGGTTCTTGGAATGCTTGGCATTTAGGTTATTTTAGGTCAACTCTTTGGGCAATTCAATTAGAGTATTTATTGAATGGTTTTCGTGAGCTGAATGGTTGTCATGTCATGTCATAGATGGTCTAAAACATGACTCTTATTTCTACAATAGTTGTGTTGGTCAGATAAGGCATCTTACCTGATGTATTTAATCCAAGATAATGATGCATGAGTAAGAGGCAGATCATTCTCGAGGAAGTAATTTTGGTTTTGAGAGAGGCATTCTTAGGGAAATAGGCCTTGCAGTGCTCATTTAGAGCTGGGCAGGATTGAGGTCCAGAGAGAGGAGGGAAAGGATATTTGGGTGGAGGGAAGGGCATTGGCAGAGCCTCAGAGGCCTGACGGTTCCTGGGGCCTGTGTGGGAATGGTGGGAAAGTTGGGCTGCAGTCAGCCTGTGGGTGGCCTGGACGTTGGGTAATGAGCGTGGCCATCAGTTTATGGGTGCCCTCTGTAGAGTTGTCTGTAACTTGCTTCCTCCCTGAGGAAGTGTGACACGCTTCTGCTAGCTGCAGTGTCTTCCCCACAGCTGTGCTGTCCATTGAGGAGAAGGGGGCCTGCTCTGCCATGGCTTCCTTACTCCTCAGGGTATGGCGTGTGAGTTATTTTAATAATGTATCAATCTGCCTTTTCTTTCTTTTGTCACAATGCATTTGCTTTCTAAAGTGGTCTTCTTTTCAGGATAATAATTGGGTTTCCACAGGGAAAATCATAATGTATGCGGCAAATTACTGACTAAAGGCAAATTTCTGACTTAAAAACATGAATCTCTAATTTGTTTCTAATAGTTCTTCTTTTGTTTAAATTTTTGTTTTGTTAGTTATGTATAGAAACTTAAGGATAGTAATTTCTGCTCAGGTGGATAGTGGTACTGTTTAGCACAGCTCATTGGTCTTCTGAAACTTTTAAAAATGCAGTCTGATTCATTCCAGCCAAGTTAATTATGAGGTACATATTTTTTTCCCCTAATGGAGACAAATGTAAAAGACAGAGATACAGAAATCATCTCCAGTTTAGATTGAAGAAATTTTAGTTACTACTGTTTGTTCCTGCTATTTGATCACAGTTTATTTTTTTTTTGAAGTCTGTCTCTAATCAAATAAGATTTAATGTTTTAGAAGTAAAAGAGCACCATGACTAAATTAATAAGAAAAGTTAATTTAAGGACAAGAATTGATTTTTAAAAATATAAAAGTACATTTCATGACTTGATTTCAAGATGATCTGGTGGTATCCTTATACTGCTGCAGAAGGAAGTCCACAGTGGGACGAGAATGATGCTTAAAAATCACCACCCTTATTATCTATGACTGAACATGTCTTAGTCCAGGCCAGTGTGCCTACCACCTCTGTGGTACACTGTTGATTTCATTTTTCTTCCAGTATTTACTTTTGGTCCTGGACCAATTATCTAGCTGTGATGGGATTCTCCAAAAGTATCCTACATTTTGTACTTAGTGAACTAGTGATTGTTCTGTTTGCAGACATTCTTTCTGAGGCTCTACTCTTGCCTCGGAAACCTACATTTGCAGAAAGGGAAATGTATAGGTTTTCCTTTTCAATGTATTTATTTTTATTTATATTTTATTTATTTTTGGCTGTGTTGGGTCTTCGTTTCTGTGCGAGGGCCTTCTCTAGTTGCGGCGAGCAGGGGCCACTCCTCATCGTGGTTCGTGGGCCTCTCACTGCCGTGGCGCCACTTGTTGCGGAGCACAGGCTCCAGAAGCGCAGGCTCAGTAGTTGTGGCTCACGGGCTTAGTTGCACTGCAGCATGTGGGATCTTCCCGGACCAGGGCTCAAATCCGTGTCCCCTGCACTGGCAGGCGGATTCTTAACCACTGCCCCGCCCGTTATTCTTTTTTTTAAAAAAATATTTCCTCATATGTGTTTATGTGATGATGCCTTTATTTATTTTTTTATTATTGTTTATATTTGGCTGAGTTGAGTCTCTGTTGCTGCGCGCAGGCTTTCCCTAGTTGTGGCAAGTGGGGGCTACTCTTTGTTGTGGTGTGCGGACTTCTCATTGTGGTGGCTTCTCTTGTTGCGGAGCGTGGGCTCTAAGAGTGCGGGCTTCAGTAATTGCAGCACCTGGGCTCAGTATTTGCGGCACACAGGCCCTAGAGTGCGCGGGCTTCATTAGTTGCAGCGTGCGGCCTCAGTTGTTGTGGCTGGTGGGCTCTAGAGCGCAGGCTCAGTAGTTGTGATGTACAGGTATACTTGCTCTGCGGCACGTGGGATCTTCCCGGACCAGGGCTGGAACCCGTGTCCCCTGCATTGGCAGACGGATTCTTAACTAGTGCACCACCAGAAAAGTCCCAGACTTTCCTTTTCTTAATGACAATTTTGAAGAGTCCTGGTTCACATATTTCATAGACTGTCCTTCAACTTGGCTTTGTGTGATGTTCTCCTCATGACCATAGTGGAGTTAGGGTTTTGGGGAAAGAGATGTTTACTTTTAATATTCGGTTTCAACTCTATCTCTTGGCTTTTTATATAAGATATTCAATGCATTTAGTTATATATTTAAAAAAGCAGTCTTGTAGACTATTATTTTAAAATCTGCTTGCTATTTTGTAATCTGCTTGGGTTGATGGTGGAATGCTTTTTTTTTTTTTCAGTACGTGGGCCTCTCCCTGTTGTGGAGTCTCCCGTTACGGAGCACAGGCTCCCAACCCGCATGCTCAGTGGCCATGGCTCACGGGCCTAGCCGCTCCGCGGCATGTGGGATCTTCCCGGACCGAGTCACGAACCCGTGTCCCCTGCATTGGCAGGCAGGCTCTCAACCACTGCTCCACCAGGGAAGCCCGGTACACTTTTGTTTTAATTATGCAGTTGGCTCTATTGTGTTGATTTACATTTTATTTGTAAATCTCAACTGCTTTGGATTATGATGTGTTTACAAGGCTACACAGATAATCTGGAAGGGAAAATGAAGTAATACAAATGACAGAAAAAGTTTTATAATAATGAAATTTTCTTGGCAAGCAGCAACCTTTTCTCAAAGTCAGTCTTTTAATATAATTTGCTTGCTTCCTAAATATGGCTTTCTTGTTTGTTCTTATCTTTATTGATTAGTGAGCATGTTAGATGACTTGGGAGGAATCTCACTGTCTTCAACAAATAATTTGGCATTATTGATCCAGAATGCTGACAATTCTCAAAAATGGGTCAGGAAAATCAAAGTAATAGATGGAAAAAAATCTCAATTTTAGCTGTTGATATAACTTTTCTTAAATTTAGGGTGTTTTTTATAATTTAAGTTACTAAAACAGATGGTGGAAGGTCCACCAAGATATTTATTTTATGTATTTAAAGCATTTTACTTTGCTGTATTGAATTCCATTCATTCTGGAATTTAGGAGCATTTACCTCTTTATGAAAGAGACTATTGAAAGTAGAAAATGATTGATGACCTTCGCTTCCAGTATTCTTCTCAATAGACTTAGGCTCTCTTCTAATGCTTCTTGCATACTAAGTAATTGTATAAGGTTTAGAGAATAATTTAGGTCTGTCTGAACTTTAAGCACAGTACACTAAATAAAGCTTTTTCACTTTGCAGAATATTTTACATGTGTGTCCCATAGATTCATCAGAGATTCTAGTTTTGGATAAAGGCAAGTACATTTAAGGACAATACAGCATCCCTGTCTGTGACATTGGCATTCGAATGAGAAGTGAATTTGGTTCACGACGGTTCTTGGAATGCTTGGCATTTAGGTTATTTTAGGTCAACTCTTTGGGCAATTCAATTAGAGTATTTATTGAATGGTTTTCGTGAGCTGAATGGTTGTCATGTCATGTCATAGATGGTCTAAAACATGACTCTTATTTCTAAAATAGTTGTGTTGGTCAGATAAGGCATCTTACATGAAGTATGTAATCCAAGATAATGATGCATGAGTAAGAGGCAGATCATTCTCGAGGAAGTAATTTTGGTTTTGAGAGAGGCATTCTTAGGGAAATAGGCCTTGCAGTGCTCATTTAGAGCTGGGCAGGATTGAGGTCCAGAGAGAGGAGGGAAAGGATATTTGGGTAGAGGGAAGGGCATTGGCAGAGCCTCAGAGGCCTGACGGTTCCTGGGGCCTGTGTGGGAATGGTGGGAAAGTTGGGCTGCAGTCAGCCTGTGGGTGGCCTGGACGTTGGGTAATGAGCGTGGCCGTCAGTTTATGGGTGCCCTCTGTAGAGTTGTCTGTAACTTGCTTCCTCCCTGAGGAAGTGTGACACGCTTCTGCTAGCTGCAGTGTCTTCCCCACAGCTGTGCTGTCCATTGAGGAGAAGGGGGCCTGCTCTGCCATGGATTCCTTACTCCTCAGGGTATGGCGTGTGAGTTATTTTAATAATGTATCAATCTGCCTTTTCTTTCTTTTGTCACAATGCATTTGCTTTCTAAAGTGGTCTTGTTTTCAGGATAATAATTGGGTTTCCACAGGGAAAATCATAATGTATGAGGCAAATTACTGACTAAAGGCAAATTTCTGACTTAAAAACATGAATCTCTAATTTGTTT
Organism: Mesoplodon bidens; assembly: GCF_964165515.1. Taxonomy (NCBI): domain Eukaryota; kingdom Metazoa; phylum Chordata; class Mammalia; order Artiodactyla; family Ziphiidae; genus Mesoplodon; species Mesoplodon bidens. Next base: position 414,027 of record NW_027672356.1, on the reverse strand, counting down.
CTAGTAGTTCTTCTTTTGTTTAAATTTTTGTTTTGTTAGTTATGTATAGAAACTTAAGGATAGTAATTTCTGCTCAGGTGGATAGTGGTACTGTTTAGCACAGCTCATTGGTCTTCTGAAACTTTTACAAATGCAGTCTGATTCATTCCGGCCAAGTTAATTATGAGGTACATATTTTTTTCCCTTATGGAGACAAATGTAAAAGACAGAGATACAGAAATCATCTCCAGTTTAGATTGAAGAAATTTTAGTTACTACTGTTTGTTCCTGCTATTTGATCAGAGTTTATTTTTATTTTTTGAAGTCTGTCTCTAATCAAATAAGATTTAATGTTTTAGAAGTAAAAGAGCACCATGACTAAATTAATAAGAAAAGTTAATTTAAGGACAAGAATTGATTTTTAAAAATATAAAAGTACATTTCATGACTTGATTTCAAGATGATCTGGTGGTATTCTTATACTGCTGCAGAAGGATGTCCACAGTGGGACGAGAATGAGGCTTAAAAATCACCACCCTTATTATCTATGACTGAACATGTCTTAGTCCAGGCCAGTGTGCCTACCACCTCTGTGGTACACTGTTGATTTCATTTTTCTTCCAGTATTTACTTTTGGTCCTGGACCAATTATCTAGCTGTGATGGGATTCTCCAAAAGTATCCTACATTTTGTACTTAGTGAACTAGTGATTGTTCTGTTTGCAGACATTCTTTCTGAGGCTCTACACTTGCCTCGAAAACCTACATTTGCAGAAAGGGAAATGTATAGGTTTTCCTTTTAAATGTATTTATTTTTGTTTATATTTTATTTATTTTTGGCTGTGTTGGGTCTTCGTTTCTGTGCGAGGGCCTTCTCTAGTTGCGGCGAGCAGGGGCCACTCCTCATCGTTGTTCGTGGGCCTCTCACTGCCGTGGCGCCTCTTGTTGCAGAGCACAGGCTCCAGAAGCGCAGGCTCAGTAGTTGTGGCTCCCGGGCTTAGTTGCACTGCAGCATGTGGGATCTTCCCGGACCAGGGCTCAAATCCGTGTCCCCTGCACTGGCAGGCGGATTCTTAACCTCTGCCCCGCCCGTTATTCTTTTTTTTTAAATATTTCCTCATTTGTGTTTATGTGATGATGCCTTTATTTATTTTTTTATTATTGTTTATATTTGGCTGAGTTGAGTCTGTGTTGCTGCGCGCAGGCTTTCCCTAGTTGTGGCAAGTGGGGGCTACTCTTTGTTGTGGTGCGCGGACTTCTCATTGTGGTGGCTTCTCTTGTTGCGGAGCGTGGGCTCTAAGAGTGCGGGCTTCAGTAATTGCAGCACCTGGGCTCCGTATTTGCGGCACACAGGCACTAGAGTGCGCGGGCTTCATTAGTTGCAGCGTGTGGCCTCAGTTGTTGTGGCTGGCGGGCTCTAGAGCGCAGGCTCAGTAGTTGTGATGTACGGGCTTACTTGCTCTGCGGCATGTGGGATCTTCCCGGACCAGGGCTGGAACCCGTGTCCCCTGCATTGGCAGACGGATTCTTAACTAGTGCACCACCAGGAAAGTCCCAGACTTTCCTTTTCTTAATGACAATTTTGAAGAGTCCTGGTTCACATATTTCATAGACTGTCCTTCAACTTGGCTTTGTGTGATGTTCTCCTCATGACTGGAGTGGAGTTAGGGTTTTGGGGAAGGAGATGTTTACTTTTAATATTCGGTTTCAACTCTGTCTCTTGGCTTTTTATATAAGATATTCAATGCATTTAGTTATATATTTAAAAAGCAGGCTTGTAGACTATTATTTTAAAATCTGCTTGCTATTTTGTAATCTGCTTGGGTTGATGGTGGAATGTTTTTTTTTTTTTTTTTCAGTACGTGGGCCTCTCCCTGTTGTGGAGTCTCCCGTTCCGGAGCACAGGCTCCCAACCCGCATGCTCAGTGGCCATGGCTCACGGGCCTAGCCGCTCCGCGGCATGTGGGATCTTCCCGGACCGAGTCACGAACCCGTGTCCCCTGCATTGGCAGGCAGGCTCTCAACCACTGCTCCACCAGGGAAGCCCGTTACACTTTTGTTTTAATTATGCAGTTGGCTCTATTGTGTTGATTTACATTTTATTGGTAAATCTCAACTGCTTTGGATTATGATGTGTTTACAAGGCTACACAGATAATCTGGAAGGGAAAATGAAGTAATACAAATGACAGAAAATGTTTTATAATAATAAAATTTTCTTGGCAAGCAGCAACCTTTTCTCAAAGTCAGTCTTTTAATATAATTTGCTTGCTTCATAAATATGGCTTTCTTGTTTGTTCTTATCTTTATTGATTAGTGAGCATGTTAGATGACTTTGAAGGAATCTCACTGTCTTCAAGAAATAATTTGGCATTTTTGATCCGGAATGCTGACAATTCTCAAAAATGGGTCAGGAAAATCAAAGTAATAGATGGAAAAAAATCTCAATTTTAGCTGTTGATACAACTTTTCTTAAGTTTAGGGTGTGTTTTATAATTTACGTTACTAAAACAGATGGTGGAAGGTCCACCAATATATTTATTTTATGTTTTTAAAGCATTTTACTTTGCTGTATTGAATTCAATTCATTCTGGAATTTAGGAGAATTTACCTCTTTATGAAAGAGATTATTGAAAGTAGAAAATGATTGATGACCTTCGCTTCCAGTATTCTTCTCAATAGACTTAGTCTCTCTTCTAATGCTTCCTGTATACTCAGTAATTGTATAAGGTTTAGAGAAAAATGCAGGTCTGGCTGAACATTAAGCACAGTACACTAAATAAAGCTTTTTTACTTTGCAGAATATTTTACATGTGTGTCCCATAGATTCATCAGAGATTCTAGTTTTGGATAAAGGCAAGTACATTTAAGGACAATACAACATCCCTGTCTATGACATTGGCATTCGAATGAGAAGTGAATTTGGTTCAGGACGGTTCTTGGAATGCTTGGCATTTAGGTTATTTTAGGTCAACTCTTTGGGCAATTCAATTAGAGTATTTATTGAATGGTTTTCGTGAGCTGAATGGTTGTCATGTCATGTCATAGATGGTCTAAAACATGACTCTTATTTCTACAATAGTTGTGTTGGTCAGATAAGGCATCTTACCTGATGTATTTAATCCAAGATAATGATGCATGAGTAAGAGGCAGATCATTCTCGAGGAAGTAATTTTGGTTTTGAGAGAGGCATTCTTAGGGAAATAGGCCTTGCAGTGCTCATTTAGAGCTGGGCAGGATTGAGGTCCAGAGAGAGGAGGGAAAGGATATTTGGGTGGAGGGAAGGGCATTGGCAGAGCCTCAGAGGCCTGACGGTTCCTGGGGCCTGTGTGGGAATGGTGGGAAAGTTGGGCTGCAGTCAGCCTGTGGGTGGCCTGGACGTTGGGTAATGAGCGTGGCCGTCAGTTTATGGGTGCCCTCTGTAGAGTTGTCTGTAACTTGCTTCCTCCCTGAGGAAGTGTGACACGCTTCTGCTAGCTGCAGTGTCTTCCCCACAGCTGTGCTGTCCATTGAGGAGAAGGGGGCCTGCTCTGCCATGGCTTCCTTACTCCTCAGGGTATGGCGTGTGAGTTATTTTAATAATGTATCAATCTGCCTTTTCTTTCTTTTGTCACAATGCATTTGCTTTCTAAAGTGGTCTTGTTTTCAGGATAATAATTGGGTTTCCACAGGGAAAATCATAATGTATGAGGCAAATTACTGACTAAAGGCAAATTTCTGACTTAAAAACATGAATCTCTAATTTGTTTCTAGTAGTTCTTCTTTTGTTTAAATTTTTGTTTTGTTAGTTATGTATAGAAACTTAAGGATAGTAATTTCTGCTCAGGTGGATAGTGGTACTGTTTAGCACAGCTCATTGGTCTTCTGAAACTTTTACAAATGCAGTCTGATTCATTCCGGCCAAGTTAATTATGAGGTACATATTTTTTTCCCCTAATGGAGACAAATGTAAAAGACAGAGATACAGAAATCATCTCCAGTTTAGATTGAAGAAATTTTAGTTACTACTGTTTGTTCCTGCTATTTGATCAGAGTTTATTTTTATTTTTTGAAGTCTGTCTCTAATCAAATAAGATTTAATGTTTTAGAAGTAAAAGAGCACCATGACTAAACTGATAAGAAAAGTTAATTTAAGGACAAGAATTGATTTTTAAAAATATAAAAGTACATTTCATGACTTGATTTCAAGATGATCTTGTGGTATCCTTATACTGCTGCAGAGGGAAGTCCACAGTGGGACGAGAATGATGCTTAAAAATCACCACCCTTATTATCTATGACTGAACATGTCTTATTCCAGGCCAGTGTGCCTACCACCTCTGTGGTACACTGTTGATTTCATTTTTCTTCCAGTATTTACTTTTGGTCCTGGACCAATTATCTAGCTGTGATGGGATTCTCCAAAATTATCCTACATTTTGTACTTAGTGAACTAGTGATTGTTCTGTTTGCAGACATTCTTTCTGAGGCTCTACTCTTGCCTCGAAAACCTACATTTGCAGAAAGGGAAATGTATAGGTTTTCCTTTTAAATGTATTTATTTTTATTTATATTTTATTTATTTTTGGCTGTGTTGGGTCTTCGTTTCTGTGCGGGGGCCTTCTCTAGTTGCGGCGAGCAGGGGCCACTCCTCATTGTGGTTCGAGGGCCTCTCAGTGCCGTGGCGCCTCTTGTTGTGGAGCACAGGCTCCAGAAGCGCAGGCTCAGTAGTTGTGGCTCCCGGGCTTAGTTGCACTGCAGCATGTGGGATCTTCCCGGACCAGGGCTCAAATCCGTGTCCCCTGCACTGGCAGGCGGATTCTTAACCACTGCCCAGCCCGTTATTCTTTTTTTAAAAAAAATATTTCCTCATTTGTGTTTATGTGATGATGCCTTTATTTATTTTTTTATTATTGTTTATATTTGGCTGAGTTGAGTCTCTTTTGCTGCGCGCAGGCTTTCCCTAGTTGTGGCAAGTGGGGGCTAATCTTTGTTGTGGTGTGCGGACTTCTCATTGTGGTGGCTTCTCTTGTTGCGGAGCGTGGGCTCTAAGAGTGCGGGCTTCAGTAATTGCAGCACCTGGGCTCAGTATTTGCGGCACACAGGCCCTAGAGTGCGCGGCCTTCATTAGTTGCAGCGTGTGGCCTCAGTTGTTGTGGCTGGTGGGCTCTAGAGCGCAGGCTCAGTAGTTGTGATGTACGGGCTTACTTGCTCTGCGGCACGTGGGATCTTCCCGGACCAGGGCTGGAACCCGTGTCTCCTGCATTGGCAGACGGGTTCTTAACTAGTGCACCACCAGGAAAGTCCCAGACTTTCCTTTTCTTAATGACAATTTTGAAGAGTCCTGGTTCACATATTTCATAGACTGTCCTTCAACTTGGCTTTGTGTGATGTTCTCCTCATGACCATAGTGGAGTTAGGGTTTTGGGGAAGGAGATGTTTACTTTTAATATTCAGTTTCAACTCTGTCTCTTGGCTTTTTATATAAGATATTCAATGCATTTAGTTATATATTTAAAAAAGCAGGCTTGTAGACTATTATTTTAAAATCTGCTTGCTATTTTGTAATCTGCTTGGGTTGATGGTGGAATGTTTTTTTTTTTTTTTTTTTCAGTACGTGGGCCTCTCCCTGTTGTGGAGTCTCCCGTTCCGGAGCACAGGCTCCCAACCCGCATGCTCAGTGGCCATGGCTCACGGGCCTAGCCGCTCCGCGGCATGTGGGATCTTCCCGGACCGAGTCACGAACCCGTGTCCCCTGCATTGGCAGGCAGGGTCTCAACCACTGCTCCACCAGGCAAGCCCGTTACACTTTTGTTTTAATTATGCAGTTGGCTCTATTGTGTTGATTTACATTTTATTGGTAAATCTCAACTGCTTTGGATTATGATGTGTTTACAAGGCTACACAGATAATCTGGAAGGGAAAATGAAGTAATACAAATGACAGAAAAAGTTTTATAATAATAAAATTTTCTTGGCAAGCAGCAACCTTTTCTCAAAGTCAGTCTTTTAATATAATTTGCTTGCTTCATAAATATGGCTTTCTTGTTTGTTCTTATCTTTATTGATTAGTGAGCATGTTAGATGACTTGGAAGGAATCTCACTGTCTTCAAGAAATAATTTGGCATTTTTGATCCGGAATGCTGACAATTCTCAAAAATGGGTCAGGAAAATCAAAGTAATAGATGGAAAAAAATCTCAATTTTAGCTGTTGATACAACTTTTCTTAAGTTTAGGGTGTGTTTTATAATTTACGTTACTAAAACAGATGTTGGAAGGTCCACCAACATATTTATTTTATGTTTTTAAATCATTTTACTTTGCTGTATTGAATTCAATTCATTCTGGAATTTAGGAGAATTTACCTCTTTATGAAAGAGATTATTGAAAGTAGAAAATGATTGATGACCTTCGCTTCCAGTATTCTTCTCAATAGACTTAGTCTCTCTTCTAATGCTTCCTGTATACTCAGTAATTGTATAAGGTTTAGAGAAAAATGCAGGTCTGGCTGAACATTAAGCACAGTACACTAAATAAAGTTTTTTACTTTGCAGAATATTTTACATGTGTGTCCCATAGATTCATCAGAGATTCTAGTTTTGGATAAAGGCAAGTACATTTAAGGACAATACAACATCCCTGTCTATGACATTGGCATTCGAATGAGAAGTGAATTTGGTTCAGGACGGTTCTTGGAATGCTTGGCATTTAGGTTATTTTAGGTCAACTCTTTGGGCAATTCAATTAGAGTATTTATTGAATGGTTTTCGTGAGCTGAATGGTTGTCATGTCATGTCATAGATGGTCTAAAACATGACTCTTATTTCTACAATAGTTGTGTTGGTCAGATAAGGCATCTTACCTGATGTATTTAATCCAAGATAATGATGCATGAGTAAGAGGCAGATCATTCTCGAGGAAGTAATTTTGGTTTTGAGAGAGGCATTCTTAGGGAAATAGGCCTTGCAGTGCTCATTTAGAGCTGGGCAGGATTGAGGTCCAGAGAGAGGAGGGAAAGGATATTTGGGTGGAGGGAAGGGCATTGGCAGAGCCTCAGAGGCCTGACGGTTCCTGGGGCCTGTGTGGGAATGGTGGGAAAGTTGGGCTGCAGTCAGCCTGTGGGTGGCCTGGACGTTGGGTAATGAGCGTGGCCGTCAGTTTATGGGTGCCCTCTGTAGAGTTGTCTGTAACTTGCTTCCTCCCTGAGGAAGTGTGACACGCTTCTGCTAGCTGCAGTGTCTTCCCCACAGCTGTGCTGTCCATTGAGGAGAAGGGGGCCTGCTCTGCCATGGCTTCCTTACTCCTCAGGGTATGGCGTGTGAGTTATTTTAATAATGTATCAATCTGCCTTTTCTTTCTTTTGTCACAATGCATTTGCTTTCTAAAGTGGTCTTCTTTTCAGGATAATAATTGGGTTTCCACAGGGAAAATCATAATGTATGCGGCAAATTACTGACTAAAGGCAAATTTCTGACTTAAAAACATGAATCTCTAATTTGTTTCTAATAGTTCTTCTTTTGTTTAAATTTTTGTTTTGTTAGTTATGTATAGAAACTTAAGGATAGTAATTTCTGCTCAGGTGGATAGTGGTACTGTTTAGCACAGCTCATTGGTCTTCTGAAACTTTTAAAAATGCAGTCTGATTCATTCCAGCCAAGTTAATTATGAGGTACATATTTTTTTCCCCTAATGGAGACAAATGTAAAAGACAGAGATACAGAAATCATCTCCAGTTTAGATTGAAGAAATTTTAGTTACTACTGTTTGTTCCTGCTATTTGATCACAGTTTATTTTTTTTTTGAAGTCTGTCTCTAATCAAATAAGATTTAATGTTTTAGAAGTAAAAGAGCACCATGACTAAATTAATAAGAAAAGTTAATTTAAGGACAAGAATTGATTTTTAAAAATATAAAAGTACATTTCATGACTTGATTTCAAGATGATCTGGTGGTATCCTTATACTGCTGCAGAAGGAAGTCCACAGTGGGACGAGAATGATGCTTAAAAATCACCACCCTTATTATCTATGACTGAACATGTCTTAGTCCAGGCCAGTGTGCCTACCACCTCTGTGGTACACTGTTGATTTCATTTTTCTTCCAGTATTTACTTTTGGTCCTGGACCAATTATCTAGCTGTGATGGGATTCTCCAAAAGTATCCTACATTTTGTACTTAGTGAACTAGTGATTGTTCTGTTTGCAGACATTCTTTCTGAGGCTCTACTCTTGCCTCGGAAACCTACATTTGCAGAAAGGGAAATGTATAGGTTTTCCTTTTCAATGTATTTATTTTTATTTATATTTTATTTATTTTTGGCTGTGTTGGGTCTTCGTTTCTGTGCGAGGGCCTTCTCTAGTTGCGGCGAGCAGGGGCCACTCCTCATCGTGGTTCGTGGGCCTCTCACTGCCGTGGCGCCACTTGTTGCGGAGCACAGGCTCCAGAAGCGCAGGCTCAGTAGTTGTGGCTCACGGGCTTAGTTGCACTGCAGCATGTGGGATCTTCCCGGACCAGGGCTCAAATCCGTGTCCCCTGCACTGGCAGGCGGATTCTTAACCACTGCCCCGCCCGTTATTCTTTTTTTTAAAAAAATATTTCCTCATATGTGTTTATGTGATGATGCCTTTATTTATTTTTTTATTATTGTTTATATTTGGCTGAGTTGAGTCTCTGTTGCTGCGCGCAGGCTTTCCCTAGTTGTGGCAAGTGGGGGCTACTCTTTGTTGTGGTGTGCGGACTTCTCATTGTGGTGGCTTCTCTTGTTGCGGAGCGTGGGCTCTAAGAGTGCGGGCTTCAGTAATTGCAGCACCTGGGCTCAGTATTTGCGGCACACAGGCCCTAGAGTGCGCGGGCTTCATTAGTTGCAGCGTGCGGCCTCAGTTGTTGTGGCTGGTGGGCTCTAGAGCGCAGGCTCAGTAGTTGTGATGTACGGGTATACTTGCTCTGCGGCACGTGGGATCTTCCCGGACCAGGGCTGGAACCCGTGTCCCCTGCATTGGCAGACGGATTCTTAACTAGTGCACCACCAGGAAAGTCCCAGACTTTCCTTTTCTTAATGACAATTTTGAAGAGTCCTGGTTCACATATTTCATAGACTGTCCTTCAACTTGGCTTTGTGTGATGTTCTCCTCATGACCATAGTGGAGTTAGGGTTTTGGGGAAAGAGATGTTTACTTTTAATATTCGGTTTCAACTCTATCTCTTGGCTTTTTATATAAGATATTCAATGCATTTAGTTATATATTTAAAAAAGCAGTCTTGTAGACTATTATTTTAAAATCTGCTTGCTATTTTGTAATCTGCTTGGGTTGATGGTGGAATGCTTTTTTTTTTTTTTCAGTACGTGGGCCTCTCCCTGTTGTGGAGTCTCCCGTTACGGAGCACAGGCTCCCAACCCGCATGCTCAGTGGCCATGGCTCACGGGCCTAGCCGCTCCGCGGCATGTGGGATCTTCCCGGACCGAGTCACGAACCCGTGTCCCCTGCATTGGCAGGCAGGCTCTCAACCACTGCTCCACCAGGGAAGCCCGGTACACTTTTGTTTTAATTATGCAGTTGGCTCTATTGTGTTGATTTACATTTTATTTGTAAATCTCAACTGCTTTGGATTATGATGTGTTTACAAGGCTACACAGATAATCTGGAAGGGAAAATGAAGTAATACAAATGACAGAAAAAGTTTTATAATAATGAAATTTTCTTGGCAAGCAGCAACCTTTTCTCAAAGTCAGTCTTTTAATATAATTTGCTTGCTTCCTAAATATGGCTTTCTTGTTTGTTCTTATCTTTATTGATTAGTGAGCATGTTAGATGACTTGGGAGGAATCTCACTGTCTTCAACAAATAATTTGGCATTATTGATCCAGAATGCTGACAATTCTCAAAAATGGGTCAGGAAAATCAAAGTAATAGATGGAAAAAAATCTCAATTTTAGCTGTTGATATAACTTTTCTTAAATTTAGGGTGTTTTTTATAATTTAAGTTACTAAAACAGATGGTGGAAGGTCCACCAAGATATTTATTTTATGTATTTAAAGCATTTTACTTTGCTGTATTGAATTCCATTCATTCTGGAATTTAGGAGCATTTACCTCTTTATGAAAGAGACTATTGAAAGTAGAAAATGATTGATGACCTTCGCTTCCAGTATTCTTCTCAATAGACTTAGGCTCTCTTCTAATGCTTCTTGCATACTAAGTAATTGTATAAGGTTTAGAGAATAATTTAGGTCTGTCTGAACATTAAGCACAGTACACTAAATAAAGCTTTTTCACTTTGCAGAATATTTTACATGTGTGTCCCATAGATTCATCAGAGATTCTAGTTTTGGATAAAGGCAAGTACATTTAAGGACAATACAGCATCCCTGTCTGTGACATTGGCATTCGAATGAGAAGTGAATTTGGTTCACGACGGTTCTTGGAATGCTTGGCATTTAGGTTATTTTAGGTCAACTCTTTGGGCAATTCAATTAGAGTATTTATTGAATGGTTTTCGTGAGCTGAATGGTTGTCATGTCATGTCATAGATGGTCTAAAACATGACTCTTATTTCTAAAATAGTTGTGTTGGTCAGATAAGGCATCTTACATGAAGTATGTAATCCAAGATAATGATGCATGAGTAAGAGGCAGATCATTCTCGAGGAAGTAATTTTGGTTTTGAGAGAGGCATTCTTAGGGAAATAGGCCTTGCAGTGCTCATTTAGAGCTGGGCAGGATTGAGGTCCAGAGAGAGGAGGGAAAGGATATTTGGGTAGAGGGAAGGGCATTGGCAGAGCCTCAGAGGCCTGACGGTTCCTGGGGCCTGTGTGGGAATGGTGGGAAAGTTGGGCTGCAGTCAGCCTGTGGGTGGCCTGGACGTTGGGTAATGAGCGTGGCCGTCAGTTTATGGGTGCCCTCTGTAGAGTTGTCTGTAACTTGCTTCCTCCCTGAGGAAGTGTGACACGCTTCTGCTAGCTGCAGTGTCTTCCCCACAGCTGTGCTGTCCATTGAGGAGAAGGGGGCCTGCTCTGCCATGGATTCCTTACTCCTCAGGGTATGGCGTGTGAGTTATTTTAATAATGTATCAATCTGCCTTTTCTTTCTTTTGTCACAATGCATTTGCTTTCTAAAGTGGTCTTGTTTTCAGGATAATAATTGGGTTTCCACAGGGAAAATCATAATGTATGAGGCAAATTACTGACTAAAGGCAAATTTCTGACTTAAAAACATGAATCTCTAATTTGTTTCTAGTAGTTCTTCTTTTGTTTAAATTTTTGTTTTGTTAGTTATGTATAGAAACTTAAGGATAGTAATTTCTGCTCAGGTGGATAGTGGTACTGTTTAGCACAGCTCATTGGTCTTCTGAAACTTTTACAAATGCAGTCTGATTCATTCCGGCCAAGTTAATTATGAGGTACATATTTTTTTCCCTTATGGAGACAAATGTAAAAGACAGAGATACAGAAATCATCTCCAGTTTAGATTGAAGAAATTTTAGTTACTACTGTTTGTTCCTGCTATTTGATCAGAGTTTATTTTTATTTTTTGAAGTCTGTCTCTAATCAAATAAGATTTAATGTTTTAGAAGTAAAAGAGCACCATGACTAAATTAATAAGAAAAGTTAATTTAAGGACAAGAATTGATTTTTAAAAATATAAAAGTACATTTCATGACTTGATTTCAAGATGATCTGGTGGTATTCTTATACTGCTGCAGAAGGATGTCCACAGTGGGACGAGAATGAGGCTTAAAAATCACCACCCTTATTATCTATGACTGAACATGTCTTAGTCCAGGCCAGTGTGCCTACCACCTCTGTGGTACACTGTTGATTTCATTTTTCTTCCAGTATTTACTTTTGGTCCTGGACCAATTATCTAGCTGTGATGGGATTCTCCAAAAGTATCCTACATTTTGTACTTAGTGAACTAGTGATTGTTCTGTTTGCAGACATTCTTTCTGAGGCTCTACACTTGCCTCGAAAACCTACATTTGCAGAAAGGGAAATGTATAGGTTTTCCTTTTAAATGTATTTATTTTTGTTTATATTTTATTTATTTTTGGCTGTGTTGGGTCTTCGTTTCTGTGCGAGGGCCTTCTCTAGTTGCGGCGAGCAGGGGCCACTCCTCATCGTTGTTCGTGGGCCTCTCACTGCCGTGGCGCCTCTTGTTGCAGAGCACAGGCTCCAGAAGCGCAGGCTCAGTAGTTGTGGCTCCCGGGCTTAGTTGCACTGCAGCATGTGGGATCTTCCCGGACCAGGGCTCAAATCCGTGTCCCCTGCACTGGCAGGCGGATTCTTAACCTCTGCCCCGCCCGTTATTCTTTTTTTTTAAATATTTCCTCATTTGTGTTTATGTGATGATGCCTTTATTTATTTTTTTATTATTGTTTATATTTGGCTGAGTTGAGTCTGTGTTGCTGCGCGCAGGCTTTCCCTAGTTGTGGCAAGTGGGGGCTACTCTTTGTTGTGGTGCGCGGACTTCTCATTGTGGTGGCTTCTCTTGTTGCGGAGTGTGGGCTCTAAGAGTGCGGGCTTCAGTAATTGCAGCACCTGGGCTCCGTATTTGCGGCACACAGGCACTAGAGTGCGCGGGCTTCATTAGTTGCAGCGTGTGGCCTCAGTTGTTGTGGCTGGCGGGCTCTAGAGCCCAGGCTCAGTAGTTGTGATGTACGGGCTTACTTGCTCTGCGGCATGTGGGATCTTCCCGGACCAGGGCTGGAACCCGTGTCCCCTGCATTGGCAGACGGATTCTTAACTAGTGCACCACCAGGAAAGTCCCAGACTTTCCTTTTCTTAATGACAATTTTGAAGAGTCCTGGTTCACATATTTCATAGACTGTCCTTCAACTTGGCTTTGTGTGATGTTCTCCTCATGACTGGAGTGGAGTTAGGGTTTTGGGGAAGGAGATGTTTACTTTTAATATTCGGTTTCAACTCTGTCTCTTGGCTTTTTATATAAGATATTCAATGCATTTAGTTATATATTTAAAAAGCAGGCTTGTAGACTATTATTTTAAAATCTGCTTGCTATTTTGTAATCTGCTTGGGTTGATGGTGGAATGTTTTTTTTTTTTTTTTTCAGTACGTGGGCCTCTCCCTGTTGTGGAGTCTCCCGTTCCGGAGCACAGGCTCCCAACCCGCATGCTCAGTGGCCATGGCTCACGGGCCTAGCCGCTCCGCGGCATGTGGGATCTTCCCGGACCGAGTCACGAACCCGTGTCCCCTGCATTGGCAGGCAGGCTCTCAACCACTGCTCCACCAGGGAAGCCCGTTACACTTTTGTTTTAATTATGCAGTTGGCTCTATTGTGTTGATTTACATTTTATTGGTAAATCTCAACTGCTTTGGATTATGATGTGTTTACAAGGCTACACAGATAATCTGGAAGGGAAAATGAAGTAATACAAATGACAGAAAATGTTTTATAATAATAAAATTTTCTTGGCAAGCAGCAACCTTTTCTCAAAGTCAGTCTTTTAATATAATTTGCTTGCTTCATAAATATGGCTTTCTTGTTTGTTCTTATCTTTATTGATTAGTGAGCATGTTAGATGACTTTGAAGGAATCTCACTGTCTTCAAGAAATAATTTGGCATTTTTGATCCGGAATGCTGACAATTCTCAAAAATGGGTCAGGAAAATCAAAGTAATAGATGGAAAAAAATCTCAATTTTAGCTGTTGATACAACTTTTCTTAAGTTTAGGGTGTGTTTTATAATTTACGTTACTAAAACAGATGGTGGAAGGTCCACCAATATATTTATTTTATGTTTTTAAAGCATTTTACTTTGCTGTATTGAATTCAATTCATTCTGGAATTTAGGAGAATTTACCTCTTTATGAAAGAGATTATTGAAAGTAGAAAATGATTGATGACCTTCGCTTCCAGTATTCTTCTCAATAGACTTAGTCTCTCTTCTAATGCTTCCTGTATACTCAGTAATTGTATAAGGTTTAGAGAAAAATGCAGGTCTGGCTGAACATTAAGCACAGTACACTAAATAAAGCTTTTTTACTTTGCAGAATATTTTACATGTGTGTCCCATAGATTCATCAGAGATTCTAGTTTTGGATAAAGGCAAGTACATTTAAGGACAATACAACATCCCTGTCTATGACATTGGCATTCGAATGAGAAGTGAATTTGGTTCAGGACGGTTCTTGGAATGCTTGGCATTTAGGTTATTTTAGGTCAACTCTTTGGGCAATTCAATTAGAGTATTTATTGAATGGTTTTCGTGAGCTGAATGGTTGTCATGTCATGTCATAGATGGTCTAAAACATGACTCTTATTTCTACAATAGTTGTGTTGGTCAGATAAGGCATCTTACCTGATGTATTTAATCCAAGATAATGATGCATGAGTAAGAGGCAGATCATTCTCGAGGAAGTAATTTTGGTTTTGAGAGAGGCATTCTTAGGGAAATAGGCCTTGCAGTGCTCATTTAGAGCTGGGCAGGATTGAGGTCCAGAGAGAGGAGGGAAAGGATATTTGGGTGGAGGGAAGGGCATTGGCAGAGCCTCAGAGGCCTGACGGTTCCTGGGGCCTGTGTGGGAATGGTGGGAAAGTTGGGCTGCAGTCAGCCTGTGGGTGGCCTGGACGTTGGGTAATGAGCGTGGCCGTCAGTTTATGGGTGCCCTCTGTAGAGTTGTCTGTAACTTGCTTCCTCCCTGAGGAAGTGTGACACGCTTCTGCTAGCTGCAGTGTCTTCCCCACAGCTGTGCTGTCCATTGAGGAGAAGGGGGCCTGCTCTGCCATGGCTTCCTTACTCCTCAGGGTATGGCGTGTGAGTTATTTTAATAATGTATCAATCTGCCTTTTCTTTCTTTTGTCACAATGCATTTGCTTTCTAAAGTGGTCTTGTTTTCAGGATAATAATTGGGTTTCCACAGGGAAAATCATAATGTATGAGGCAAATTACTGACTAAAGGCAAATTTCTGACTTAAAAACATGAATCTCTAATTTGTTTCTAGTAGTTCTTCTTTTGTTTAAATTTTTGTTTTGTTAGTTATGTATAGAAACTTAAGGATAGTAATTTCTGCTCAGGTGGATAGTGGTACTGTTTAGCACAGCTCATTGGTCTTCTGAAACTTTTACAAATGCAGTCTGATTCATTCCGGCCAAGTTAATTATGAGGTACATATTTTTTTCCCCTAATGGAGACAAATGTAAAAGACAGAGATACAGAAATCATCTCCAGTTTAGATTGAAGAAATTTTAGTTACTACTGTTTGTTCCTGCTATTTGATCAGAGTTTATTTTTATTTTTTGAAGTCTGTCTCTAATCAAATAAGATTTAATGTTTTAGAAGTAAAAGAGCACCATGACTAAACTGATAAGAAAAGTTAATTTAAGGACAAGAATTGATTTTTAAAAATATAAAAGTACATTTCATGACTTGATTTCAAGATGATCTTGTGGTATCCTTATACTGCTGCAGAGGGAAGTCCACAGTGGGACGAGAATGATGCTTAAAAATCACCACCCTTATTATCTATGACTGAACATGTCTTATTCCAGGCCAGTGTGCCTACCACCTCTGTGGTACACTGTTGATTTCATTTTTCTTCCAGTATTTACTTTTGGTCCTGGACCAATTATCTAGCTGTGATGGGATTCTCCAAAATTATCCTACATTTTGTACTTAGTGAACTAGTGATTGTTCTGTTTGCAGACATTCTTTCTGAGGCTCTACTCTTGCCTCGAAAACCTACATTTGCAGAAAGGGAAATGTATAGGTTTTCCTTTTAAATGTATTTATTTTTATTTATATTTATTTTTGGCTGTGTTGGGTCTTCGTTTCTGTGCGGGGGCCTTCTCTAGTTGCGGCGAGCAGGGGCCACTCCTCATCGTGGTTCGAGGGCCTCTCAGTGCCGTGGCGCCTCTTGTTGTGGAGCACAGGCTCCAGAAGCGCAGGCTCAGTAGTTGTGGCTCCCGGGCTTAGTTGCACTGCAGCATGTGGGATCTTCCCGGACCAGGGCTCAAATCCGTGTCCCCTGCACTGGCAGGCGGATTCTTAACCACTGCCCAGCCCGTTATTCTTTTTTTAAAAAAAATATTTCCTCATTTGTGTTTATGTGATGATGCCTTTATTTATTTTTTTATTATTGTTTATATTTGGCTGAGTTGAGTCTCTTTTGCTGCGCGCAGGCTTTCCCTAGTTGTGGCAAGTGGGGGCTAATCTTTGTTGTGGTGTGCGGACTTCTCATTGTGGTGGCTTCTCTTGTTGCGGAGCGTGGGCTCTAAGAGTGCGGGCTTCAGTAATTGCAGCACCTGGGCTCAGTATTTGCGGCACACAGGCCCTAGAGTGCGCGGCCTTCATTAGTTGCAGCGTGTGGCCTCAGTTGTTGTGGCTGGTGGGCTCTAGAGCGCAGGCTCAATAGTTGTGATGTACGGGCTTACTTGCTCTGCGGCACGTGGGATCTTCCCGGACCAGGGCTGGAACCCGTGTCTCCTGCATTGGCAGACGGATTCTTAACTAGTGCACCACCAGGAAAGTCCCAGACTTTCCTTTTCTTAATGACAATTTTGAAGAGTCCTGGTTCACATATTTCATAGACTGTCCTTCAACTTGGCTTTGTGTGATGTTCTCCTCATGACCATAGTGGAGTTAGGGTTTTGGGGAAGGAGATGTTTACTTTTAATATTCAGTTTCAACTCTGTCTCTTGGCTTTTTATATAAGATATTCAATGCATTTAGTTATATATTTAAAAAAGCAGGCTTGTAGACTATTATTTTAAAATCTGCTTGCTATTTTGTAATCTGCTTGGGTTGATGGTGGAATGTTTTTTTTTTTTTTTTTCAGTACGTGGGCCTCTCCCTGTTGTGGAGTCTCCCGTTCCGGAGCACAGGCTCCCAACCCGCATGCTCAGTGGCCATGGCTCACGGGCCTAGCCGCTCCGCGGCATGTGGGATCTTCCCGGACCGAGTCACGAACCCGTGTCCCCTGCATTGGCAGGCAGGGTCTCAACCACTGCTCCACCAGGCAAGCCCGTTACACTTTTGTTTTAATTATGCAGTTGGCTCTATTGTGTTGATTTACATTTTATTGGTAAATCTCAACTGCTTTGGATTATGATGTGTTTACAAGGCTACACAGATAATCTGGAAGGGAAAATGAAGTAATACAAATGACAGAAAATGTTTTATAATAATAAAATTTTCTTGGCAAGCAGCAACCTTTTCTCAAAGTCAGTCTTTTAATATAATTTGCTTGCTTCATAAATATGGCTTTCTTGTTTGTTCTTATCTTTATTGATTAGTGAGCATGTTAGATGACTTGGAAGGAATCTCACTGTCTTCAAGAAATAATTTGGCATTTTTGATCCGGAATGCTGACAATTCTCAAAAATGGGTCAGGAAAATCAAAGTAATAGATGGAAAAAAATCTCAATTTTAGCTGTTGATACAACTTTTCTTAAGTTTAGGGTGTGTTTTATAATTTACGTTACTAAAACAGATGTTGGAAGGTCCACCAACATATTTATTTTATGTTTTTAAATCATTTTACTTTGCTGTATTGAATTCCATTCATTCTGGAATTTAGGAGCATTTACCTCTTTATGAAAGAGATTATTGAAAGTAGAAAATGATTGATGACCTTCGCTTCCAGTATTCTTCTCAATAGACTTAGTCTCTCTTCTAATGCTTCCTGTATACTCAGTAATTGTATAAGGTTTAGAGAAAAATGCAGGTCTGGCTGAACATTAAGCACAGTACACTAAATAAAGTTTTTTACTTTGCAGAATATTTTACATGTGTGTCCCATAGATTCATCAGAGATTCTAGTTTTGGATAAAGGCAAGTACATTTAAGGACAATACAACATCCCTGTCTATGACATTGGCATTCGAATGAGAAGTGAATTTGGTTCAGGACGGTTCTTGGAATGCTTGGCATTTAGGTTATTTTAGGTCAACTCTTTGGGCAATTCAATTAGAGTATTTATTGAATGGTTTTCGTGAGCTGAATGGTTGTCATGTCATGTCATAGATGGTCTAAAACATGACTCTTATTTCTACAATAGTTGTGTTGGTCAGAAAAGGCATCTTACCTGATGTATTTAATCCAAGATAATGATGCATGAGTAAGAGGCAGATCATTCTCGAGGAAGTAATTTTGGTTTTGAGAGAGGCATTCTTAGGGAAATAGGCCTTGCAGTGCTCATTTAGAGCTGGGCAGGATTGAGGTCCAGAGAGAGGAGGGAAAGGATATTTGGGTGGAGGGAAGGGCATTGGCAGAGCCTCAGAGGCCTGACGGTTCCTGGGGCCTGTGTGGGAATGGTGGGAAAGTTGGGCTGCAGTCAGCCTGTGGGTGGCCTGGACGTTGGGTAATGAGCGTGGCCATCAGTTTATGGGTGCCCTCTGTAGAGTTGTCTGTAACTTGCTTCCTCCCTGAGGAAGTGTGACACGCTTCTGCTAGCTGCAGTGTCTTCCCCACAGCTGTGCTGTCCATTGAGGAGAAGGGGGCCTGCTCTGCCATGGCTTCCTTACTCCTCAGGGTATGGCGTGTGAGTTATTTTAATAATGTATCAATCTGCCTTTTCTTTCTTTTGTCACAATGCATTTGCTTTCTAAAGTGGTCTTGTTTTCAGGATAATAATTGGGTTTCCACAGGGAAAATCATAATGTATGAGGCAAATTACTGACTAAAGGCAAATTTCTGACTTAAAAACATGAATCTCTAATTTGTTTCTAGTAGTTCTTCTTTTGTTTAAATTTTTGTTTTGTTAGTTATGTATAGAAACTTAAGGATAGTAATTTCTGCTCAGGTGGATAGTGGTACTGTTTAGCACAGCTCATTGGTCTTCTGAAACTTTTACAAATGCAGTCTGATTCATTCCGGCCAAGTTAATTATGAGGTACATATTTTTTTCCCTTATGGAGACAAATGTAAAAGACAGAGATACAGAAATCATCTCCAGTTTAGATTGAAGAAATTTTAGTTACTACTGTTTGTTCCTGCTATTTGATCAGAGTTTATTTTTATTTTTTGAAGTCTGTCTCTAATCAAATAAGATTTAATGTTTTAGAAGTAAAAGAGCACCATGACTAAATTAATAAGAAAAGTTAATTTAAGGACAAGAATTGATTTTTAAAAATATAAAAGTACATTTCATGACTTGATTTCAAGATGATCTGGTGGTATTCTTATACTGCTGCAGAAGGATGTCCACAGTGGGACGAGAATGAGGCTTAAAAATCACCACCCTTATTATCTATGACTGAACATGTCTTAGTCCAGGCCAGTGTGCCTACCACCTCTGTGGTACACTGTTGATTTCATTTTTCTTCCAGTATTTACTTTTGGTCCTGGACCAATTATCTAGCTGTGATGGGATTCTCCAAAAGTATCCTACATTTTGTACTTAGTGAACTAGTGATTGTTCTGTTTGCAGACATTCTTTCTGAGGCTCTACACTTGCCTCGAAAACCTACATTTGCAGAAAGGGAAATGTATAGGTTTTCCTTTTAAATGTATTTATTTTTGTTTATATTTTATTTATTTTTGGCTGTGTTGGGTCTTCGTTTCTGTGCGAGGGCCTTCTCTAGTTGCGGCGAGCAGGGGCCACTCCTCATCGTTGTTCGTGGGCCTCTCACTGCCGTGGCGCCTCTTGTTGCGGAGCACAGGCTCCAGAAGCGCAGGCTCAGTAGTTGTGGCTCCCGGGCTTAGTTGCACTGCAGCATGTGGGATCTTCCCGGACCAGGGCTCAAATCCGTGTCCCCTGCACTGGCAGGCGGATTCTTAACCTCTGCCCCGCCCGTTATTCTTTTTTTTTAAATATTTCCTCATTTGTGTTTATGTGATGATGCCTTTATTTATTTTTTTATTATTGTTTATATTTGGCTGAGTTGAGTCTCTGTTGCTGCGCGCAGGCTTTCCCTAGTTGTGGCAAGTGGGGGCTACTCTTTGTTGTGGTGCGCGGACTTCTCATTGTGGTGGCTTCTCTTGTTGCGGAGCGTGGGCTCTAAGAGTGCGGGCTTCAGTAATTGCAGCACCTGGGCTCCGTATTTGCGGCACACAGGCACTAGAGTGCGCGGGCTTCATTAGTTGCAGCGTGTGGCCTCAGTTGTTGTGGCTGGCGGGCTCTAGAGCGCAGGCTCAGTAGTTGTGATGTACGGGCTTACTTGCTCTGCGGCATGTGGGATCTTCCCGGACCAGGGCTGGAACCCGTGTCCCCTGCATTGGCAGACGGATTCTTAACTAGTGCACCACCAGGAAAGTCCCAGACTTTCCTTTTCTTAATGACAATTTTGAAGAGTCCTGGTTCACATATTTCATAGACTGTCCTTCAACTTGGCTTTGTGTGATGTTCTCCTCATGACTGGAGTGGAGTTAGGGTTTTGGGGAAGGAGATGTTTACTTTTAATATTCGGTTTCAACTCTGTCTCTTGGCTTTTTATATAAGATATTCAATGCATTTAGTTATATATTTAAAAAGCAGGCTTGTAGACTATTATTTTAAAATCTGCTTGCTATTTTGTAATCTGCTTGGGTTGATGGTGGAATGTTTTTTTTTTTTTTTTTCAGTACGTGGGCCTCTCCCTGTTGTGGAGTTTCCCGTTCCGGAGCACAGGCTCCCAACCCGCATGCTCAGTGGCCATGGCTCACGGGCCTAGCCGCTCCGCGGCATGTGGGATCTTCCCGGACCGAGTCACGAACCCGTGTCCCCTGCATTGGCAGGCAGGCTCTCAACCACTGCTCCACCAGGGAAGCCCGTTACACTTTTGTTTTAATTATGCAGTTGGCTCTATTGTGTTGATTTACATTTTATTGGTAAATCTCAACTGCTTTGGATTATGATGTGTTTACAAGGCTACACAGATAATCTGGAAGGGAAAATGAAGTAATACAAATGACAGAAAATGTTTTATAATAATAAAATTTTCTTGGCAAGCAGCAACCTTTTCTCAAAGTCAGTCTTTTAATATAATTTGCTTGCTTCATAAATATGGCTTTCTTGTTTGTTCTTATCTTTATTGATTAGTGAGCATGTTAGATGACTTTGAAGGAATCTCACTGTCTTCAAGAAATAATTTGGCATTTTTGATCCGGAATGCTGACAATTCTCAAAAATGGGTCAGGAAAATCAAAGTAATAGATGGAAAAAAATCTCAATTTTAGCTGTTGATACAACTTTTCTTAAGTTTAGGGTGTGTTTTATAATTTACGTTACTAAAACAGATGGTGGAAGGTCCACCAATATATTTATTTTATGTTTTTAAAGCATTTTACTTTGCTGTATTGAATTCAATTCATTCTGGAATTTAGGAGTATTTACCTCTTTATGAAAGAGATTATTGAAAGTAGAAAATGATTGATGACCTTCGCTTCCAGTATTCTTCTCAATAGACTTAGTCTCTCTTCTAATGCTTCCTGTATACTCAGTAATTGTATAAGGTTTAGAGAAAAATGCAGGTCTGGCTGAACATTAAGCACAGTACACTAAATAAAGCTTTTTTACTTTGCAGAATATTTTACATGTGTGTCCCATAGATTCATCAGAGATTCTAGTTTTGGATAAAGGCAAGTACATTTAAGGACAATACAACATCCCTGTCTATGACATTGGCATTCGAATGAGAAGTGAATTTGGTTCAGGACGGTTCTTGGAATGCTTGGCATTTAGGTTATTTTAGGTCAACTCTTTGGGCAATTCAATTAGAGTATTTATTGAATGGTTTTCGTGAGCTGAATGGTTGTCATGTCATGTCATAGATGGTCTAAAACATGACTCTTATTTCTACAATAGTTGTGTTGGTAAGATAAGGCATCTTACCTGATGTATTTAATCCAAGATAATGATGCATGAGTAAGAGGCAGATCATTCTCGAGGAAGTAATTTTGGTTTTGAGAGAGGCATTCTTAGGGAAATAGGCCTTGCAGTGCTCATTTAGAGCTGGGCAGGATTGAGGTCCAGAGAGAGGAGGGAAAGGATATTTGGGTGGAGGGAAGGGCATTGGCAGAGCCTCAGAGGCCTGACGGTTCCTGGGGCCTGTGTGGGAATGGTGGGAAAGTTGGGCTGCAGTCAGCCTGTGGGTGGCCTGGACGTTGGGTAATGAGCGTGGCCATCAGTTTATGGGTGCCCTCTGTAGAGTTGTCTGTAACTTGCTTCCTCCCTGAGGAAGTGTGACACGCTTCTGCTAGCTGCAGTGTCTTCCCCACAGCTGTGCTGTCCATTGAGGAGAAGGGGGCCTGCTCTGCCATGGCTTCCTTACTCCTCAGGGTATGGCGTGTGAGTTATTTTAATAATGTATCAATCTGCCTTTTCTTTCTTTTGTCACAATGCATTTGCTTTCTAAAGTGGTCTTGTTTTCAGGATAATAATTGGGTTTCCACAGGGAAAATCATAATGTATGAGGCAAATTACTGACTAAAGGCAAATTTCTGACTTAAAAACATGAATCTCTAATTTGTTTCTAGTAGTTCTTCTTTTGTTTAAATTTTTGTTTTGTTAGTTATGTATAGAAACTTAAGGATAGTAATTTCTGCTCAGGTGGATAGTGGTACTGTTTAGCACAGCTCATTGGTCTTCTGAAACTTTTACAAATGCAGTCTGATTCATTCCGGCCAAGTTAATTATGAGGTACATATTTTTTTCCCCTAATGGAGACAAATGTAAAAGACAGAGATACAGAAATCATCTCCAGTTTAGATTGAAGAAATTTTAGTTACTACTGTTTGTTCCTGCTATTTGATCAGAGTTTATTTTTATTTTTTGAAGTCTGTCTCTAATCAAATAAGATTTAATGTTTTAGAAGTAAAAGAGCACCATGACTAAACTGATAAGAAAAGTTAATTTAAGGACAAGAATTGATTTTTAAAAATATAAAAGTACATTTCATGACTTGATTTCAAGATGATCTTGTGGTATCCTTATACTGCTGCAGAGGGAAGTCCACAGTGGGACGAGAATGATGCTTAAAAATCACCACCCTTATTATCTATGACTGAACATGTCTTATTCCAGGCCAGTGTGCCTACCTCCTCTGTGGTACACTGTTGATTTCATTTTTCTTCCAGTATTTACTTTTGGTCCTGGACCAATTATCTAGCTGTGATGGGATTCTCCAAAATTATCCTACATTTTGTACTTAGTGAACTAGTGATTGTTCTGTTTGCAGACATTCTTTCTGAGGCTCTACTCTTGCCTCGAAAACCTACATTTGCAGAAAGGGAAATGTATAGGTTTTCCTTTTAAATGTATTTATTTTTATTTATATTTTATTTATTTTTGGCTGTGTTGGGTCTTCGTTTCTGTGCGGGGGCCTTCTCTAGTTGCGGCGAGCAGGGGCCACTCCTCATCGTGGTTCGAGGGCCTCTCAGTGCCGTGGCGCCTCTTGTTGCGGAGCACAGGCTCCAGAAGCGCAGGCTCAGTAGTTGTGGCTCCCGGGCTTAGTTGCACTGCAGCATGTGGGATCTTCCCGGACCAGGGCTCAAATCCGTGTCCCCTGCACTGGCAGGCGGATTCTTAACCACTGCCCAGCCCGTTATTCTTTTTTTAAAAAAAATATTTCCTCATTTGTGTTTATGTGATGATGCCTTTATTTATTTTTTTATTATTGTTTATATTTGGCTGAGTTGAGTCTCTTTTGCTGCGCGCAGGCTTTCCCTAGTTGTGGCAAGTGGGGGCTAATCTTTGTTGTGGTGTGCGGACTTCTCATTGTGGTGGCTTCTCTTGTTGCGGAGCGTGGGCTCTAAGAGTGCGGGCTTCAGTAATTGCAGCACCTGGGCTCAGTATTTGCGGCACACAGGCCCTAGAGTGCGCGGCCTTCATTAGTTGCAGCGTGTGGCCTCAGTTGTTGTGGCTGGTGGGCTCTAGAGCGCAGGCTCAGTAGTTGTGATGTACGGGCTTACTTGCTCTGCGGCACGTGGGATCTTCCCGGACCAGGGCTGGAACCCGTGTCTCCTGCATTGGCAGACGGATTCTTAACTAGTGCACCACCAGGAAAGTCCCAGACTTTCCTTTTCTTAATGACAATTTTGAAGAGTCCTGGTTCACATATTTCATAGACTGTCCTTCAACTTGGCTTTGTGTGATGTTCTCCTCATGACCATAGTGGAGTTAGGGTTTTGGGGAAGGAGATGTTTACTTTTAATATTCAGTTTCAACTCTGTCTCTTGGCTTTTTATATAAGATATTCAATGCATTTAGTTATATATTTAAAAAAGCAGGCTTGTAGACTATTATTTTAAAATCTGCTTGCTATTTTGTAATCTGCTTGGGTTGATGGTGGAATGTTTTTTTTTTTTTTTTCAGTACGTGGGCCTCTCCCTGTTGTGGAGTCTCCCGTTCCGGAGCACAGGCTCCCAACCCGCATGCTCAGTGGCCATGGCTCACGGGCCTAGCCGCTCCGCGGCATGTGGGATCTTCCCGGACCGAGTCACGAACCCGTGTCCCCTGCATTGGCAGGCAGGGTCTCAACCACTGCTCCACCAGGCAAGCCCGTTACACTTTTGTTTTAATTATGCAGTTGGCTCTATTGTGTTGATTTACATTTTATTGGTAAATCTCAACTGCTTTGGATTATGATGTGTTTACAAGGCTACACAGATAATCTGGAAGGGAAAATGAAGTAATACAAATGACAGAAAATGTTTTATAATAATAAAATTTTCTTGGCAAGCAGCAACCTTTTCTCAAAGTCAGTCTTTTAATATAATTTGCTTGCTTCATAAATATGGCTTTCTTGTTTGTTCTTATCTTTATTGATTAGTGAGCATGTTAGATGACTTGGAAGGAATCTCACTGTCTTCAAGAAATAATTTGGCATTTTTGATCCGGAATGCTGACAATTCTCAAAAATGGGTCAGGAAAATCAAAGTAATAGATGGAAAAAAATCTCAATTTTAGCTGTTGATACAACTTTTCTTAAGTTTAGGGTGTGTTTTATAATTTACGTTACTAAAACAGATGTTGGAAGGTCCACCAACATATTTATTTTATGTTTTTAAATCATTTTACTTTGCTGTATTGAATTCAATTCATTCTGGAATTTAGGAGAATTTACCTCTTTATGAAAGAGATTATTGAAAGTAGAAAATGATTGATGACCTTCGCTTCCAGTATTCTTCTCAATAGACTTAGTCTCTCTTCTAATGCTTCCTGTATACTCAGTAATTGTATAAGGTTTAGAGAAAAATGCAGGTCTGGCTGAACATTAAGCACAGTACACTAAATAAAGTTTTTTACTTTGCAGAATATTTTACATGTGTGTCCCATAGATTCATCAGAGATTCTAGTTTTGGATAAAGGCAAGTACATTTAAGGACAATACAACATCCCTGTCTATGACATTGGCATTCGAATGAGAAGTGAATTTGGTTCAGGACGGTTCTTGGAATGCTTGGCATTTAGGTTATTTTAGGTCAACTCTTTGGGCAATTCAATTAGAGTATTTATTGAATGGTTTTCGTGAGCTGAATGGTTGTCATGTCATGTCATAGATGGTCTAAAACATGACTCTTATTTCTACAATAGTTGTGTTGGTCAGATAAGGCATCTTACCTGATGTATTTAATCCAAGATAATGATGCATGAGTAAGAGGCAGATCATTCTCGAGGAAGTAATTTTGGTTTTGAGAGAGGCATTCTTAGGGAAATAGGCCTTGCAGTGCTCATTTAGAGCTGGGCAGGATTGAGGTCCAGAGAGAGGAGGGAAAGGATATTTGGGTGGAGGGAAGGGCATTGGCAGAGCCTCAGAGGCCTGACGGTTCCTGGGGCCTGTGTGGGAATGGTGGGAAAGTTGGGCTGCAGTCAGCCTGTGGGTGGCCTGGACGTTGGGTAATGAGCGTGGCCATCAGTTTATGGGTGCCCTCTGTAGAGTTGTCTGTAACTTGCTTCCTCCCTGAGGAAGTGTGACACGCTTCTGCTAGCTGCAGTGTCTTCCCCACAGCTGTGCTGTCCATTGAGGAGAAGGGGGCCTGCTCTGCCATGGCTTCCTTACTCCTCAGGGTATGGCGTGTGAGTTATTTTAATAATGTATCAATCTGCCTTTTCTTTCTTTTGTCACAATGCATTTGCTTTCTAAAGTGGTCTTGTTTTCAGGATAATAATTGGGTTTCCACAGGGAAAATCATAATGTATGAGGCAAATTACTGACTAAAGGCAAATTTCTGACTTAAAAACATGAATCTCTAATTTGTTTCTAGTAGTTCTTCTTTTGTTTAAATTTTTGTTTTGTTAGTTATGTATAGAAACTTAAGGATAGTAATTTCTGCTCAGGTGGATAGTGGTACTGTTTAGCACAGCTCATTGGTCTTCTGAAACTTTTACAAATGCAGTCTGATTCATTCCGGCCAAGTTAATTATGAGGTACATATTTTTTTCCCTTATGGAGACAAATGTAAAAGACAGAGATACAGAAATCATCTCCAGTTTAGATTGAAGAAATTTTAGTTACTACTGTTTGTTCCTGCTATTTGATCAGAGTTTATTTTTATTTTTTGAAGTCTGTCTCTAATCAAATAAGATTTAATGTTTTAGAAGTAAAAGAGCACCATGACTAAATTAATAAGAAAAGTTAATTTAAGGACAAGAATTGATTTTTAAAAATATAAAAGTACATTTCATGACTTGATTTCAAGATGATCTGGTGGTATTCTTATACTGCTGCAGAAGGATGTCCACAGTGGGACGAGAATGAGGCTTAAAAATCACCACCCTTATTATCTATGACTGAACATGTCTTAGTCCAGGCCAGTGTGCCTACCACCTCTGTGGTACACTGTTGATTTCATTTTTCTTCCAGTATTTACTTTTGGTCCTGGACCAATTATCTAGCTGTGATGGGATTCTCCAAAAGTATCCTACATTTTGTACTTAGTGAACTAGTGATTGTTCTGTTTGCAGACATTCTTTCTGAGGCTCTACACTTGCCTCGAAAACCTACATTTGCAGAAAGGGAAATGTATAGGTTTTCCTTTTAAATGTATTTATTTTTGTTTATATTTTATTTATTTTTGGCTGTGTTGGGTCTTCGTTTCTGTGCGAGGGCCTTCTCTAGTTGCGGCGAGCAGGGGCCACTCCTCATCGTTGTTCGTGGGCCTCTCACTGCCGTGGCGCCTCTTGTTGCAGAGCACAGGCTCCAGAAGCGCAGGCTCAGTAGTTGTGGCTCCCGGGCTTAGTTGCACTGCAGCATGTGGGATCTTCCCGGACCAGGGCTCAAATCCGTGTCCCCTGCACTGGCAGGCGGATTCTTAACCTCTGCCCCGCCCGTTATTCTTTTTTTTTAAATATTTCCTCATTTGTGTTTATGTGATGATGCCTTTATTTATTTTTTTATTATTGTTTATATTTGGCTGAGTTGAGTCTGTGTTGCTGCGCGCAGGCTTTCCCTAGTTGTGGCAAGTGGGGGCTACTCTTTGTTGTGGTGCGCGGACTTCTCATTGTGGTGGCTTCTCTTGTTGCGGAGCGTGGGCTCTAAGAGTGCGGGCTTCAGTAATTGCAGCACCTGGGCTCCGTATTTGCGGCACACAGGCACTAGAGTGCGCGGGCTTCATTAGTTGCAGCGTGTGGCCTCAGTTGTTGTGGCTGGCGGGCTCTAGAGCGCAGGCTCAGTAGTTGTGATGTACGGGCTTACTTGCTCTGCGGCATGTGGGATCTTCCCGGACCAGGGCTGGAACCCGTGTCCCCTGCATTGGCAGACGGATTCTTAACTAGTGCACCACCAGGAAAGTCCCAGACTTTCCTTTTCTTAATGACAATTTTGAAGAGTCCTGGTTCACATATTTCATAGACTGTCCTTCAACTTGGCTTTGTGTGATGTTCTCCTCATGACTGGAGTGGAGTTAGGGTTTTGGGGAAGGAGATGTTTACTTTTAATATTCGGTTTCAACTCTGTCTCTTGGCTTTTTATATAAGATATTCAATGCATTTAGTTATATATTTAAAAAGCAGGCTTGTAGACTATTATTTTAAAATCTGCTTGCTATTTTGTAATCTGCTTGGGTTGATGGTGGAATGTTTTTTTTTTTTTTTTTCAGTACGTGGGCCTCTCCCTGTTGTGGAGTCTCCCGTTCCGGAGCACAGGCTCCCAACCCGCATGCTCAGTGGCCATGGCTCACGGGCCTAGCCGCTCCGCGGCATGTGGGATCTTCCCGGACCGAGTCACGAACCCGTGTCCCCTGCATTGGCAGGCAGGCTCTCAACCACTGCTCCACCAGGGAAGCCCGTTACACTTTTGTTTTAATTATGCAGTTGGCTCTATTGTGTTGATTTACATTTTATTGGTAAATCTCAACTGCTTTGGATTATGATGTGTTTACAAGGCTACACAGATAATCTGGAAGGGAAAATGAAGTAATACAAATGACAGAAAATGTTTTATAATAATAAAATTTTCTTGGCAAGCAGCAACCTTTTCTCAAAGTCAGTCTTTTAATATAATTTGCTTGCTTCATAAATATGGCTTTCTTGTTTGTTCTTATCTTTATTGATTAGTGAGCATGTTAGATGACTTGGAAGGAATCTCACTGTCTTCAAGAAATAATTTGGCATTTTTGATCCGGAATGCTGACAATTCTCAAAAATGGGTCAGGAAAATCAAAGTAATAGATGGAAAAAAATCTCAATTTTAGCTGTTGATACAACTTTTCTTAAGTTTAGGGTGTGTTTTATAATTTACGTTACTAAAACAGATGGTGGAAGGTCCACCAATATATTTATTTTATGTTTTTAAAGCATTTTACTTTGCTGTATTGAATTCAATTCATTCTGGAATTTAGGAGAATTTACCTCTTTATGAAAGAGATTATTGAAAGTAGAAAATGATTGATGACCTTCGCTTCCAGTATTCTTCTCAATAGACTTAGTCTCTCTTCTAATGCTTCCTGTATACTCAGTAATTGTATAAGGTTTAGAGAAAAATGCAGGTCTGGCTGAACATTAAGCACAGTACACTAAATAAAGCTTTTTTACTTTGCAGAATATTTTACATGTGTGTCCCATAGATTCATCAGAGATTCTAGTTTTGGATAAAGGCAAGTACATTTAAGGACAATACAACATCCCTGTCTATGACATTGGCATTCGAATGAGAAGTGAATTTGGTTCAGGACGGTTCTTGGAATGCTTGGCATTTAGGTTATTTTAGGTCAACTCTTTGGGCAATTCAATTAGAGTATTTATTGAATGGTTTTCGTGAGCTGAATGGTTGTCATGTCATGTCATAGATGGTCTAAAACATGACTCTTATTTCTACAATAGTTGTGTTGGTCAGATAAGGCATCTTACCTGATGTATTTAATCCAAGATAATGATGGATGAGTAAGAGGCAGATCATTCTCGAGGAAGTAATTTTGGTTTTGAGAGAGGCATTCTTAGGGAAATAGGCCTTGCAGTGCTCATTTAGAGCTGGGCAGGATTGAGGTCCAGAGAGAGGAGGGAAAGGATATTTGGGTGGAGGGAAGGGCATTGGCAGAGCCTCAGAGGCCTGACGGTTCCTGGGGCCTGTGTGGGAATGGTGGGAAAGTTGGGCTGCAGTCAGCCTGTGGGTGGCCTGGACGTTGGGTAATGAGCGTGGCCGTCAGTTTATGGGTGCCCTCTGTAGAGTTGTCTGTAACTTGCTTCCTCCCTGAGGAAGTGTGACACGCTTCTGCTAGCTGCAGTGTCTTCCCCACAGCTGTGCTGTCCATTGAGGAGAAGGGGGCCTGCTCTGCCATGGCTTCCTTACTCCTCAGGGTATGGCGTGTGAGTTATTTTAATAATGTATCAATCTGCCTTTTCTTTCTTTTGTCACAATGCATTTGCTTTCTAAAGTGGTCTTGTTTTCAGGATAATAATTGGGTTTCCACAGGGAAAATCATAATGTATGAGGCAAATTACTGACTAAAGGCAAATTTCTGACTTAAAAACATGAATCTCTAATTTGTTTCTAGTAGTTCTTCTTTTGTTTAAATTTTTGTTTTGTTAGTTATGTATAGAAACTTAAGGATAGTAATTTCTGCTCAGGTGGATAGTGGTACTGTTTAGCACAGCTCATTGGTCTTCTGAAACTTTTACAAATGCAGTCTGATTCATTCCGGCCAAGTTAATTATGAGGTACATATTTTTTTCCCCTAATGGAGACAAATGTAAAAGACAGAGATACAGAAATCATCTCCAGTTTAGATTGAAGAAATTTTAGTTACTACTGTTTGTTCCTGCTATTTGATCAGAGTTTATTTTTATTTTTTGAAGTCTGTCTCTAATCAAATAAGATTTAATGTTTTAGAAGTAAAAGAGCACCATGACTAAACTGATAAGAAAAGTTAATTTAAGGACAAGAATTGATTTTTAAAAATATAAAAGTACATTTCATGACTTGATTTCAAGATGATCTTGTGGTATCCTTATACTGCTGCAGAGGGAAGTCCACAGTGGGACGAGAATGATGCTTAAAAATCACCACCCTTATTATCTATGACTGAACATGTCTTATTCCAGGCCAGTGTGCCTACCACCTCTGTGGTACACTGTTGATTTCATTTTTCTTCCAGTATTTACTTTTGGTCCTGGACCAATTATCTAGCTGTGATGGGATTCTCCAAAATTATCCTACATTTTGTACTTAGTGAACTAGTGATTGTTCTGTTTGCAGACATTCTTTCTGAGGCTCTACTCTTGCCTCGAAAACCTACATTTGCAGAAAGGGAAATGTATAGGTTTTCCTTTTAAATGTATTTATTTTTATTTATATTTTATTTATTTTTGGCTGTGTTGGGTCTTCGTTTCTGTGCGGGGGCCTTCTCTAGTTGCGGCGAGCAGGGGCCACTCCTCATCGTGGTTCGAGGGCCTCTCAGTGCCGTGGCGCCTCTTGTTGTGGAGCACAGGCTCCAGAAGCGCAGGCTCAGTAGTTGTGGCTCCCGGGCTTAGTTGCACTGCAGCATGTGGGATCTTCCCGGACCAGGGCTCAAATCCGTGTCCCCTGCACTGGCAGGCGGATTCTTAACCACTGCCCAGCCCGTTATTCTTTTTTTAAAAAAAATATTTCCTCATTTGTGTTTATGTGATGATGCCTTTATTTATTTTTTTATTATTGTTTATATTTGGCTGAGTTGAGTCTCTTTTGCTGCGCGCAGGCTTTCCCTAGTTGTGGCAAGTGGGGGCTAATCTTTGTTGTGGTGTGCGGACTTCTCATTGTGGTGGCTTCTCTTGTTGCGGAGCGTGGGCTCTAAGAGTGCGGGCTTCAGTAATTGCAGCACCTGGGCTCAGTATTTGCGGCACACAGGCCCTAGAGTGCGCGGCCTTCATTAGTTGCAGCGTGTGGCCTCAGTTGTTGTGGCTGGTGGGCTCTAGAGCGCAGGCTCAGTAGTTGTGATGTACGGGCTTACTTGCTCTGCGGCACGTGGGATCTTCCCGGACCAGGGCTGGAACCCGTGTCTCCTGCATTGGCAGACGGGTTCTTAACTAGTGCACCACCAGGAAAGTCCCAGACTTTCCTTTTCTTAATGACAATTTTGAAGAGTCCTGGTTCACATATTTCATAGACTGTCCTTCAACTTGGCTTTGTGTGATGTTCTCCTCATGACCATAGTGGAGTTAGGGTTTTGGGGAAGGAGATGTTTACTTTTAATATTCAGTTTCAACTCTGTCTCTTGGCTTTTTATATAAGATATTCAATGCATTTAGTTATATATTTAAAAAAGCAGGCTTGTAGACTATTATTTTAAAATCTGCTTGCTATTTTGTAATCTGCTTGGGTTGATGGTGGAATGTTTTTTTTTTTTTTTTTCAGTACGTGGGCCTCTCCCTGTTGTGGAGTCTCCCGTTCCGGAGCACAGGCTCCCAACCCGCATGCTCAGTGGCCATGGCTCACGGGCCTAGCCGCTCCGCGGCATGTGGGATCTTCCCGGACCGAGTCACGAACCCGTGTCCCCTGCATTGGCAGGCAGGGTCTCAACCACTGCTCCACCAGGCAAGCCCGTTACACTTTTGTTTTAATTATGCAGTTGGCTCTATTGTGTTGATTTACATTTTATTGGTAAATCTCAACTGCTTTGGATTATGATGTGTTTACAAGGCTACACAGATAATCTGGAAGGGAAAATGAAGTAATACAAATGACAGAAAATGTTTTATAATAATAAAATTTTCTTGGCAAGCAGCAACCTTTTCTCAAAGTCAGTCTTTTAATATAATTTGCTTGCTTCATAAATATGGCTTTCTTGTTTGTTCTTATCTTTATTGATTAGTGAGCATGTTAGATGACTTGGAAGGAATCTCACTGTCTTCAAGAAATAATTTGGCATTTTTGATCCGGAATGCTGACAATTCTCAAAAATGGGTCAGGAAAATCAAAGTAATAGATGGAAAAAAATCTCAATTTTAGCTGTTGATACAACTTTTCTTAAGTTTAGGGTGTGTTTTATAATTTACGTTACTAAAACAGATGTTGGAAGGTCCACCAACATATTTATTTTATGTTTTTAAATCATTTTACTTTGCTGTATTGAATTCAATTCATTCTGGAATTTAGGAGAATTTACCTCTTTATGAAAGAGATTATTGAAAGTAGAAAATGATTGATGACCTTCGCTTCCAGTATTCTTCTCAATAGACTTAGTCTCTCTTCTAATGCTTCCTGTATACTCAGTAATTGTATAAGGTTTAGAGAAAAATGCAGGTCTGGCTGAACATTAAGCACAGTACACTAAATAAAGTTTTTTACTTTGCAGAATATTTTACATGTGTGTCCCATAGATTCATCAGAGATTCTAGTTTTGGATAAAGGCAAGTACATTTAAGGACAATACAACATCCCTGTCTATGACATTGGCATTCGAATGAGAAGTGAATTTGGTTCAGGACGGTTCTTGGAATGCTTGGCATTTAGGTTATTTTAGGTCAACTCTTTGGGCAATTCAATTAGAGTATTTATTGAATGGTTTTCGTGAGCTGAATGGTTGTCATGTCATGTCATAGATGGTCTAAAACATGACTCTTATTTCTACAATAGTTGTGTTGGTCAGATAAGGCATCTTACCTGATGTATTTAATCCAAGATAATGATGCATGAGTAAGAGGCAGATCATTCTCGAGGAAGTAATTTTGGTTTTGAGAGAGGCATTCTTAGGGAAATAGGCCTTGCAGTGCTCATTTAGAGCTGGGCAGGATTGAGGTCCAGAGAGAGGAGGGAAAGGATATTTGGGTGGAGGGAAGGGCATTGGCAGAGCCTCAGAGGCCTGACGGTTCCTGGGGCCTGTGTGGGAATGGTGGGAAAGTTGGGCTGCAGTCAGCCTGTGGGTGGCCTGGACGTTGGGTAATGAGCGTGGCCATCAGTTTATGGGTGCCCTCTGTAGAGTTGTCTGTAACTTGCTTCCTCCCTGAGGAAGTGTGACACGCTTCTGCTAGCTGCAGTGTCTTCCCCACAGCTGTGCTGTCCATTGAGGAGAAGGGGGCCTGCTCTGCCATGGCTTCCTTACTCCTCAGGGTATGGCGTGTGAGTTATTTTAATAATGTATCAATCTGCCTTTTCTTTCTTTTGTCACAATGCATTTGCTTTCTAAAGTGGTCTTGTTTTCAGGATAATAATTGGGTTTCCACAGGGAAAATCATAATGTATGAGGCAAATTACTGACTAAAGGCAAATTTCTGACTTAAAAACATGAATCTCTAATTTGTTTCTAGTAGTTCTTCTTTTGTTTAAATTTTTGTTTTGTTAGTTATGTATAGAAACTTAAGGATAGTAATTTCTGCTCAGGTGGATAGTGGTACTGTTTAGCACAGCTCATTGGTCTTCTGAAACTTTTACAAATGCAGTCTGATTCATTCCGGCCAAGTTAATTATGAGGTACATATTTTTTTCCCTTATGGAGACAAATGTAAAAGACAGAGATACAGAAATCATCTCCAGTTTAGATTGAAGAAATTTTAGTTACTACTGTTTGTTCCTGCTATTTGATCAGAGTTTATTTTTATTTTTTGAAGTCTGTCTCTAATCAAATAAGATTTAATGTTTTAGAAGTAAAAGAGCACCATGACTAAATTAATAAGAAAAGTTAATTTAAGGACAAGAATTGATTTTTAAAAATATAAAAGTACATTTCATGACTTGATTTCAAGATGATCTGGTGGTATTCTTATACTGCTGCAGAAGGATGTCCACAGTGGGACGAGAATGAGGCTTAAAAATCACCACCCTTATTATCTATGACTGAACATGTCTTAGTCCAGGCCAGTGTGCCTACCACCTCTGTGGTACACTGTTGATTTCATTTTTCTTCCAGTATTTACTTTTGGTCCTGGACCAATTATCTAGCTGTGATGGGATTCTCCAAAAGTATCCTACATTTTGTACTTAGTGAACTAGTGATTGTTCTGTTTGCAGACATTCTTTCTGAGGCTCTACTCTTGCCTCGGAAACCTACATTTGCAGAAAGGGAAATGTATAGGTTTTCCTTTTCAATGTATTTATTTTTATTTATATTTTATTTATTTTTGGCTGTGTTGGGTCTTCGTTTCTGTGCGAGGGCCTTCTCTAGTTGCGGCGAGCAGGGGCCACTCCTCATCGTGGTTCGTGGGCCTCTCACTGCCGTGGCGCCACTTGTTGCGGAGCACAGGCTCCAGAAGCGCAGGCTCAGTAGTTGTGGCTCACGGGCTTAGTTGCACTGCAGCATGTGGGATCTTCCCGGACCAGGGCTCAAATCCGTGTCCCCTGCACTGGCAGGCGGATTCTTAACCACTGCCCCGCCCGTTATTCTTTTTTTTAAAAAAATATTTCCTCATATGTGTTTATGTGATGATGCCTTTATTTATTTTTTTATTATTGTTTATATTTGGCTGAGTTGAGTCTCTGTTGCTGCGCGCAGGCTTTCCCTAGTTGTGGCAAGTGGGGGCTACTCTTTGTTGTGGTGTGCGGACTTCTCATTGTGGTGGCTTCTCTTGTTGCGGAGCGTGGGCTCTAAGAGTGCGGGCTTCAGTAATTGCAGCACCTGGGCTCAGTATTTGCGGCACACAGGCCCTAGAGTGCGCGGGCTTCATTAGTTGCAGCGTGCGGCCTCAGTTGTTGTGGCTGGTGGGCTCTAGAGCGCAGGCTCAGTAGTTGTGATGTACGGGTATACTTGCTCTGCGGCACGTGGGATCTTCCCGGACCAGGGCTGGAACCCGTGTCCCCTGCATTGGCAGACGGATTCTTAACTAGTGCACCACCAGGAAAGTCCCAGACTTTCCTTTTCTTAATGACAATTTTGAAGAGTCCTGGTTCACATATTTCATAGACTGTCCTTCAACTTGGCTTTGTGTGATGTTCTCCTCATGACCATAGTGGAGTTAGGGTTTTGGGGAAAGAGATGTTTACTTTTAATATTCGGTTTCAACTCTATCTCTTGGCTTTTTATATAAGATATTCAATGCATTTAGTTATATATTTAAAAAAGCAGTCTTGTAGACTATTATTTTAAAATCTGCTTGCTATTTTGTAATCTGCTTGGGTTGATGGTGGAATGCTTTTTTTTTTTTTTCCAGTACGTGGGCCTCTCCCTGTTGTGGAGTCTCCCGTTACGGAGCACAGGCTCCCAACCCGCATGCTCAGTGGCCATGGCTCACGGGCCTAGCCGCTCCGCGGCATGTGGGATCTTCCCGGACCGAGTCACGAACCCGTGTCCCCTGCATTGGCAGGCAGGCTCTCAACCACTGCTCCACCAGGGAAGCCCGGTACACTTTTGTTTTAATTATGCAGTTGGCTCTATTGTGTTGATTTACATTTTATTTGTAAATCTCAACTGCTTTGGATTATGATGTGTTTACAAGGCTACACAGATAATCTGGAAGGGAAAATGAAGTAATACAAATGACAGAAAAAGTTTTATAATAATGAAATTTTCTTGGCAAGCAGCAACCTTTTCTCAAAGTCAGTCTTTTAATATAATTTGCTTGCTTCCTAAATATGGCTTTCTTGTTTGTTCTTATCTTTATTGATTAGTGAGCATGTTAGATGACTTGGGAGGAATCTCACTGTCTTCAACAAATAATTTGGCATTATTGATCCAGAATGCTGACAATTCTCAAAAATGGGTCAGGAAAATCAAAGTAATAGATGGAAAAAAATCTCAATTTTAGCTGTTGATATAACTTTTCTTAAATTTAGGGTGTTTTTTATAATTTAAGTTACTAAAACAGATGGTGGAAGGTCCACCAAGATATTTATTTTATGTATTTAAAGCATTTTACTTTGCTGTATTGAATTCCATTCATTCTGGAATTTAGGAGCATTTACCTCTTTATGAAAGAGACTATTGAAAGTAGAAAATGATTGATGACCTTCGCTTCCAGTATTCTTCTCAATAGACTTAGGCTCTCTTCTAATGCTTCTTGCATACTAAGTAATTGTATAAGGTTTAGAGAATAATTTAGGTCTGTCTGAACTTTAAGCACAGTACACTAAATAAAGCTTTTTCACTTTGCAGAATATTTTACATGTGTGTCCCATAGATTCATCAGAGATTCTAGTTTTGGATAAAGGCAAGTACATTTAAGGACAATACAGCATCCCTGTCTGTGACATTGGCATTCGAATGAGAAGTGAATTTGGTTCACGACGGTTCTTGGAATGCTTGGCATTTAGGTTATTTTAGGTCAACTCTTTGGGCAATTCAATTAGAGTATTTATTGAATGGTTTTCGTGAGCTGAATGGTTGTCATGTCATGTCATAGATGGTCTAAAACATGACTCTTATTTCTAAAATAGTTGTGTTGGTCAGATAAGGCATCTTACATGAAGTATGTAATCCAAGATAATGATGCATGAGTAAGAGGCAGATCATTCTCGAGGAAGTAATTTTGGTTTTGAGAGAGGCATTCTTAGGGAAATAGGCCTTGCAGTGCTCATTTAGAGCTGGGCAGGATTGAGGTCCAGAGAGAGGAGGGAAAGGATATTTGGGTAGAGGGAAGGGCATTGGCAGAGCCTCAGAGGCCTGACGGTTCCTGGGGCCTGTGTGGGAATGGTGGGAAAGTTGGGCTGCAGTCAGCCTGTGGGTGGCCTGGACGTTGGGTAATGAGCGTGGCCGTCAGTTTATGGGTGCCCTCTGTAGAGTTGTCTGTAACTTGCTTCCTCCCTGAGGAAGTGTGACACGCTTCTGCTAGCTGCAGTGTCTTCCCCACAGCTGTGCTGTCCATTGAGGAGAAGGGGGCCTGCTCTGCCATGGATTCCTTACTCCTCAGGGTATGGCGTGTGAGTTATTTTAATAATGTATCAATCTGCCTTTTCTTTCTTTTGTCACAATGCATTTGCTTTCTAAAGTGGTCTTGTTTTCAGGATAATAATTGGGTTTCCACAGGGAAAATCATAATGTATGAGGCAAATTACTGACTAAAGGCAAATTTCTGACTTAAAAACATGAATCTCTAATTTGTTTCTAGTAGTTCTTCTTTTGTTTAAATTTTTGTTTTGTTAGTTATGTATAGAAACTTAAGGATAGTAATTTCTGCTCAGGTGGATAGTGGTACTGTTTAGCACAGCTCATTGGTCTTCTGAAACTTTTACAAATGCAGTCTGATTCATTCCGGCCAAGTTAATTATGAGGTACATATTTTTTTCCCTTATGGAGACAAATGTAAAAGACAGAGATACAGAAATCATCTCCAGTTTAGATTGAAGAAATTTTAGTTACTACTGTTTGTTCCTGCTATTTGATCAGAGTTTATTTTTATTTTTTGAAGTCTGTCTCTAATCAAATAAGATTTAATGTTTTAGAAGTAAAAGAGCACCATGACTAAATTAATAAGAAAAGTTAATTTAAGGACAAGAATTGATTTTTAAAAATATAAAAGTACATTTCATGACTTGATTTCAAGATGATCTGGTGGTCTTCTTATACTGCTGCAGAAGGATGTCCACAGTGGGACGAGAATGAGGCTTAAAAATCACCACCCTTATTATCTATGACTGAACATGTCTTAGTCCAGGCCAGTGTGCCTACCACCTCTGTGGTACACTGTTGATTTCATTTTTCTTCCAGTATTTACTTTTGGTCCTGGACCAATTATCTAGCTGTGATGGGATTCTCCAAAAGTATCCTACATTTTGTACTTAGTGAACTAGTGATTGTTCTGTTTGCAGACATTCTTTCTGAGGCTCTACACTTGCCTCGAAAACCTACATTTGCAGAAAGGGAAATGTATAGGTTTTCCTTTTAAATGTATTTATTTTTGTTTATATTTTATTTATTTTTGGCTGTGTTGGGTCTTCGTTTCTGTGCGAGGGCCTTCTCTAGTTGCGGCGAGCAGGGGCCACTCCTCATCGTTGTTCGTGGGCCTCTCACTGCCGTGGCGCCTCTTGTTGCAGAGCACAGGCTCCAGAAGCGCAGGCTCAGTAGTTGTGGCTCCCGGGCTTAGTTGCACTGCAGCATGTGGGATCTTCCCGGACCAGGGCTCAAATCCGTGTCCCCTGCACTGGCAGGCGGATTCTTAACCTCTGCCCCGCCCGTTATTCTTTTTTTTTAAATATTTCCTCATTTGTGTTTATGTGATGATGCCTTTATTTATTTTTTTATTATTGTTTATATTTGGCTGAGTTGAGTCTGTGTTGCTGCGCGCAGGCTTTCCCTAGTTGTGGCAAGT
The DNA here is from genome assembly GCF_964165515.1 of Mesoplodon bidens. Taxonomy (NCBI): domain Eukaryota; kingdom Metazoa; phylum Chordata; class Mammalia; order Artiodactyla; family Ziphiidae; genus Mesoplodon; species Mesoplodon bidens. The sequence continues at coordinate 375,547 of NW_027672356.1, read as the reverse complement.
GGGGGCTACTCTTTGTTGTGGTGCGCGGACTTCTCATTGTGGTGGCTTCTCTTGTTGCGGAGTGTGGGCTCTAAGAGTGCGGGCTTCAGTAATTGCAGCACCTGGGCTCCGTATTTGCGGCACACAGGCACTAGAGTGCGCGGGCTTCATTAGTTGCAGCGTGTGGCCTCAGTTGTTGTGGCTGGCGGGCTCTAGAGCGCAGGCTCAGTAGTTGTGATGTACGGGCTTACTTGCTCTGCGGCATGTGGGATCTTCCCGGACCAGGGCTGGAACCCGTGTCCCCTGCATTGGCAGACGGATTCTTAACTAGTGCACCACCAGGAAAGTCCCAGACTTTCCTTTTCTTAATGACAATTTTGAAGAGTCCTGGTTCACATATTTCATAGACTGTCCTTCAACTTGGCTTTGTGTGATGTTCTCCTCATGACTGGAGTGGAGTTAGGGTTTTGGGGAAGGAGATGTTTACTTTTAATATTCGGTTTCAACTCTGTCTCTTGGCTTTTTATATAAGATATTCAATGCATTTAGTTATATATTTAAAAAGCAGGCTTGTAGACTATTATTTTAAAATCTGCTTGCTATTTTGTAATCTGCTTGGGTTGATGGTGGAATGTTTTTTTTTTTTTTTTTTCAGTACGTGGGCCTCTCCCTGTTGTGGAGTCTCCCGTTCCGGAGCACAGGCTCCCAACCCGCATGCTCAGTGGCCATGGCTCACGGGCCTAGCCGCTCCGCGGCATGTGGGATCTTCCCGGACCGAGTCACGAACCCGTGTCCCCTGCATTGGCAGGCAGGCTCTCAACCACTGCTCCACCAGGGAAGCCCGTTACACTTTTGTTTTAATTATGCAGTTGGCTCTATTGTGTTGATTTACATTTTATTGGTAAATCTCAACTGCTTTGGATTATGATGTGTTTACAAGGCTACACAGATAATCTGGAAGGGAAAATGAAGTAATACAAATGACAGAAAATGTTTTATAATAATAAAATTTTCTTGGCAAGCAGCAACCTTTTCTCAAAGTCAGTCTTTTAATATAATTTGCTTGCTTCATAAATATGGCTTTCTTGTTTGTTCTTATCTTTATTGATTAGTGAGCATGTTAGATGACTTTGAAGGAATCTCACTGTCTTCAAGAAATAATTTGGCATTTTTGATCCGGAATGCTGACAATTCTCAAAAATGGGTCAGGAAAATCAAAGTAATAGATGGAAAAAAATCTCAATTTTAGCTGTTGATACAACTTTTCTTAAGTTTAGGGTGTGTTTTATAATTTACGTTACTAAAACAGATGGTGGAAGGTCCACCAATATATTTATTTTATGTTTTTAAAGCATTTTACTTTGCTGTATTGAATTCAATTCATTCTGGAATTTAGGAGAATTTACCTCTTTATGAAAGAGATTATTGAAAGTAGAAAATGATTGATGACCTTCGCTTCCAGTATTCTTCTCAATAGACTTAGTCTCTCTTCTAATGCTTCCTGTATACTCAGTAATTGTATAAGGTTTAGAGAAAAATGCAGGTCTGGCTGAACATTAAGCACAGTACACTAAATAAAGCTTTTTTACTTTGCAGAATATTTTACATGTGTGTCCCATAGATTCATCAGAGATTCTAGTTTTGGATAAAGGCAAGTACATTTAAGGACAATACAACATCCCTGTCTATGACATTGGCATTCGAATGAGAAGTGAATTTGGTTCAGGACGGTTCTTGGAATGCTTGGCATTTAGGTTATTTTAGGTCAACTCTTTGGGCAATTCAATTAGAGTATTTATTGAATGGTTTTCGTGAGCTGAATGGTTGTCATGTCATGTCATAGATGGTCTAAAACATGACTCTTATTTCTACAATAGTTGTGTTGGTCAGATAAGGCATCTTACCTGATGTATTTAATCCAAGATAATGATGCATGAGTAAGAGGCAGATCATTCTCGAGGAAGTAATTTTGGTTTTGAGAGAGGCATTCTTAGGGAAATAGGCCTTGCAGTGCTCATTTAGAGCTGGGCAGGATTGAGGTCCAGAGAGAGGAGGGAAAGGATATTTGGGTGGAGGGAAGGGCATTGGCAGAGCCTCAGAGGCCTGACGGTTCCTGGGGCCTGTGTGGGAATGGTGGGAAAGTTGGGCTGCAGTCAGCCTGTGGGTGGCCTGGACGTTGGGTAATGAGCGTGGCCGTCAGTTTATGGGTGCCCTCTGTAGAGTTGTCTGTAACTTGCTTCCTCCCTGAGGAAGTGTGACACGCTTCTGCTAGCTGCAGTGTCTTCCCCACAGCTGTGCTGTCCATTGAGGAGAAGGGGGCCTGCTCTGCCATGGCTTCCTTACTCCTCAGGGTATGGCGTGTGAGTTATTTTAATAATGTATCAATCTGCCTTTTCTTTCTTTTGTCACAATGCATTTGCTTTCTAAAGTGGTCTTGTTTTCAGGATAATAATTGGGTTTCCACAGGGAAAATCATAATGTATGAGGCAAATTACTGACTAAAGGCAAATTTCTGACTTAAAAACATGAATCTCTAATTTGTTTCTAGTAGTTCTTCTTTTGTTTAAATTTTTGTTTTGTTAGTTATGTATAGAAACTTAAGGATAGTAATTTCTGCTCAGGTGGATAGTGGTACTGTTTAGCACAGCTCATTGGTCTTCTGAAACTTTTACAAATGCAGTCTGATTCATTCCGGCCAAGTTAATTATGAGGTACATATTTTTTTCCCCTAATGGAGACAAATGTAAAAGACAGAGATACAGAAATCATCTCCAGTTTAGATTGAAGAAATTTTAGTTACTACTGTTTGTTCCTGCTATTTGATCAGAGTTTATTTTTATTTTTTGAAGTCTGTCTCTAATCAAATAAGATTTAATGTTTTAGAAGTAAAAGAGCACCATGACTAAACTGATAAGAAAAGTTAATTTAAGGACAAGAATTGATTTTTAAAAATATAAAAGTACATTTCATGACTTGATTTCAAGATGATCTTGTGGTATCCTTATACTGCTGCAGAGGGAAGTCCACAGTGGGACGAGAATGATGCTTAAAAATCACCACCCTTATTATCTATGACTGAACATGTCTTATTCCAGGCCAGTGTGCCTACCACCTCTGTGGTACACTGTTGATTTCATTTTTCTTCCAGTATTTACTTTTGGTCCTGGACCAATTATCTAGCTGTGATGGGATTCTCCAAAATTATCCTACATTTTGTACTTAGTGAACTAGTGATTGTTCTGTTTGCAGACATTCTTTCTGAGGCTCTACTCTTGCCTCGAAAACCTACATTTGCAGAAAGGGAAATGTATAGGTTTTCCTTTTAAATGTATTTATTTTTATTTATATTTTATTTATTTTTGGCTGTGTTGGGTCTTCGTTTCTGTGCGGGGGCCTTCTCTAGTTGCGGCGAGCAGGGGCCACTCCTCATCGTGGTTCGAGGGCCTCTCAGTGCCGTGGCGCCTCTTGTTGTGGAGCACAGGCTCCAGAAGCGCAGGCTCAGTAGTTGTGGCTCCCGGGCTTAGTTGCACTGCAGCATGTGGGATCTTCCCGGACCAGGGCTCAAATCCGTGTCCCCTGCACTGGCAGGCGGATTCTTAACCACTGCCCAGCCCGTTATTCTTTTTTTAAAAAAAATATTTCCTCATTTGTGTTTATGTGATGATGCCTTTATTTATTTTTTTATTATTGTTTATATTTGGCTGAGTTGAGTCTCTTTTGCTGCGCGCAGGCTTTCCCTAGTTGTGGCAAGTGGGGGCTAATCTTTGTTGTGGTGTGCGGACTTCTCATTGTGGTGGCTTCTCTTGTTGCGGAGCGTGGGCTCTAAGAGTGCGGGCTTCAGTAATTGCAGCACCTGGGCTCAGTATTTGCGGCACACAGGCCCTAGAGTGCGCGGCCTTCATTAGTTGCAGCGTGTGGCCTCAGTTGTTGTGGCTGGTGGGCTCTAGAGCGCAGGCTCAATAGTTGTGATGTATGGGCTTACTTGCTCTGCGGCACGTGGGATCTTCCCGGACCAGGGCTGGAACCCGTGTCTCCTGCATTGGCAGACGGATTCTTAACTAGTGCACCACCAGGAAAGTCCCAGACTTTCCTTTTCTTAATGACAATTTTGAAGAGTCCTGGTTCACATATTTCATAGACTGTCCTTCAACTTGGCTTTGTGTGATGTTCTCCTCATGACCATAGTGGAGTTAGGGTTTTGGGGAAGGAGATGTTTACTTTTAATATTCAGTTTCAACTCTGTCTCTTGGCTTTTTATATAAGATATTCAATGCATTTAGTTATATATTTAAAAAAGCAGGCTTGTAGACTATTATTTTAAAATCTGCTTGCTATTTTGTAATCTGCTTGGGTTGATGGTGGAATGTTTTTTTTTTTTTTTTTTCAGTACGTGGGCCTCTCCCTGCTGTGGAGTTTCCCGTTCCGGAGCACAGGCTCCCAACCCGCATGCTCAGTGGCCATGGCTCACGGGCCTAGCCGCTCCGCGGCATGTGGGATCTTCCCGGACCGAGTCACGAACCCGTGTCCCCTGCATTGGCAGGCAGGGTCTCAACCACTGCTCCACCAGGCAAGCCCGTTACACTTTTGTTTTAATTATGCAGTTGGCTCTATTGTGTTGATTTACATTTTATTGGTAAATCTCAACTGCTTTGGATTATGATGTGTTTACAAGGCTACACAGATAATCTGGAAGGGAAAATGAAGTAATACAAATGACAGAAAATGTTTTATAATAATAAAATTTTCTTGGCAAGCAGCAACCTTTTCTCAAAGTCAGTCTTTTAATATAATTTGCTTGCTTCATAAATATGGCTTTCTTGTTTGTTCTTATCTTTATTGATTAGTGAGCATGTTAGATGACTTGGAAGGAATCTCACTGTCTTCAAGAAATAATTTGGCATTTTTGATCCGGAATGCTGACAATTCTCAAAAATGGGTCAGGAAAATCAAAGTAATAGATGGAAAAAAATCTCAATTTTAGCTGTTGATACAACTTTTCTTAAGTTTAGGGTGTGTTTTATAATTTACGTTACTAAAACAGATGTTGGAAGGTCCACCAACATATTTATTTTATGTTTTTAAATCATTTTACTTTGCTGTATTGAATTCCATTCATTCTGGAATTTAGGAGCATTTACCTCTTTATGAAAGAGATTATTGAAAGTAGAAAATGATTGATGACCTTCGCTTCCAGTATTCTTCTCAATAGACTTAGTCTCTCTTCTAATGCTTCCTGTATACTCAGTAATTGTATAAGGTTTAGAGAAAAATGCAGGTCTGGCTGAACATTAAGCACAGTACACTAAATAAAGTTTTTTACTTTGCAGAATATTTTACATGTGTGTCCCATAGATTCATCAGAGATTCTAGTTTTGGATAAAGGCAAGTACATTTAAGGACAATACAACATCCCTGTCTATGACATTGGCATTCGAATGAGAAGTGAATTTGGTTCAGGACGGTTCTTGGAATGCTTGGCATTTAGGTTATTTTAGGTCAACTCTTTGGGCAATTCAATTAGAGTATTTATTGAATGGTTTTCGTGAGCTGAATGGTTGTCATGTCATGTCATAGATGGTCTAAAACATGACTCTTATTTCTACAATAGTTGTGTTGGTCAGAAAAGGCATCTTACCTGATGTATTTAATCCAAGATAATGATGCATGAGTAAGAGGCAGATCATTCTCGAGGAAGTAATTTTGGTTTTGAGAGAGGCATTCTTAGGGAAATAGGCCTTGCAGTGCTCATTTAGAGCTGGGCAGGATTGAGGTCCAGAGAGAGGAGGGAAAGGATATTTGGGTGGAGGGAAGGGCATTGGCAGAGCCTCAGAGGCCTGACGGTTCCTGGGGCCTGTGTGGGAATGGTGGGAAAGTTGGGCTGCAGTCAGCCTGTGGGTGGCCTGGACGTTGGGTAATGAGCGTGGCCATCAGTTTATGGGTGCCCTCTGTAGAGTTGTCTGTAACTTGCTTCCTCCCTGAGGAAGTGTGACACGCTTCTGCTAGCTGCAGTGTCTTCCCCACAGCTGTGCTGTCCATTGAGGAGAAGGGGGCCTGCTCTGCCATGGCTTCCTTACTCCTCAGGGTATGGCGTGTGAGTTATTTTAATAATGTATCAATCTGCCTTTTCTTTCTTTTGTCACAATGCATTTGCTTTCTAAAGTGGTCTTGTTTTCAGGATAATAATTGGGTTTCCACAGGGAAAATCATAATGTATGAGGCAAATTACTGACTAAAGGCAAATTTCTGACTTAAAAACATGAATCTCTAATTTGTTTCTAGTAGTTCTTCTTTTGTTTAAATTTTTGTTTTGTTAGTTATGTATAGAAACTTAAGGATAGTAATTTCTGCTCAGGTGGATAGTGGTACTGTTTAGCACAGCTCATTGGTCTTCTGAAACTTTTACAAATGCAGTCTGATTCATTCCGGCCAAGTTAATTATGAGGTACATATTTTTTTCCCTTATGGAGACAAATGTAAAAGACAGAGATACAGAAATCATCTCCAGTTTAGATTGAAGAAATTTTAGTTACTACTGTTTGTTCCTGCTATTTGATCAGAGTTTATTTTTATTTTTTGAAGTCTGTCTCTAATCAAATAAGATTTAATGTTTTAGAAGTAAAAGAGCACCATGACTAAATTAATAAGAAAAGTTAATTTAAGGACAAGAATTGATTTTTAAAAATATAAAAGTACATTTCATGACTTGATTTCAAGATGATCTGGTGGTATTCTTATACTGCTGCAGAAGGATGTCCACAGTGGGACGAGAATGAGGCTTAAAAATCACCACCCTTATTATCTATGACTGAACATGTCTTAGTCCAGGCCAGTGTGCCTACCACCTCTGTGGTACACTGTTGATTTCATTTTTCTTCCAGTATTTACTTTTGGTCCTGGACCAATTATCTAGCTGTGATGGGATTCTCCAAAAGTATCCTACATTTTGTACTTAGTGAACTAGTGATTGTTCTGTTTGCAGACATTCTTTCTGAGGCTCTACACTTGCCTCGAAAACCTACATTTGCAGAAAGGGAAATGTATAGGTTTTCCTTTTAAATGTATTTATTTTTGTTTATATTTTATTTATTTTTGGCTGTGTTGGGTCTTCGTTTCTGTGCGAGGGCCTTCTCTAGTTGCGGCGAGCAGGGGCCACTCCTCATCGTTGTTCGTGGGCCTCTCACTGCCGTGGCGCCTCTTGTTGCGGAGCACAGGCTCCAGAAGCGCAGGCTCAGTAGTTGTGGCTCCCGGGCTTAGTTGCACTGCAGCATGTGGGATCTTCCCGGACCAGGGCTCAAATCCGTGTCCCCTGCACTGGCAGGCGGATTCTTAACCTCTGCCCCGCCCGTTATTCTTTTTTTTTAAATATTTCCTCATTTGTGTTTATGTGATGATGCCTTTATTTATTTTTTTATTATTGTTTATATTTGGCTGAGTTGAGTCTGTGTTGCTGCGCGCAGGCTTTCCCTAGTTGTGGCAAGTGGGGGCTAATCTTTGTTGTGGTGTGCGGACTTCTCATTGTGGTGGCTTCTCTTGTTGCGGAGCGTGGGCTCTAAGAGTGCGGGCTTCAGTAATTGCAGCACCTGGGCTCCGTATTTGCGGCACACAGGCACTAGAGTGCGCGGGCTTCATTAGTTGCAGCGTGTGGCCTCAGTTGTTGTGGCTGGCGGGCTCTAGAGCGCAGGCTCAGTAGTTGTGATGTACGGGCTTACTTGCTCTGCGGCATGTGGGATCTTCCCGGACCAGGGCTGGAACCCGTGTCCCCTGCATTGGCAGACGGATTCTTAACTAGTGCACCACCAGGAAAGTCCCAGACTTTCCTTTTCTTAATGACAATTTTGAAGAGTCCTGGTTCACATATTTCATAGACTGTCCTTCAACTTGGCTTTGTGTGATGTTCTCCTCATGACTGGAGTGGAGTTAGGGTTTTGGGGAAGGAGATGTTTACTTTTAATATTCGGTTTCAACTCTGTCTCTTGGCTTTTTATATAAGATATTCAATGCATTTAGTTATATATTTAAAAAGCAGGCTTGTAGACTATTATTTTAAAATCTGCTTGCTATTTTGTAATCTGCTTGGGTTGATGGTGGAATGTTTTTTTTTTTTTTTTTTCAGTACGTGGGCCTCTCCCTGTTGTGGAGTCTCCCGTTCCGGAGCACAGGCTCCCAACCCGCATGCTCAGTGGCCATGGCTCACGGGCCTAGCCGCTCCGCGGCATGTGGGATCTTCCCGGACCGAGTCACGAACCCGTGTCCCCTGCATTGGCAGGCAGGCTCTCAACCACTGCTCCACCAGGGAAGCCCGTTACACTTTTGTTTTAATTATGCAGTTGGCTCTATTGTGTTGATTTACATTTTATTGGTAAATCTCAACTGCTTTGGATTATGATGTGTTTACAAGGCTACACAGATAATCTGGAAGGGAAAATGAAGTAATACAAATGACAGAAAATGTTTTATAATAATAAAATTTTCTTGGCAAGCAGCAACCTTTTCTCAAAGTCAGTCTTTTAATATAATTTGCTTGCTTCATAAATATGGCTTTCTTGTTTGTTCTTATCTTTATTGATTAGTGAGCATGTTAGATGACTTTGAAGGAATCTCACTGTCTTCAAGAAATAATTTGGCATTTTTGATCCGGAATGCTGACAATTCTCAAAAATGGGTCAGGAAAATCAAAGTAATATTTGGAAAAAAATCTCAATTTTAGCTGTTGATACAACTTTTCTTAAGTTTAGGGTGTGTTTTATAATTTACGTTACTAAAACAGATGGTGGAAGGTCCACCAATATATTTATTTTATGTTTTTAAAGCATTTTACTTTGCTGTATTGAATTCAATTCATTCTGGAATTTAGGAGTATTTACCTCTTTATGAAAGAGATTATTGAAAGTAGAAAATGATTGATGACCTTCGCTTCCAGTATTCTTCTCAATAGACTTAGTCTCTCTTCTAATGCTTCCTGTATACTCAGTAATTGTATAAGGTTTAGAGAAAAATGCAGGTCTGGCTGAACATTAAGCACAGTACACTAAATAAAGCTTTTTTACTTTGCAGAATATTTTACATGTGTGTCCCATAGATTCATCAGAGATTCTAGTTTTGGATAAAGGCAAGTACATTTAAGGACAATACAACATCCCTGTCTATGACATTGGCATTCGAATGAGAAGTGAATTTGGTTCAGGACGGTTCTTGGAATGCTTGGCATTTAGGTTATTTTAGGTCAACTCTTTGGGCAATTCAATTAGAGTATTTATTGAATGGTTTTCGTGAGCTGAATGGTTGTCATGTCATGTCATAGATGGTCTAAAACATGACTCTTATTTCTACAATAGTTGTGTTGGTAAGATAAGGCATCTTACCTGATGTATTTAATCCAAGATAATGATGCATGAGTAAGAGGCAGATCATTCTCGAGGAAGTAATTTTGGTTTTGAGAGAGGCATTCTTAGGGAAATAGGCCTTGCAGTGCTCATTTAGAGCTGGGCAGGATTGAGGTCCAGAGAGAGGAGGGAAAGGATATTTGGGTGGAGGGAAGGGCATTGGCAGAGCCTCAGAGGCCTGACGGTTCCTGGGGCCTGTGTGGGAATGGTGGGAAAGTTGGGCTGCAGTCAGCCTGTGGGTGGCCTGGACGTTGGGTAATGAGCGTGGCCATCAGTTTATGGGTGCCCTCTGTAGAGTTGTCTGTAACTTGCTTCCTCCCTGAGGAAGTGTGACACGCTTCTGCTAGCTGCAGTGTCTTCCCCACAGCTGTGCTGTCCATTGAGGAGAAGGGGGCCTGCTCTGCCATGGCTTCCTTACTCCTCAGGGTATGGCGTGTGAGTTATTTTAATAATGTATCAATCTGCCTTTTCTTTCTTTTGTCACAATGCATTTGCTTTCTAAAGTGGTCTTGTTTTCAGGATAATAATTGGGTTTCCACAGGGAAAATCATAATGTATGAGGCAAATTACTGACTAAAGGCAAATTTCTGACTTAAAAACATGAATCTCTAATTTGTTTCTAGTAGTTCTTCTTTTGTTTAAATTTTTGTTTTGTTAGTTATGTATAGAAACTTAAGGATAGTAATTTCTGCTCAGGTGGATAGTGGTACTGTTTAGCACAGCTCATTGGTCTTCTGAAACTTTTACAAATGCAGTCTGATTCATTCCGGCCAAGTTAATTATGAGGTACATATTTTTTTCCCCTAATGGAGACAAATGTAAAAGACAGAGATACAGAAATCATCTCCAGTTTAGATTGAAGAAATTTTAGTTACTACTGTTTGTTCCTGCTATTTGATCAGAGTTTATTTTTATTTTTTGAAGTCTGTCTCTAATCAAATAAGATTTAATGTTTTAGAAGTAAAAGAGCACCATGACTAAACTGATAAGAAAAGTTAATTTAAGGACAAGAATTGATTTTTAAAAATATAAAAGTACATTTCATGACTTGATTTCAAGATGATCTTGTGGTATCCTTATACTGCTGCAGAGGGAAGTCCACAGTGGGACGAGAATGATGCTTAAAAATCACCACCCTTATTATCTATGACTGAACATGTCTTATTCCAGGCCAGTGTGCCTACCACCTCTGTGGTACACTGTTGATTTCATTTTTCTTCCAGTATTTACTTTTGGTCCTGGACCAATTATCTAGCTGTGATGGGATTCTCCAAAATTATCCTACATTTTGTACTTAGTGAACTAGTGATTGTTCTGTTTGCAGACATTCTTTCTGAGGCTCTACTCTTGCCTCGAAAACCTACATTTGCAGAAAGGGAAATGTATAGGTTTTCCTTTTAAATGTATTTATTTTTATTTATATTTTATTTATTTTTGGCTGTGTTGGGTCTTCGTTTCTGTGCGGGGGCCTTCTCTAGTTGCGGCGAGCAGGGGCCACTCCTCATCGTGGTTCGAGGGCCTCTCAGTGCCGTGGCGCCTCTTGTTGTGGAGCACAGGCTCCAGAAGCGCAGGCTCAGTAGTTGTGGCTCCCGGGCTTAGTTGCACTGCAGCATGTGGGATCTTCCCGGACCAGGGCTCAAATCCGTGTCCCCTGCACTGGCAGGCGGATTCTTAACCACTGCCCAGCCCGTTATTCTTTTTTTAAAAAAAATATTTCCTCATTTGTGTTTATGTGATGATGCCTTTATTTATTTTTTTATTATTGTTTATATTTGGCTGAGTTGAGTCTCTTTTGCTGCGCGCAGGCTTTCCCTAGTTGTGGCAAGTGGGGGCTAATCTTTGTTGTGGTGTGCGGACTTCTCATTGTGGTGGCTTCTCTTGTTGCGGAGCGTGGGCTCTAAGAGTGCGGGCTTCAGTAATTGCAGCACCTGGGCTCAGTATTTGCGGCACACAGGCCCTAGAGTGCGCGGCCTTCATTAGTTGCAGCGTGTGGCCTCAGTTGTTGTGGCTGGTGGGCTCTAGAGCGCAGGCTCAGTAGTTGTGATGTACGGGCTTACTTGCTCTGCGGCACGTGGGATCTTCCCGGACCAGGGCTGGAACCCGTGTCTCCTGCATTGGCAGACGGATTCTTAACTAGTGCACCACCAGGAAAGTCCCAGACTTTCCTTTTCTTAATGACAATTTTGAAGAGTCCTGGTTCACATATTTCATAGACTGTCCTTCAACTTGGCTTTGTGTGATGTTCTCCTCATGACCATAGTGGAGTTAGGGTTTTGGGGAAGGAGATGTTTACTTTTAATATTCAGTTTCAACTCTGTCTCTTGGCTTTTTATATAAGATATTCAATGCATTTAGTTATATATTTAAAAAAGCAGGCTTGTAGACTATTATTTTAAAATCTGCTTGCTATTTTGTAATCTGCTTGGGTTGATGGTGGAATGTTTTTTTTTTTTTTTTTTCAGTACGTGGGCCTCTCCCTGTTGTGGAGTCTCCCGTTCCGGAGCACAGGCTCCCAACCCGCATGCTCAGTGGCCATGGCTCACGGGCCTAGCCGCTCCGCGGCATGTGGGATCTTCCCGGACCGAGTCCAGAACCCGTGTCCCCTGCATTGGCAGGCAGGGTCTCAACCACTGCTCCACCAGGCAAGCCCGTTACACTTTTGTTTTAATTATGCAGTTGGCTCTATTGTGTTGATTTACATTTTATTGGTAAATCTCAACTGCTTTGGATTATGATGTGTTTACAAGGCTACACAGATAATCTGGAAGGGAAAATGAAGTAATACAAATGACAGAAAATGTTTTATAATAATAAAATTTTCTTGGCAAGCAGCAACCTTTTCTCAAAGTCAGTCTTTTAATATAATTTGCTTGCTTCATAAATATGGCTTTCTTGTTTGTTCTTATCTTTATTGATTAGTGAGCATGTTAGATGACTTGGAAGGAATCTCACTGTCTTCAAGAAATAATTTGGCATTTTTGATCCGGAATGCTGACAATTCTCAAAAATGGGTCAGGAAAATCAAAGTAATAGATGGAAAAAAATCTCAATTTTAGCTGTTGATACAACTTTTCTTAAGTTTAGGGTGTGTTTTATAATTTACGTTACTAAAACAGATGTTGGAAGGTCCACCAACATATTTATTTTATGTTTTTAAATCATTTTACTTTGCTGTATTGAATTCAATTCATTCTGGAATTTAGGAGAATTTACCTCTTTATGAAAGAGATTATTGAAAGTAGAAAATGATTGATGACCTTCGCTTCCAGTATTCTTCTCAATAGACTTAGTCTCTCTTCTAATGCTTCCTGTATACTCAGTAATTGTATAAGGTTTAGAGAAAAATGCAGGTCTGGCTGAACATTAAGCACAGTACACTAAATAAAGTTTTTTACTTTGCAGAATATTTTACATGTGTGTCCCATAGATTCATCAGAGATTCTAGTTTTGGATAAAGGCAAGTACATTTAAGGACAATACAACATCCCTGTCTATGACATTGGCATTCGAATGAGAAGTGAATTTGGTTCAGGACGGTTCTTGGAATGCTTGGCATTTAGGTTATTTTAGGTCAACTCTTTGGGCAATTCAATTAGAGTATTTATTGAATGGTTTTCGTGAGCTGAATGGTTGTCATGTCATGTCATAGATGGTCTAAAACATGACTCTTATTTCTACAATAGTTGTGTTGGTCAGATAAGGCATCTTACCTGATGTATTTAATCCAAGATAATGATGCATGAGTAAGAGGCAGATCATTCTCGAGGAAGTAATTTTGGTTTTGAGAGAGGCATTCTTAGGGAAATAGGCCTTGCAGTGCTCATTTAGAGCTGGGCAGGATTGAGGTCCAGAGAGAGGAGGGAAAGGATATTTGGGTGGAGGGAAGGGCATTGGCAGAGCCTCAGAGGCCTGACGGTTCCTGGGGCCTGTGTGGGAATGGTGGGAAAGTTGGGCTGCAGTCAGCCTGTGGGTGGCCTGGACGTTGGGTAATGAGCGTGGCCATCAGTTTATGGGTGCCCTCTGTAGAGTTGTCTGTAACTTGCTTCCTCCCTGAGGAAGTGTGACACGCTTCTGCTAGCTGCAGTGTCTTCCCCACAGCTGTGCTGTCCATTGAGGAGAAGGGGGCCTGCTCTGCCATGGCTTCCTTACTCCTCAGGGTATGGCGTGTGAGTTATTTTAATAATGTATCAATCTGCCTTTTCTTTCTTTTGTCACAATGCATTTGCTTTCTAAAGTGGTCTTCTTTTCAGGATAATAATTGGGTTTCCACAGGGAAAATCATAATGTATGCGGCAAATTACTGACTAAAGGCAAATTTCTGACTTAAAAACATGAATCTCTAATTTGTTTCTAATAGTTCTTCTTTTGTTTAAATTTTTGTTTTGTTAGTTATGTATAGAAACTTAAGGATAGTAATTTCTGCTCAGGTGGATAGTGGTACTGTTTAGCACAGCTCATTGGTCTTCTGAAACTTTTAAAAATGCAGTCTGATTCATTCCAGCCAAGTTAATTATGAGGTACATATTTTTTTCCCCTAATGGAGACAAATGTAAAAGACAGAGATACAGAAATCATCTCCAGTTTAGATTGAAGATATTTTAGTTACTACTGTTTGTTCCTGCTATTTGATCACAGTTTATTTTTTTTTTGAAGTCTGTCTCTAATCAAATAAGATTTAATGTTTTAGAAGTAAAAGAGCACCATGACTAAATTAATAAGAAAAGTTAATTTAAGGACAAGAATTGATTTTTAAAAATATAAAAGTACATTTCATGACTTGATTTCAAGATGATCTGGTGGTATCCTTATACTGCTGCAGAAGGAAGTCCACAGTGGGACGAGAATGATGCTTAAAAATCACCACCCTTATTATCTATGACTGAACATGTCTTAGTCCAGGCCAGTGTGCCTACCACCTCTGTGGTACACTGTTGATTTCATTTTTCTTCCAGTATTTACTTTTGGTCCTGGACCAATTATCTAGCTGTGATGGGATTCTCCAAAAGTATCCTACATTTTGTACTTAGTGAACTAGTGATTGTTCTGTTTGCAGACATTCTTTCTGAGGCTCTACTCTTGCCTCGGAAACCTACATTTGCAGAAAGGGAAATGTATAGGTTTTCCTTTTCAATGTATTTATTTTTATTTATATTTTATTTATTTTTGGCTGTGTTGGGTCTTCGTTTCTGTGCGAGGGCCTTCTCTAGTTGCGGCGAGCAGGGGCCACTCCTCATCGTGGTTCGTGGGCCTCTCACTGCCGTGGCGCCACTTGTTGCGGAGCACAGGCTCCAGAAGCGCAGGCTCAGTAGTTGTGGCTCACGGGCTTAGTTGCACTGCAGCATGTGGGATCTTCCCGGACCAGGGCTCAAATCCGTGTCCCCTGCACTGGCAGGCGGATTCTTAACCACTGCCCCGCCCGTTATTCTTTTTTTTAAAAAAATATTTCCTCATATGTGTTTATGTGATGATGCCTTTATTTATTTTTTTATTATTGTTTATATTTGGCTGAGTTGAGTCTCTGTTGCTGCGCGCAGGCTTTCCCTAGTTGTGGCAAGTGGGGGCTACTCTTTGTTGTGGTGTGCGGACTTCTCATTGTGGTGGCTTCTCTTGTTGCGGAGCGTGGGCTCTAAGAGTGCGGGCTTCAGTAATTGCAGCACCTGGGCTCAGTATTTGCGGCACACAGGCCCTAGAGTGCGCGGGCTTCATTAGTTGCAGCGTGCGGCCTCAGTTGTTGTGGCTGGTGGGCTCTAGAGCGCAGGCTCAGTAGTTGTGATGTACAGGTATACTTGCTCTGCGGCACGTGGGATCTTCCCGGACCAGGGCTGGAACCCGTGTCCCCTGCATTGGCAGACGGATTCTTAACTAGTGCACCACCAGGAAAGTCCCAGACTTTCCTTTTCTTAATGACAATTTTGAAGAGTCCTGGTTCACATATTTCATAGACTGTCCTTCAACTTGGCTTTGTGTGATGTTCTCCTCATGACCATAGTGGAGTTAGGGTTTTGGGGAAAGAGATGTTTACTTTTAATATTCGGTTTCAACTCTATCTCTTGGCTTTTTATATAAGATATTCAATGCATTTAGTTATATATTTAAAAAAGCAGTCTTGTAGACTATTATTTTAAAATCTGCTTGCTATTTTGTAATCTGCTTGGGTTGATGGTGGAATGCTTTTTTTTTTTTTCAGTACGTGGGCCTCTCCCTGTTGTGGAGTCTCCCGTTACGGAGCACAGGCTCCCAACCCGCATGCTCAGTGGCCATGGCTCACGGGCCTAGCCGCTCCGCGGCATGTGGGATCTTCCCGGACCGAGTCACGAACCCGTGTCCCCTGCATTGGCAGGCAGGCTCTCAACCACTGCTCCACCAGGGAAGCCCGGTACACTTTTGTTTTAATTATGCAGTTGGCTCTATTGTGTTGATTTACATTTTATTTGTAAATCTCAACTGCTTTGGATTATGATGTGTTTACAAGGCTACACAGATAATCTGGAAGGGAAAATGAAGTAATACAAATGACAGAAAAAGTTTTATAATAATGAAATTTTCTTGGCAAGCAGCAACCTTTTCTCAAAGTCAGTCTTTTAATATAATTTGCTTGCTTCCTAAATATGGCTTTCTTGTTTGTTCTTATCTTTATTGATTAGTGAGCATGTTAGATGACTTGGGAGGAATCTCACTGTCTTCAACAAATAATTTGGCATTATTGATCCAGAATGCTGACAATTCTCAAAAATGGGTCAGGAAAATCAAAGTAATAGATGGAAAAAAATCTCAATTTTAGCTGTTGATATAACTTTTCTTAAATTTAGGGTGTTTTTTATAATTTAAGTTACTAAAACAGATGGTGGAAGGTCCACCAAGATATTTATTTTATGTATTTAAAGCATTTTACTTTGCTGTATTGAATTCCATTCATTCTGGAATTTAGGAGCATTTACCTCTTTATGAAAGAGACTATTGAAAGTAGAAAATGATTGATGACCTTCGCTTCCAGTATTCTTCTCAATAGACTTAGGCTCTCTTCTAATGCTTCTTGCATACTAAGTAATTGTATAAGGTTTAGAGAATAATTTAGGTCTGTCTGAACTTTAAGCACAGTACACTAAATAAAGCTTTTTCACTTTGCAGAATATTTTACATGTGTGTCCCATAGATTCATCAGAGATTCTAGTTTTGGATAAAGGCAAGTACATTTAAGGACAATACAGCATCCCTGTCTGTGACATTGGCATTCGAATGAGAAGTGAATTTGGTTCACGACGGTTCTTGGAATGCTTGGCATTTAGGTTATTTTAGGTCAACTCTTTGGGCAATTCAATTAGAGTATTTATTGAATGGTTTTCGTGAGCTGAATGGTTGTCATGTCATGTCATAGATGGTCTAAAACATGACTCTTATTTCTAAAATAGTTGTGTTGGTCAGATAAGGCATCTTACATGAAGTATGTAATCCAAGATAATGATGCATGAGTAAGAGGCAGATCATTCTCGAGGAAGTAATTTTGGTTTTGAGAGAGGCATTCTTAGGGAAATAGGCCTTGCAGTGCTCATTTAGAGCTGGGCAGGATTGAGGTCCAGAGAGAGGAGGGAAAGGATATTTGGGTAGAGGGAAGGGCATTGGCAGAGCCTCAGAGGCCTGACGGTTCCTGGGGCCTGTGTGGGAATGGTGGGAAAGTTGGGCTGCAGTCAGCCTGTGGGTGGCCTGGACGTTGGGTAATGAGCGTGGCCGTCAGTTTATGGGTGCCCTCTGTAGAGTTGTCTGTAACTTGCTTCCTCCCTGAGGAAGTGTGACACGCTTCTGCTAGCTGCAGTGTCTTCCCCACAGCTGTGCTGTCCATTGAGGAGAAGGGGGCCTGCTCTGCCATGGATTCCTTACTCCTCAGGGTATGGCGTGTGAGTTATTTTAATAATGTATCAATCTGCCTTTTCTTTCTTTTGTCACAATGCATTTGCTTTCTAAAGTGGTCTTGTTTTCAGGATAATAATTGGGTTTCCACAGGGAAAATCATAATGTATGAGGCAAATTACTGACTAAAGGCAAATTTCTGACTTAAAAACATGAATCTCTAATTTGTTTCTAGTAGTTCTTCTTTTGTTTAAATTTTTGTTTTGTTAGTTATGTATAGAAACTTAAGGATAGTAATTTCTGCTCAGGTGGATAGTGGTACTGTTTAGCACAGCTCATTGGTCTTCTGAAACTTTTACAAATGCAGTCTGATTCATTCCGGCCAAGTTAATTATGAGGTACATATTTTTTTCCCTTATGGAGACAAATGTAAAAGACAGAGATACAGAAATCATCTCCAGTTTAGATTGAAGAAATTTTAGTTACTACTGTTTGTTCCTGCTATTTGATCAGAGTTTATTTTTATTTTTTGAAGTCTGTCTCTAATCAAATAAGATTTAATGTTTTAGAAGTAAAAGAGCACCATGACTAAATTAATAAGAAAAGTTAATTTAAGGACAAGAATTGATTTTTAAAAATATAAAAGTACATTTCATGACTTGATTTCAAGATGATCTGGTGGTCTTCTTATACTGCTGCAGAAGGATGTCCACAGTGGGACGAGAATGAGGCTTAAAAATCACCACCCTTATTATCTATGACTGAACATGTCTTAGTCCAGGCCAGTGTGCCTACCACCTCTGTGGTACACTGTTGATTTCATTTTTCTTCCAGTATTTACTTTTGGTCCTGGACCAATTATCTAGCTGTGATGGGATTCTCCAAAAGTATCCTACATTTTGTACTTAGTGAACTAGTGATTGTTCTGTTTGCAGACATTCTTTCTGAGGCTCTACACTTGCCTCGAAAACCTACATTTGCAGAAAGGGAAATGTATAGGTTTTCCTTTTAAATGTATTTATTTTTGTTTATATTATATTTATTTTTGGCTGTGTTGGGTCTTCGTTTCTGTGCGAGGGCCTTCTCTAGTTGCGGCGAGCAGGGGCCACTCCTCATCGTTGTTCGTGGGCCTCTCACTGCCGTGGCGCCTCTTGTTGCAGAGCACAGGCTCCAGAAGCGCAGGCTCAGTAGTTGTGGCTCCCGGGCTTAGTTGCACTGCAGCATGTGGGATCTTCCCGGACCAGGGCTCAAATCCGTGTCCCCTGCACTGGCAGGCGGATTCTTAACCTCTGCCCCGCCCGTTATTCTTTTTTTTTAAATATTTCCTCATTTGTGTTTATGTGATGATGCCTTTATTTATTTTTTTATTATTGTTTATATTTGGCTGAGTTGAGTCTGTGTTGCTGCGCGCAGGCTTTCCCTAGTTGTGGCAAGTGGGGGCTACTCTTTGTTGTGGTGCGCGGACTTCTCATTGTGGTGGCTTCTCTTGTTGCGGAGCGTGGGCTCTAAGAGTGCGGGCTTCAGTAATTGCAGCACCTGGGCTCCGTATTTGCGGCACACAGGCACTAGAGTGCGCGGGCTTCATTAGTTGCAGCGTGTGGCCTCAGTTGTTGTGGCTGGCGGGCTCTAGAGCGCAGGCTCAGTAGTTGTGATGTACGGGCTTACTTGCTCTGCGGCATGTGGGATCTTCCCGGACCAGGGCTGGAACCCGTGTCCCCTGCATTGGCAGACGGATTCTTAACTAGTGCACCACCAGGAAAGTCCCAGACTTTCCTTTTCTTAATGACAATTTTGAAGAGTCCTGGTTCACATATTTCATAGACTGTCCTTCAACTTGGCTTTGTGTGATGTTCTCCTCATGACTGGAGTGGAGTTAGGGTTTTGGGGAAGGAGATGTTTACTTTTAATATTCGGTTTCAACTCTGTCTCTTGGCTTTTTATATAAGATATTCAATGCATTTAGTTATATATTTAAAAAGCAGGCTTGTAGACTATTATTTTAAAATCTGCTTGCTATTTTGTAATCTGCTTGGGTTGATGGTGGAATGTTTTTTTTTTTTTTTTTCAGTACGTGGGCCTCTCCCTGTTGTGGAGTCTCCCGTTCCGGAGCACAGGCTCCCAACCCGCATGCTCAGTGGCCATGGCTCACGGGCCTAGCCGCTCCGCGGCATGTGGGATCTTCCCGGACCGAGTCACGAACCCGTGTCCCCTGCATTGGCAGGCAGGCTCTCAACCACTGCTCCACCAGGGAAGCCCGTTACACTTTTGTTTTAATTATGCAGTTGGCTCTATTGTGTTGATTTACATTTTATTGGTAAATCTCAACTGCTTTGGATTATGATGTGTTTACAAGGCTACACAGATAATCTGGAAGGGAAAATGAAGTAATACAAATGACAGAAAATGTTTTATAATAATAAAATTTTCTTGGCAAGCAGCAACCTTTTCTCAAAGTCAGTCTTTTAATATAATTTGCTTGCTTCATAAATATGGCTTTCTTGTTTGTTCTTATCTTTATTGATTAGTGAGCATGTTAGATGACTTTGAAGGAATCTCACTGTCTTCAAGAAATAATTTGGCATTTTTGATCCGGAATGCTGACAATTCTCAAAAATGGGTCAGGAAAATCAAAGTAATAGATGGAAAAAAATCTCAATTTTAGCTGTTGATACAACTTTTCTTAAGTTTAGGGTGTGTTTTATAATTTACGTTACTAAAACAGATGGTGGAAGGTCCACCAATATATTTATTTTATGTTTTTAAAGCATTTTACTTTGCTGTATTGAATTCAATTCATTCTGGAATTTAGGAGAATTTACCTCTTTATGAAAGAGATTATTGAAAGTAGAAAATGATTGATGACCTTCGCTTCCAGTATTCTTCTCAATAGACTTAGTCTCTCTTCTAATGCTTCCTGTATACTCAGTAATTGTATAAGGTTTAGAGAAAAATGCAGGTCTGGCTGAACATTAAGCACAGTACACTAAATAAAGCTTTTTTACTTTGCAGAATATTTTACATGTGTGTCCCATAGATTCATCAGAGATTCTAGTTTTGGATAAAGGCAAGTACATTTAAGGACAATACAACATCCCTGTCTATGACATTGGCATTCGAATGAGAAGTGAATTTGGTTCAGGACGGTTCTTGGAATGCTTGGCATTTAGGTTATTTTAGGTCAACTCTTTGGGCAATTCAATTAGAGTATTTATTGAATGGTTTTCGTGAGCTGAATGGTTGTCATGTCATGTCATAGATGGTCTAAAACATGACTCTTATTTCTACAATAGTTGTGTTGGTCAGATAAGGCATCTTACCTGATGTATTTAATCCAAGATAATGATGCATGAGTAAGAGGCAGATCATTCTCGAGGAAGTAATTTTGGTTTTGAGAGAGGCATTCTTAGGGAAATAGGCCTTGCAGTGCTCATTTAGAGCTGGGCAGGATTGAGGTCCAGAGAGAGGAGGGAAAGGATATTTGGGTGGAGGGAAGGGCATTGGCAGAGCCTCAGAGGCCTGACGGTTCCTGGGGCCTGTGTGGGAATGGTGGGAAAGTTGGGCTGCAGTCAGCCTGTGGGTGGCCTGGACGTTGGGTAATGAGCGTGGCCGTCAGTTTATGGGTGCCCTCTGTAGAGTTGTCTGTAACTTGCTTCCTCCCTGAGGAAGTGTGACACGCTTCTGCTAGCTGCAGTGTCTTCCCCACAGCTGTGCTGTCCATTGAGGAGAAGGGGGCCTGCTCTGCCATGGCTTCCTTACTCCTCAGGGTATGGCGTGTGAGTTATTTTAATAATGTATCAATCTGCCTTTTCTTTCTTTTGTCACAATGCATTTGCTTTCTAAAGTGGTCTTGTTTTCAGGATAATAATTGGGTTTCCACAGGGAAAATCATAATGTATGAGGCAAATTACTGACTAAAGGCAAATTTCTGACTTAAAAACATGAATCTCTAATTTGTTTCTAGTAGTTCTTCTTTTGTTTAAATTTTTGTTTTGTTAGTTATGTATAGAAACTTAAGGATAGTAATTTCTGCTCAGGTGGATAGTGGTACTGTTTAGCACAGCTCATTGGTCTTCTGAAACTTTTACAAATGCAGTCTGATTCATTCCGGCCAAGTTAATTATGAGGTACATATTTTTTTCCCCTAATGGAGACAAATGTAAAAGACAGAGATACAGAAATCATCTCCAGTTTAGATTGAAGAAATTTTAGTTACTACTGTTTGTTCCTGCTATTTGATCAGAGTTTATTTTTATTTTTTGAAGTCTGTCTCTAATCAAATAAGATTTAATGTTTTAGAAGTAAAAGAGCACCATGACTAAACTGATAAGAAAAGTTAATTTAAGGACAAGAATTGATTTTTAAAAATATAAAAGTACATTTCATGACTTGATTTCAAGATGATCTTGTGGTATCCTTATACTGCTGCAGAGGGAAGTCCACAGTGGGACGAGAATGATGCTTAAAAATCACCACCCTTATTATCTATGACTGAACATGTCTTATTCCAGGCCAGTGTGCCTACCACCTCTGTGGTACACTGTTGATTTCATTTTTCTTCCAGTATTTACTTTTGGTCCTGGACCAATTATCTAGCTGTGATGGGATTCTCCAAAATTATCCTACATTTTGTACTTAGTGAACTAGTGATTGTTCTGTTTGCAGACATTCTTTCTGAGGCTCTACTCTTGCCTCGAAAACCTACATTTGCAGAAAGGGAAATGTATAGGTTTTCCTTTTAAATGTATTTATTTTTATTTATATTTTATTTATTTTTGGCTGTGTTGGGTCTTCGTTTCTGTGCGGGGGCCTTCTCTAGTTGCGGCGAGCAGGGGCCACTCCTCATCGTGGTTCGAGGGCCTCTCAGTGCCGTGGCGCCTCTTGTTGTGGAGCACAGGCTCCAGAAGCGCAGGCTCAGTAGTTGTGGCTCCCGGGCTTAGTTGCACTGCAGCATGTGGGATCTTCCCGGACCAGGGCTCAAATCCGTGTCCCCTGCACTGGCAGGCGGATTCTTAACCACTGCCCAGCCCGTTATTCTTTTTTTAAAAAAAATATTTCCTCATTTGTGTTTATGTGATGATGCCTTTATTTATTTTTTTATTATTGTTTATATTTGGCTGAGTTGAGTCTCTTTTGCTGCGCGCAGGCTTTCCCTAGTTGTGGCAAGTGGGGGCTAATCTTTGTTGTGGTGTGCGGACTTCTCATTGTGGTGGCTTCTCTTGTTGCGGAGCGTGGGCTCTAAGAGTGCGGGCTTCAGTAATTGCAGCACCTGGGCTCAGTATTTGCGGCACACAGGCCCTAGATTGCGCGGCCTTCATTAGTTGCAGCGTGTGGCCTCAGTTGTTGTGGCTGGTGGGCTCTAGAGCGCAGGCTCAGTAGTTGTGATGTACGGGCTTACTTGCTCTGCGGCACGTGGGATCTTCCCGGACCAGGGCTGGAACCCGTGTCTCCTGCATTGGCAGACGGGTTCTTAACTAGTGCACCACCAGGAAAGTCCCAGACTTTCCTTTTCTTAATGACAATTTTGAAGAGTCCTGGTTCACATATTTCATAGACTGTCCTTCAACTTGGCTTTGTGTGATGTTCTCCTCATGACCATAGTGGAGTTAGGGTTTTGGGGAAGGAGATGTTTACTTTTAATATTCAGTTTCAACTCTGTCTCTTGGCTTTTTATATAAGATATTCAATGCATTTAGTTATATATTTAAAAAAGCAGGCTTGTAGACTATTATTTTAAAATCTGCTTGCTATTTTGTAATCTGCTTGGGTTGATGGTGGAATGTTTTTTTTTTTTTTTTTTTCAGTACGTGGGCCTCTCCCTGTTGTGGAGTCTCCCGTTCCGGAGCACAGGCTCCCAACCCGCATGCTCAGTGGCCATGGCTCACGGGCCTAGCCGCTCCGCGGCATGTGGGATCTTCCCGGACCGAGTCACGAACCCGTGTCCCCTGCATTGGCAGGCAGGGTCTCAACCACTGCTCCACCAGGCAAGCCCGTTACACTTTTGTTTTAATTATGCAGTTGGCTCTATTGTGTTGATTTACATTTTATTGGTAAATCTCAACTGCTTTGGATTATGATGTGTTTACAAGGCTACACAGATAATCTGGAAGGGAAAATGAAGTAATACAAATGACAGAAAAAGTTTTATTATAATAAAATTTTCTTGGCAAGCAGCAACCTTTTCTCAAAGTCAGTCTTTTAATATAATTTGCTTGCTTCATAAATATGGCTTTCTTGTTTGTTCTTATCTTTATTGATTAGTGAGCATGTTAGATGACTTGGAAGGAATCTCACTGTCTTCAAGAAATAATTTGGCATTTTTGATCCGGAATGCTGACAATTCTCAAAAATGGGTCAGGAAAATCAAAGTAATAGATGGAAAAAAATCTCAATTTTAGCTGTTGATACAACTTTTCTTAAGTTTAGGGTGTGTTTTATAATTTACGTTACTAAAACAGATGTTGGAAGGTCCACCAACATATTTATTTTATGTTTTTAAATCATTTTACTTTGCTGTATTGAATTCAATTCATTCTGGAATTTAGGAGAATTTACCTCTTTATGAAAGAGATTATTGAAAGTAGAAAATGATTGATGACCTTCGCTTCCAGTATTCTTCTCAATAGACTTAGTCTCTCTTCTAATGCTTCCTGTATACTCAGTAATTGTATAAGGTTTAGAGAAAAATGCAGGTCTGGCTGAACATTAAGCACAGTACACTAAATAAAGTTTTTTACTTTGCAGAATATTTTACATGTGTGTCCCATAGATTCATCAGAGATTCTAGTTTTGGATAAAGGCAAGTACATTTAAGGACAATACAACATCCCTGTCTATGACATTGGCATTCGAATGAGAAGTGAATTTGGTTCAGGACGGTTCTTGGAATGCTTGGCATTTAGGTTATTTTAGGTCAACTCTTTGGGCAATTCAATTAGAGTATTTATTGAATGGTTTTCGTGAGCTGAATGGTTGTCATGTCATGTCATAGATGGTCTAAAACATGACTCTTATTTCTACAATAGTTGTGTTGGTCAGATAAGGCATCTTACCTGATGTATTTAATCCAAGATAATGATGCATGAGTAAGAGGCAGATCATTCTCGAGGAAGTAATTTTGGTTTTGAGAGAGGCATTCTTAGGGAAATAGGCCTTGCAGTGCTCATTTAGAGCTGGGCAGGATTGAGGTCCAGAGAGAGGAGGGAAAGGATATTTGGGTGGAGGGAAGGGCATTGGCAGAGCCTCAGAGGCCTGACGGTTCCTGGGGCCTGTGTGGGAATGGTGGGAAAGTTGGGCTGCAGTCAGCCTGTGGGTGGCCTGGACGTTGGGTAATGAGCGTGGCCATCAGTTTATGGGTGCCCTCTGTAGAGTTGTCTGTAACTTGCTTCCTCCCTGAGGAAGTGTGACACGCTTCTGCTAGCTGCAGTGTCTTCCCCACAGCTGTGCTGTCCATTGAGGAGAAGGGGGCCTGCTCTGCCATGGCTTCCTTACTCCTCAGGGTATGGCGTGTGAGTTATTTTAATAATGTATCAATCTGCCTTTTCTTTCTTTTGTCACAATGCATTTGCTTTCTAAAGTGGTCTTCTTTTCAGGATAATAATTGGGTTTCCACAGGGAAAATCATAATGTATGCGGCAAATTACTGACTAAAGGCAAATTTCTGACTTAAAAACATGAATCTCTAATTTGTTTCTAATAGTTCTTCTTTTGTTTAAATTTTTGTTTTGTTAGTTATGTATAGAAACTTAAGGATAGTAATTTCTGCTCAGGTGGATAGTGGTACTGTTTAGCACAGCTCATTGGTCTTCTGAAACTTTTAAAAATGCAGTCTGATTCATTCCAGCCAAGTTAATTATGAGGTACATATTTTTTTCCCCTAATGGAGACAAATGTAAAAGACAGAGATACAGAAATCATCTCCAGTTTAGATTGAAGAAATTTTAGTTACTACTGTTTGTTCCTGCTATTTGATCACAGTTTATTTTTTTTTTGAAGTCTGTCTCTAATCAAATAAGATTTAATGTTTTAGAAGTAAAAGAGCACCATGACTAAATTAATAAGAAAAGTTAATTTAAGGACAAGAATTGATTTTTAAAAATATAAAAGTACATTTCATGACTTGATTTCAAGATGATCTGGTGGTATCCTTATACTGCTGCAGAAGGAAGTCCACAGTGGGACGAGAATGATGCTTAAAAATCACCACCCTTATTATCTATGACTGAACATGTCTTAGTCCAGGCCAGTGTGCCTACCACCTCTGTGGTACACTGTTGATTTCATTTTTCTTCCAGTATTTACTTTTGGTCCTGGACCAATTATCTAGCTGTGATGGGATTCTCCAAAAGTATCCTACATTTTGTACTTAGTGAACTAGTGATTGTTCTGTTTGCAGACATTCTTTCTGAGGCTCTACTCTTGCCTCGGAAACCTACATTTGCAGAAAGGGAAATGTATAGGTTTTCCTTTTCAATGTATTTATTTTTATTTATATTTTATTTATTTTTGGCTGTGTTGGGTCTTCGTTTCTGTGCGAGGGCCTTCTCTAGTTGCGGCGAGCAGGGGCCACTCCTCATCGTGGTTCGTGGGCCTCTCACTGCCGTGGCGCCACTTGTTGCGGAGCACAGGCTCCAGAAGCGCAGGCTCAGTAGTTGTGGCTCACGGGCTTAGTTGCACTGCAGCATGTGGGATCTTCCCGGACCAGGGCTCAAATCCGTGTCCCCTGCACTGGCAGGCGGATTCTTAACCACTGCCCCGCCCGTTATTCTTTTTTTTAAAAAAATATTTCCTCATATGTGTTTATGTGATGTTGCCTTTATTTATTTTTTTATTATTGTTTATATTTGGCTGAGTTGAGTCTCTGTTGCTGCGCGCAGGCTTTCCCTAGTTGTGGCAAGTGGGGGCTACTCTTTGTTGTGGTGTGCGGACTTCTCATTGTGGTGGCTTCTCTTGTTGCGGAGCGTGGGCTCTAAGAGTGCGGGCTTCAGTAATTGCAGCACCTGGGCTCAGTATTTGCGGCACACAGGCCCTAGAGTGCGCGGGCTTCATTAGTTGCAGCGTGCGGCCTCAGTTGTTGTGGCTGGTGGGCTCTAGAGCGCAGGCTCAGTAGTTGTGATGTACGGGTATACTTGCTCTGCGGCACGTGGGATCTTCCCGGACCAGGGCTGGAACCCGTGTCCCCTGCATTGGCAGACGGATTCTTAACTAGTGCACCACCAGGAAAGTCCCAGACTTTCCTTTTCTTAATGACAATTTTGAAGAGTCCTGGTTCACATATTTCATAGACTGTCCTTCAACTTGGCTTTGTGTGATGTTCTCCTCATGACCATAGTGGAGTTAGGGTTTTGGGGAAAGAGATGTTTACTTTTAATATTCGGTTTCAACTCTATCTCTTGGCTTTTTATATAAGATATTCAATGCATTTAGTTATATATTTAAAAAAGCAGTCTTGTAGACTATTATTTTAAAATCTGCTTGCTATTTTGTAATCTGCTTGGGTTGATGGTGGAATGCTTTTTTTTTTTTTTCAGTACGTGGGCCTCTCCCTGTTGTGGAGTCTCCCGTTACGGAGCACAGGCTCCCAACCCGCATGCTCAGTGGCCATGGCTCACGGGCCTAGCCGCTCCGCGGCATGTGGGATCTTCCCGGACCGAGTCACGAACCCGTGTCCCCTGCATTGGCAGGCAGGCTCTCAACCACTGCTCCACCAGGGAAGCCCGGTACACTTTTGTTTTAATTATGCAGTTGGCTCTATTGTGTTGATTTACATTTTATTTGTAAATCTCAACTGCTTTGGATTATGATGTGTTTACAAGGCTACACAGATAATCTGGAAGGGAAAATGAAGTAATACAAATGACAGAAAAAGTTTTATAATAATGAAATTTTCTTGGCAAGCAGCAACCTTTTCTCAAAGTCAGTCTTTTAATATAATTTGCTTGCTTCCTAAATATGGCTTTCTTGTTTGTTCTTATCTTTATTGATTAGTGAGCATGTTAGATGACTTGGGAGGAATCTCACTGTCTTCAACAAATAATTTGGCATTATTGATCCAGAATGCTGACAATTCTCAAAAATGGGTCAGGAAAATCAAAGTAATAGATGGAAAAAAATCTCAATTTTAGCTGTTGATATAACTTTTCTTAAATTTAGGGTGTTTTTTATAATTTAAGTTACTAAAACAGATGGTGGAAGGTCCACCAAGATATTTATTTTATGTATTTAAAGCATTTTACTTTGCTGTATTGAATTCCATTCATTCTGGAATTTAGGAGCATTTACCTCTTTATGAAAGAGACTATTGAAAGTAGAAAATGATTGATGACCTTCGCTTCCAGTATTCTTCTCAATAGACTTAGGCTCTCTTCTAATGCTTCTTGCATACTAAGTAATTGTATAAGGTTTAGAGAATAATTTAGGTCTGTCTGAACTTTAAGCACAGTACACTAAATAAAGCTTTTTCACTTTGCAGAATATTTTACATGTGTGTCCCATAGATTCATCAGAGATTCTAGTTTTGGATAAAGGCAAGTACATTTAAGGACAATACAGCATCCCTGTCTGTGACATTGGCATTCGAATGAGAAGTGAATTTGGTTCACGACGGTTCTTGGAATGCTTGGCATTTAGGTTATTTTAGGTCAACTCTTTGGGCAATTCAATTAGAGTATTTATTGAATGGTTTTCGTGAGCTGAATGGTTGTCATGTCATGTCATAGATGGTCTAAAACATGACTCTTATTTCTAAAATAGTTGTGTTGGTCAGATAAGGCATCTTACATGAAGTATGTAATCCAAGATAATGATGCATGAGTAAGAGGCAGATCATTCTCGAGGAAGTAATTTTGGTTTTGAGAGAGGCATTCTTAGGGAAATAGGCCTTGCAGTGCTCATTTAGAGCTGGGCAGGATTGAGGTCCAGAGAGAGGAGGGAAAGGATATTTGGGTAGAGGGAAGGGCATTGGCAGAGCCTCAGAGGCCTGACGGTTCCTGGGGCCTGTGTGGGAATGGTGGGAAAGTTGGGCTGCAGTCAGCCTGTGGGTGGCCTGGACGTTGGGTAATGAGCGTGGCCGTCAGTTTATGGGTGCCCTCTGTAGAGTTGTCTGTAACTTGCTTCCTCCCTGAGGAAGTGTGACACGCTTCTGCTAGCTGCAGTGTCTTCCCCACAGCTGTGCTGTCCATTGAGGAGAAGGGGGCCTGCTCTGCCATGGATTCCTTACTCCTCAGGGTATGGCGTGTGAGTTATTTTAATAATGTATCAATCTGCCTTTTCTTTCTTTTGTCACAATGCATTTGCTTTCTAAAGTGGTCTTGTTTTCAGGATAATAATTGGGTTTCCACAGGGAAAATCATAATGTATGAGGCAAATTACTGACTAAAGGCAAATTTCTGACTTAAAAACATGAATCTCTAATTTGTTTCTAGTAGTTCTTCTTTTGTTTAAATTTTTGTTTTGTTAGTTATGTATAGAAACTTAAGGATAGTAATTTCTGCTCAGGTGGATAGTGGTACTGTTTAGCACAGCTCATTGGTCTTCTGAAACTTTTACAAATGCAGTCTGATTCATTCCGGCCAAGTTAATTATGAGGTACATATTTTTTTCCCTTATGGAGACAAATGTAAAAGACAGAGATACAGAAATCATCTCCAGTTTAGATTGAAGAAATTTTAGTTACTACTGTTTGTTCCTGCTATTTGATCAGAGTTTATTTTTATTTTTTGAAGTCTGTCTCTAATCAAATAAGATTTAATGTTTTAGAAGTAAAAGAGCACCATGACTAAATTAATAAGAAAAGTTAATTTAAGGACAAGAATTGATTTTTAAAAATATAAAAGTACATTTCATGACTTGATTTCAAGATGATCTGGTGGTATTCTTATACTGCTGCAGAAGGATGTCCACAGTGGGACGAGAATGAGGCTTAAAAATCACCACCCTTATTATCTATGACTGAACATGTCTTAGTCCAGGCCAGTGTGCCTACCACCTCTGTGGTACACTGTTGATTTCATTTTTCTTCCAGTATTTACTTTTGGTCCTGGACCAATTATCTAGCTGTGATGGGATTCTCCAAAAGTATCCTACATTTTGTACTTAGTGAACTAGTGATTGTTCTGTTTGCAGACATTCTTTCTGAGGCTCTACACTTGCCTCGAAAACCTACATTTGCAGAAAGGGAAATGTATAGGTTTTCCTTTTAAATGTATTTATTTTTGTTTATATTTTATTTATTTTTGGCTGTGTTGGGTCTTCGTTTCTGTGCGAGGGCCTTCTCTAGTTGCGGCGAGCAGGGGCCACTCCTCATCGTTGTTCGTGGGCCTCTCACTGCCGTGGCGCCTCTTGTTGCAGAGCACAGGCTCCAGAAGCGCAGGCTCAGTAGTTGTGGCTCCCGGGCTTAGTTGCACTGCAGCATGTGGGATCTTCCCGGACCAGGGCTCAAATCCGTGTCCCCTGCACTGGCAGGCGGATTCTTAACCTCTGCCCCGCCCGTTATTCTTTTTTTTTAAATATTTCCTCATTTGTGTTTATGTGATGATGCCTTTATTTATTTTTTTATTATTGTTTATATTTGGCTGAGTTGAGTCTGTGTTGCTGCGCGCAGGCTTTCCCTAGTTGTGGCAAGTGGGGGCTACTCTTTGTTGTGGTGCGCGGACTTCTCATTGTGGTGGCTTCTCTTGTTGCGGAGTGTGGGCTCTAAGAGTGCGGGCTTCAGTAATTGCAGCACCTGGGCTCCGTATTTGCGGCACACAGGCACTAGAGTGCGCGGGCTTCATTAGTTGCAGCGTGTGGCCTCAGTTGTTGTGGCTGGCGGGCTCTAGAGCGCAGGCTCAGTAGTTGTGATGTACGGGCTTACTTGCTCTGCGGCATGTGGGATCTTCCCGGACCAGGGCTGGAACCCGTGTCCCCTGCATTGGCAGACGGATTCTTAACTAGTGCACCACCAGGAAAGTCCCAGACTTTCCTTTTCTTAATGACAATTTTGAAGAGTCCTGGTTCACATATTTCATAGACTGTCCTTCAACTTGGCTTTGTGTGATGTTCTCCTCATGACTGGAGTGGAGTTAGGGTTTTGGGGAAGGAGATGTTTACTTTTAATATTCGGTTTCAACTCTGTCTCTTGGCTTTTTATATAAGATATTCAATGCATTTAGTTATATATTTAAAAAGCAGGCTTGTAGACTATTATTTTAAAATCTGCTTGCTATTTTGTAATCTGCTTGGGTTGATGGTGGAATGTTTTTTTTTTTTTTTTTTCAGTACGTGGGCCTCTCCCTGTTGTGGAGTCTCCCGTTCCGGAGCACAGGCTCCCAACCCGCATGCTCAGTGGCCATGGCTCACGGGCCTAGCCGCTCCGCGGCATGTGGGATCTTCCCGGACCGAGTCACGAACCCGTGTCCCCTGCATTGGCAGGCAGGCTCTCAACCACTGCTCCACCAGGGAAGCCCGTTACACTTTTGTTTTAATTATGCAGTTGGCTCTATTGTGTTGATTTACATTTTATTGGTAAATCTCAACTGCTTTGGATTATGATGTGTTTACAAGGCTACACAGATAATCTGGAAGGGAAAATGAAGTAATACAAATGACAGAAAATGTTTTATAATAATAAAATTTTCTTGGCAAGCAGCAACCTTTTCTCAAAGTCAGTCTTTTAATATAATTTGCTTGCTTCATAAATATGGCTTTCTTGTTTGTTCTTATCTTTATTGATTAGTGAGCATGTTAGATGACTTTGAAGGAATCTCACTGTCTTCAAGAAATAATTTGGCATTTTTGATCCGGAATGCTGACAATTCTCAAAAATGGGTCAGGAAAATCAAAGTAATAGATGGAAAAAAATCTCAATTTTAGCTGTTGATACAACTTTTCTTAAGTTTAGGGTGTGTTTTATAATTTACGTTACTAAAACAGATGGTGGAAGGTCCACCAATATATTTATTTTATGTTTTTAAAGCATTTTACTTTGCTGTATTGAATTCAATTCATTCTGGAATTTAGGAGAATTTACCTCTTTATGAAAGAGATTATTGAAAGTAGAAAATGATTGATGACCTTCGCTTCCAGTATTCTTCTCAATAGACTTAGTCTCTCTTCTAATGCTTCCTGTATACTCAGTAATTGTATAAGGTTTAGAGAAAAATGCAGGTCTGGCTGAACATTAAGCACAGTACACTAAATAAAGCTTTTTTACTTTGCAGAATATTTTACATGTGTGTCCCATAGATTCATCAGAGATTCTAGTTTTGGATAAAGGCAAGTACATTTAAGGACAATACAACATCCCTGTCTATGACATTGGCATTCGAATGAGAAGTGAATTTGGTTCAGGACGGTTCTTGGAATGCTTGGCATTTAGGTTATTTTAGGTCAACTCTTTGGGCAATTCAATTAGAGTATTTATTGAATGGTTTTCGTGAGCTGAATGGTTGTCATGTCATGTCATAGATGGTCTAAAACATGACTCTTATTTCTACAATAGTTGTGTTGGTAAGATAAGGCATCTTACCTGATGTATTTAATCCAAGATAATGATGCATGAGTAAGAGGCAGATCATTCTCGAGGAAGTAATTTTGGTTTTGAGAGAGGCATTCTTAGGGAAATAGGCCTTGCAGTGCTCATTTAGAGCTGGGCAGGATTGAGGTCCAGAGAGAGGAGGGAAAGGATATTTGGGTGGAGGGAAGGGCATTGGCAGAGCCTCAGAGGCCTGACGGTTCCTGGGGCCTGTGTGGGAATGGTGGGAAAGTTGGGCTGCAGTCAGCCTGTGGGTGGCCTGGACGTTGGGTAATGAGCGTGGCCGTCAGTTTATGGGTGCCCTCTGTAGAGTTGTCTGTAACTTGCTTCCTCCCTGAGGAAGTGTGACACGCTTCTGCTAGCTGCAGTGTCTTCCCCACAGCTGTGCTGTCCATTGAGGAGAAGGGGGCCTGCTCTGCCATGGCTTCCTTACTCCTCAGGGTATGGCGTGTGAGTTATTTTAATAATGTATCAATTTGCCTTTTCTTTCTTTTGTCACAATGCATTTGCTTTCTAAAGTGGTCTTGTTTTCAGGATAATAATTGGGTTTCCACAGGGAAAATCATAATGTATGAGGCAAATTACTGACTAAAGGCAAATTTCTGACTTAAAAACATGAATCTCTAATTTGTTTCTAGTAGTTCTTCTTTTGTTTAAATTTTTGTTTTGTTAGTTATGTATAGAAACTTAAGGATAGTAATTTCTGCTCAGGTGGATAGTGGTACTGTTTAGCACAGCTCATTGGTCTTCTGAAACTTTTACAAATGCAGTCTGATTCATTCCGGCCAAGTTAATTATGAGGTACATATTTTTTTCCCCTAATGGAGACAAATGTAAAAGACAGAGATACAGAAATCATCTCCAGTTTAGATTGAAGAAATTTTAGTTACTACTGTTTGTTCCTGCTATTTGATCAGAGTTTATTTTTATTTTTTGAAGTCTGTCTCTAATCAAATAAGATTTAATGTTTTAGAAGTAAAAGAGCACCATGACTAAACTGATAAGAAAAGTTAATTTAAGGACAAGAATTGATTTTTAAAAATATAAAAGTACATTTCATGACTTGATTTCAAGATGATCTTGTGGTATCCTTATACTGCTGCAGAGGGAAGTCCACAGTGGGACGAGAATGATGCTTAAAAATCACCACCCTTATTATCTATGACTGAACATGTCTTATTCCAGGCCAGTGTGCCTACCACCTCTGTGGTACACTGTTGATTTCATTTTTCTTCCAGTATTTACTTTTGGTCCTGGACCAATTATCTAGCTGTGATGGGATTCTCCAAAATTATCCTACATTTTGTACTTAGTGAACTAGTGATTGTTCTGTTTGCAGACATTCTTTCTGAGGCTCTACTCTTGCCTCGAAAACCTACATTTGCAGAAAGGGAAATGTATAGGTTTTCCTTTTAAATGTATTTATTTTTATTTATATTTTATTTATTTTTGGCTGTGTTGGGTCTTCGTTTCTGTGCGGGGGCCTTCTCTAGTTGCGGCGAGCAGGGGCCACTCCTCATCGTGGTTCGAGGGCCTCTCAGTGCCGTGGCGCCTCTTGTTGTGGAGCACAGGCTCCAGAAGCGCAGGCTCAGTAGTTGTGGCTCCCGGGCTTAGTTGCACTGCAGCATGTGGGATCTTCCCGGACCAGGGCTCAAATCCGTGTCCCCTGCACTGGCAGGCGGATTCTTAACCACTGCCCAGCCCGTTATTCTTTTTTTAAAAAAAATATTTCCTCATTTGTGTTTATGTGATGATGCCTTTATTTATTTTTTTATTATTGTTTATATTTGGCTGAGTTGAGTCTCTTTTGCTGCGCGCAGGCTTTCCCTAGTTGTGGCAAGTGGGGGCTAATCTTTGTTGTGGTGTGCGGACTTCTCATTGTGGTGGCTTCTCTTGTTGCGGAGCGTGGGCTCTAAGAGTGCGGGCTTCAGTAATTGCAGCACCTGGGCTCAGTATTTGCGGCACACAGGCCCTAGAGTGCGCGGCCTTCATTAGTTGCAGCGTGTGGCCTCAGTTGTTGTGGCTGGTGGGCTCTAGAGCGCAGGCTCAGTAGTTGTGATGTACGGGCTTACTTGCTCTGCGGCACGTGGGATCTTCCCGGACCAGGGCTGGAACCCGTGTCTCCTGCATTGGCAGACGGATTCTTAACTAGTGCACCACCAGGAAAGTCCCAGACTTTCCTTTTCTTAATGACAATTTTGAAGAGTCCTGGTTCACATATTTCATAGACTGTCCTTCAACTTGGCTTTGTGTGATGTTCTCCTCATGACCATAGTGGAGTTAGGGTTTTGGGGAAGGAGATGTTTACTTTTAATATTCAGTTTCAACTCTGTCTCTTGGCTTTTTATATAAGATATTCAATGCATTTAGTTATATATTTAAAAAAGCAGGCTTGTAGACTATTATTTTAAAATCTGCTTGCTATTTTGTAATCTGCTTGGGTTGATGGTGGAATGTTTTTTTTTTTTTTTTTTCAGTACGTGGGCCTCTCCCTGTTGTGGAGTCTCCCGTTCCGGAGCACAGGCTCCCAACCCGCATGCTCAGTGGCCATGGCTCACGGGCCTAGCCGCTCCGCGGCATGTGGGATCTTCCCGGACCGAGTCACGAACCCGTGTCCCCTGCATTGGCAGGCAGGGTCTCAACCACTGCTCCACCAGGCAAGCCCGTTACACTTTTGTTTTAATTATGCAGTTGGCTCTATTGTGTTGATTTACATTTTATTGGTAAATCTCAACTGCTTTGGATTATGATGTGTTTACAAGGCTACACAGATAATCTGGAAGGGAAAATGAAGTAATACAAATGACAGAAAATGTTTTATAATAATAAAATTTTCTTGGCAAGCAGCAACCTTTTCTCAAAGTCAGTCTTTTAATATAATTTGCTTGCTTCATAAATATGGCTTTCTTGTTTGTTCTTATCTTTATTGATTAGTGAGCATGTTAGATGACTTGGAAGGAATCTCACTGTCTTCAAGAAATAATTTGGCATTTTTGATCCGGAATGCTGACAATTCTCAAAAATGGGTCAGGAAAATCAAAGTAATAGATGGAAAAAAATCTCAATTTTAGCTGTTGATACAACTTTTCTTAAGTTTAGGGTGTGTTTTATAATTTACGTTACTAAAACAGATGTTGGAAGGTCCACCAACATATTTATTTTATGTTTTTAAATCATTTTACTTTGCTGTATTGAATTCAATTCATTCTGGAATTTAGGAGAATTTACCTCTTTATGAAAGAGATTATTGAAAGTAGAAAATGATTGATGACCTTCGCTTCCAGTATTCTTCTCAATAGACTTAGTCTCTCTTCTAATGCTTCCTGTATACTCAGTAATTGTATAAGGTTTAGAGAAAAATGCAGGTCTGGCTGAACATTAAGCACAGTACACTAAATAAAGTTTTTTACTTTGCAGAATATTTTACATGTGTGTCCCATAGATTCATCAGAGATTCTAGTTTTGGATAAAGGCAAGTACATTTAAGGACAATACAACATCCCTGTCTATGACATTGGCATTCGAATGAGAAGTGAATTTGGTTCAGGACGGTTCTTGGAATGCTTGGCATTTAGGTTATTTTAGGTCAACTCTTTGGGCAATTCAATTAGAGTATTTATTGAATGGTTTTCGTGAGCTGAATGGTTGTCATGTCATGTCATAGATGGTCTAAAACATGACTCTTATTTCTACAATAGTTGTGTTGGTCAGATAAGGCATCTTACCTGATGTATTTAATCCAAGATAATGATGCATGAGTAAGAGGCAGATCATTCTCGAGGAAGTAATTTTGGTTTTGAGAGAGGCATTCTTAGGGAAATAGGCCTTGCAGTGCTCATTTAGAGCTGGGCAGGATTGAGGTCCAGAGAGAGGAGGGAAAGGATATTTGGGTGGAGGGAAGGGCATTGGCAGAGCCTCAGAGGCCTGACGGTTCCTGGGGCCTGTGTGGGAATGGTGGGAAAGTTGGGCTGCAGTCAGCCTGTGGGTGGCCTGGACGTTGGGTAATGAGCGTGGCCATCAGTTTATGGGTGCCCTCTGTAGAGTTGTCTGTAACTTGCTTCCTCCCTGAGGAAGTGTGACACGCTTCTGCTAGCTGCAGTGTCTTCCCCACAGCTGTGCTGTCCATTGAGGAGAAGGGGGCCTGCTCTGCCATGGCTTCCTTACTCCTCAGGGTATGGCGTGTGAGTTATTTTAATAATGTATCAATCTGCCTTTTCTTTCTTTTGTCACAATGCATTTGCTTTCTAAAGTGGTCTTCTTTTCAGGATAATAATTGGGTTTCCACAGGGAAAATCATAATGTATGCGGCAAATTACTGACTAAAGGCAAATTTCTGACTTAAAAACATGAATCTCTAATTTGTTTCTAATAGTTCTTCTTTTGTTTAAATTTTTGTTTTGTTAGTTATGTATAGAAACTTAAGGATAGTAATTTCTGCTCAGGTGGATAGTGGTACTGTTTAGCACAGCTCATTGGTCTTCTGAAACTTTTAAAAATGCAGTCTGATTCATTCCAGCCAAGTTAATTATGAGGTACATATTTTTTTCCCCTAATGGAGACAAATGTAAAAGACAGAGATACAGAAATCATCTCCAGTTTAGATTGAAGAAATTTTAGTTACTACTGTTTGTTCCTGCTATTTGATCACAGTTTATTTTTTTTTGAAGTCTGTCTCTAATCAAATAAGATTTAATGTTTTAGAAGTAAAAGAGCACCATGACTAAATTAATAAGAAAAGTTAATTTAAGGACAAGAATTGATTTTTAAAAATATAAAAGTACATTTCATGACTTGATTTCAAGATGATCTGGTGGTATCCTTATACTGCTGCAGAAGGAAGTCCACAGTGGGACGAGAATGATGCTTAAAAATCACCACCCTTATTATCTATGACTGAACATGTCTTAGTCCAGGCCAGTGTGCCTACCACCTCTGTGGTACACTGTTGATTTCATTTTTCTTCCAGTATTTACTTTTGGTCCTGGACCAATTATCTAGCTGTGATGGGATTCTCCAAAAGTATCCTACATTTTGTACTTAGTGAACTAGTGATTGTTCTGTTTGCAGACATTCTTTCTGAGGCTCTACTCTTGCCTCGGAAACCTACATTTGCAGAAAGGGAAATGTATAGGTTTTCCTTTTCAATGTATTTATTTTTATTTATATTTTATTTATTTTTGGCTGTGTTGGGTCTTCGTTTCTGTGCGAGGGCCTTCTCTAGTTGCGGCGAGCAGGGGCCACTCCTCATCGTGGTTCGTGGGCCTCTCACTGCCGTGGCGCCACTTGTTGCGGAGCACAGGCTCCAGAAGCGCAGGCTCAGTAGTTGTGGCTCACGGGCTTAGTTGCACTGCAGCATGTGGGATCTTCCCGGACCAGGGCTCAAATCCGTGTCCCCTGCACTGGCAGGCGGATTCTTAACCACTGCCCCGCCCGTTATTCTTTTTTTTAAAAAAATATTTCCTCATATGTGTTTATGTGATGATGCCTTTATTTATTTTTTTATTATTGTTTATATTTGGCTGAGTTGAGTCTCTGTTGCTGCGCGCAGGCTTTCCCTAGTTGTGGCAAGTGGGGGCTACTCTTTGTTGTGGTGTGCGGACTTCTCATTGTGGTGGCTTCTCTTGTTGCGGAGCGTGGGCTCTAAGAGTGCGGGCTTCAGTAATTGCAGCACCTGGGCTCAGTATTTGCGGCACACAGGCCCTAGAGTGCGCGGGCTTCATTAGTTGCAGCGTGCGGCCTCAGTTGTTGTGGCTGGTGGGCTCTAGAGCGCAGGCTCAGTAGTTGTGATGTACAGGTATACTTGCTCTGCGGCACGTGGGATCTTCCCGGACCAGGGCTGGAACCCGTGTCCCCTGCATTGGCAGACGGATTCTTAACTAGTGCACCACCAGGAAAGTCCCAGACTTTCCTTTTCTTAATGACAATTTTGAAGAGTCCTGGTTCACATATTTCATAGACTGTCCTTCAACTTGGCTTTGTGTGATGTTCTCCTCATGACCATAGTGGAGTTAGGGTTTTGGGGAAAGAGATGTTTACTTTTAATATTCGGTTTCAACTCTATCTCTTGGCTTTTTATATAAGATATTCAATGCATTTAGTTATATATTTAAAAAAGCAGTCTTGTAGACTATTATTTTAAAATCTGCTTGCTATTTTGTAATCTGCTTGGGTTGATGGTGGAATGCTTTTTTTTTTTTTTCAGTACGTGGGCCTCTCCCTGTTGTGGAGTCTCCCGTTCCGGAGCACAGGCTCCCAACCCGCATGCTCAGTGGCCATGGCTCACGGGCCTAGCCGCTCCGCGGCATGTGGGATCTTCCCGGACCGAGTCACGAACCCGTGTCCCCTGCATTGGCAGGCAGGCTCTCAACCACTGCTCCACCAGGGAAGCCCGGTACACTTTTGTTTTAATTATGCAGTTGGCTCTATTGTGTTGATTTACATTTTATTTGTAAATCTCAACTGCTTTGGATTATGATGTGTTTACAAGGCTACACAGATAATCTGGAAGGGAAAATGAAGTAATACAAATGACAGAAAAAGTTTTATAATAATGAAATTTTCTTGGCAAGCAGCAACCTTTTCTCAAAGTCAGTCTTTTAATATAATTTGCTTGCTTCCTAAATATGGCTTTCTTGTTTGTTCTTATCTTTATTGATTAGTGAGCATGTTAGATGACTTGGGAGGAATCTCACTGTCTTCAACAAATAATTTGGCATTATTGATCCAGAATGCTGACAATTCTCAAAAATGGGTCAGGAAAATCAAAGTAATAGATGGAAAAAAATCTCAATTTTAGCTGTTGATATAACTTTTCTTAAATTTAGGGTGTTTTTTATAATTTAAGTTACTAAAACAGATGGTGGAAGGTCCACCAAGATATTTATTTTATGTATTTAAAGCATTTTACTTTGCTGTATTGAATTCCATTCATTCTGGAATTTAGGAGCATTTACCTCTTTATGAAAGAGACTATTGAAAGTAGAAAATGATTGATGACCTTCGCTTCCAGTATTCTTCTCAATAGACTTAGGCTCTCTTCTAATGCTTCTTGCATACTAAGTAATTGTATAAGGTTTAGAGAATAATTTAGGTCTGTCTGAACTTTAAGCACAGTACACTAAATAAAGCTTTTTCACTTTGCAGAATATTTTACATGTGTGTCCCATAGATTCATCAGAGATTCTAGTTTTGGATAAAGGCAAGTACATTTAAGGACAATACAGCATCCCTGTCTGTGACATTGGCATTCGAATGAGAAGTGAATTTGGTTCACGACGGTTCTTGGAATGCTTGGCATTTAGGTTATTTTAGGTCAACTCTTTGGGCAATTCAATTAGAGTATTTATTGAATGGTTTTCGTGAGCTGAATGGTTGTCATGTCATGTCATAGATGGTCTAAAACATGACTCTTATTTCTAAAATAGTTGTGTTGGTCAGATAAGGCATCTTACATGAAGTATGTAATCCAAGATAATGATGCATGAGTAAGAGGCAGATCATTCTCGAGGAAGTAATTTTGGTTTTGAGAGTGGCATTCTTAGGGAAATAGGCCTTGCAGTGCTCATTTAGAGCTGGGCAGGATTGAGGTCCAGAGAGAGGAGGGAAAGGATATTTGGGTAGAGGGAAGGGCATTGGCAGAGCCTCAGAGGCCTGACGGTTCCTGGGGCCTGTGTGGGAATGGTGGGAAAGTTGGGCTGC
Source organism: Mesoplodon bidens (assembly GCF_964165515.1). Taxonomy (NCBI): domain Eukaryota; kingdom Metazoa; phylum Chordata; class Mammalia; order Artiodactyla; family Ziphiidae; genus Mesoplodon; species Mesoplodon bidens. The sequence continues at coordinate 336,133 of NW_027672356.1, read as the reverse complement.
AGTCAGCCTGTGGGTGGCCTGGACGTTGGGTAATGAGCGTGGCCGTCAGTTTATGGGTGCCCTCTGTAGAGTTGTCTGTAACTTGCTTCCTCCCTGAGGAAGTGTGACACGCTTCTGCTAGCTGCAGTGTCTTCCCCACAGCTGTGCTGTCCATTGAGGAGAAGGGGGCCTGCTCTGCCATGGATTCCTTACTCCTCAGGGTATGGCGTGTGAGTTATTTTAATAATGTATCAATCTGCCTTTTCTTTCTTTTGTCACAATGCATTTGCTTTCTAAAGTGGTCTTGTTTTCAGGATAATAATTGGGTTTCCACAGGGAAAATCATAATGTATGAGGCAAATTACTGACTAAAGGCAAATTTCTGACTTAAAAACATGAATCTCTAATTTGTTTCTAGTAGTTCTTCTTTTGTTTAAATTTTTGTTTTGTTAGTTATGTATAGAAACTTAAGGATAGTAATTTCTGCTCAGGTGGATAGTGGTACTGTTTAGCACAGCTCATTGGTCTTCTGAAACTTTTACAAATGCAGTCTGATTCATTCCGGCCAAGTTAATTATGAGGTACATATTTTTTTCCCTTATGGAGACAAATGTAAAAGACAGAGATACAGAAATCATCTCCAGTTTAGATTGAAGAAATTTTAGTTACTACTGTTTGTTCCTGCTATTTGATCAGAGTTTATTTTTATTTTTTGAAGTCTGTCTCTAATCAAATAAGATTTAATGTTTTAGAAGTAAAAGAGCACCATGACTAAATTAATAAGAAAAGTTAATTTAAGGACAAGAATTGATTTTTAAAAATATAAAAGTACATTTCATGACTTGATTTCAAGATGATCTGGTGGTATTCTTATACTGCTGCAGAAGGATGTCCACAGTGGGACGAGAATGAGGCTTAAAAATCACCACCCTTATTATCTATGACTGAACATGTCTTAGTCCAGGCCAGTGTGCCTACCACCTCTGTGGTACACTGTTGATTTCATTTTTCTTCCAGTATTTACTTTTGGTCCTGGACCAATTATCTAGCTGTGATGGGATTCTCCAAAAGTATCCTACATTTTGTACTTAGTGAACTAGTGATTGTTCTGTTTGCAGACATTCTTTCTGAGGCTCTACACTTGCCTCGAAAACCTACATTTGCAGAAAGGGAAATGTATAGGTTTTCCTTTTAAATGTATTTATTTTTGTTTATATTTTATTTATTTTTGGCTGTGTTGGGTCTTCGTTTCTGTGCGAGGGCCTTCTCTAGTTGCGGCGAGCAGGGGCCACTCCTCATCGTTGTTCGTGGGCCTCTCACTGCCGTGGCGCCTCTTGTTGCAGAGCACAGGCTCCAGAAGCGCAGGCTCAGTAGTTGTGGCTCCCGGGCTTAGTTGCACTGCAGCATGTGGGATCTTCCCGGACCAGGGCTCAAATCCGTGTCCCCTGCACTGGCAGGCGGATTCTTAACCTCTGCCCCGCCCGTTATTCTTTTTTTTTAAATATTTCCTCATTTGTGTTTATGTGATGATGCCTTTATTTATTTTTTTATTATTGTTTATATTTGGCTGAGTTGAGTCTGTGTTGCTGCGCGCAGGCTTTCCCTAGTTGTGGCAAGTGGGGGCTACTCTTTGTTGTGGTGCGCGGACTTCTCATTGTGGTGGCTTCTCTTGTTGCGGAGCGTGGGCTCTAAGAGTGCGGGCTTCAGTAATTGCAGCACCTGGGCTCCGTATTTGCGGCACACAGGCACTAGAGTGCGCGGGCTTCATTAGTTGCAGCGTGTGGCCTCAGTTGTTGTGGCTGGCGGGCTCTAGAGCGCAGGCTCAGTAGTTGTGATGTACGGGCTTACTTGCTCTGCGGCATGTGGGATCTTCCCGGACCAGGGCTGGAACCCGTGTCCCCTGCATTGGCAGACGGATTCTTAACTAGTGCACCACCAGGAAAGTCCCAGACTTTCCTTTTCTTAATGACAATTTTGAAGAGTCCTGGTTCACATATTTCATAGACTGTCCTTCAACTTGGCTTTGTGTGATGTTCTCCTCATGACTGGAGTGGAGTTAGGGTTTTGGGGAAGGAGATGTTTACTTTTAATATTCGGTTTCAACTCTGTCTCTTGGCTTTTTATATAAGATATTCAATGCATTTAGTTATATATTTAAAAAGCAGGCTTGTAGACTATTATTTTAAAATCTGCTTGCTATTTTGTAATCTGCTTGGGTTGATGGTGGAATGTTTTTTTTTTTTTTTTTCAGTACGTGGGCCTCTCCCTGTTGTGGAGTCTCCCGTTCCGGAGCACAGGCTCCCAACCCGCATGCTCAGTGGCCATGGCTCACGGGCCTAGCCGCTCCGCGGCATGTGGGATCTTCCCGGACCGAGTCACGAACCCGTGTCCCCTGCATTGGCAGGCAGGCTCTCAACCACTGCTCCACCAGGGAAGCCCGTTACACTTTTGTTTTAATTATGCAGTTGGCTCTATTGTGTTGATTTACATTTTATTGGTAAATCTCAACTGCTTTGGATTATGATGTGTTTACAAGGCTACACAGATAATCTGGAAGGGAAAATGAAGTAATACAAATGACAGAAAATGTTTTATAATAATAAAATTTTCTTGGCAAGCAGCAACCTTTTCTCAAAGTCAGTCTTTTAATATAATTTGCTTGCTTCATAAATATGGCTTTCTTGTTTGTTCTTATCTTTATTGATTAGTGAGCATGTTAGATGACTTTGAAGGAATCTCACTGTCTTCAAGAAATAATTTGGCATTTTTGATCCGGAATGCTGACAATTCTCAAAAATGGGTCAGGAAAATCAAAGTAATAGATGGAAAAAAATCTCAATTTTAGCTGTTGATACAACTTTTCTTAAGTTTAGGGTGTGTTTTATAATTTACGTTACTAAAACAGATGGTGGAAGGTCCACCAATATATTTATTTTATGTTTTTAAAGCATTTTACTTTGCTGTATTGAATTCAATTCATTCTGGAATTTAGGAGAATTTACCTCTTTATGAAAGAGATTATTGAAAGTAGAAAATGATTGATGACCTTCGCTTCCAGTATTCTTCTCAATAGACTTAGTCTCTCTTCTAATGCTTCCTGTATACTCAGTAATTGTATAAGGTTTAGAGAAAAATGCAGGTCTGGCTGAACATTAAGCACAGTACACTAAATAAAGCTTTTTTACTTTGCAGAATATTTTACATGTGTGTCCCATAGATTCATCAGAGATTCTAGTTTTGGATAAAGGCAAGTACATTTAAGGACAATACAACATCCCTGTCTATGACATTGGCATTCGAATGAGAAGTGAATTTGGTTCAGGACGGTTCTTGGAATGCTTGGCATTTAGGTTATTTTAGGTCAACTCTTTGGGCAATTCAATTAGAGTATTTATTGAATGGTTTTCGTGAGCTGAATGGTTGTCATGTCATGTCATAGATGGTCTAAAACATGACTCTTATTTCTACAATAGTTGTGTTGGTAAGATAAGGCATCTTACCTGATGTATTTAATCCAAGATAATGATGCATGAGTAAGAGGCAGATCATTCTCGAGGAAGTAATTTTGGTTTTGAGAGAGGCATTCTTAGGGAAATAGGCCTTGCAGTGCTCATTTAGAGCTGGGCAGGATTGAGGTCCAGAGAGAGGAGGGAAAGGATATTTGGGTGGAGGGAAGGGCATTGGCAGAGCCTCAGAGGCCTGACGGTTCCTGGGGCCTGTGTGGGAATGGTGGGAAAGTTGGGCTGCAGTCAGCCTGTGGGTGGCCTGGACGTTGGGTAATGAGCGTGGCCGTCAGTTTATGGGTGCCCTCTGTAGAGTTGTCTGTAACTTGCTTCCTCCCTGAGGAAGTGTGACACGCTTCTGCTAGCTGCAGTGTCTTCCCCACAGCTGTGCTGTCCATTGAGGAGAAGGGGGCCTGCTCTGCCATGGCTTCCTTACTCCTCAGGGTATGGCGTGTGAGTTATTTTAATAATGTATCAATCTGCCTTTTCTTTCTTTTGTCACAATGCATTTGCTTTCTAAAGTGGTCTTGTTTTCAGGATAATAATTGGGTTTCCACAGGGAAAATCATAATGTATGAGGCAAATTACTGACTAAAGGCAAATTTCTGACTTAAAAACATGAATCTCTAATTTGTTTCTAGTAGTTCTTCTTTTGTTTAAATTTTTGTTTTGTTAGTTATGTATAGAAACTTAAGGATAGTAATTTCTGCTCAGGTGGATAGTGGTACTGTTTAGCACAGCTCATTGGTCTTCTGAAACTTTTACAAATGCAGTCTGATTCATTCCGGCCAAGTTAATTATGAGGTACATATTTTTTTCCCCTAATGGAGACAAATGTAAAAGACAGAGATACAGAAATCATCTCCAGTTTAGATTGAAGAAATTTTAGTTACTACTGTTTGTTCCTGCTATTTGATCAGAGTTTATTTTTATTTTTTGAAGTCTGTCTCTAATCAAATAAGATTTAATGTTTTAGAAGTAAAAGAGCACCATGACTAAACTGATAAGAAAAGTTAATTTAAGGACAAGAATTGATTTTTAAAAATATAAAAGTACATTTCATGACTTGATTTCAAGATGATCTTGTGGTATCCTTATACTGCTGCAGAGGGAAGTCCACAGTGGGACGAGAATGATGCTTAAAAATCACCACCCTTATTATCTATGACTGAACATGTCTTATTCCAGGCCAGTGTGCCTACCACCTCTGTGGTACACTGTTGATTTCATTTTTCTTCCAGTATTTACTTTTGGTCCTGGACCAATTATCTAGCTGTGATGGGATTCTCCAAAATTATCCTACATTTTGTACTTAGTGAACTAGTGATTGTTCTGTTTGCAGACATTCTTTCTGAGGCTCTACTCTTGCCTCGAAAACCTACATTTGCAGAAAGGGAAATGTATAGGTTTTCCTTTTAAATGTATTTATTTTTATTTATATTTTATTTATTTTTGGCTGTGTTGGGTCTTCGTTTCTGTGCGGGGGCCTTCTCTAGTTGCGGCGAGCAGGGGCCACTCCTCATCGTGGTTCGAGGGCCTCTCAGTGCCGTGGCGCCTCTTGTTGTGGAGCACAGGCTCCAGAAGCGCAGGCTCAGTAGTTGTGGCTCCCGGGCTTAGTTGCACTGCAGCATGTGGGATCTTCCCGGACCAGGGCTCAAATCCGTGTCCCCTGCACTGGCAGGCGGATTCTTAACCACTGCCCAGCCCGTTATTCTTTTTTTAAAAAAAATATTTCCTCATTTGTGTTTATGTGATGATGCCTTTATTTATTTTTTTATTATTGTTTATATTTGGCTGAGTTGAGTCTCTTTTGCTGCGCGCAGGCTTTCCCTAGTTGTGGCAAGTGGGGGCTAATCTTTGTTGTGGTGTGCGGACTTCTCATTGTGGTGGCTTCTCTTGTTGCGGAGCGTGGGCTCTAAGAGTGCGGGCTTCAGTAATTGCAGCACCTGGGCTCAGTATTTGCGGCACACAGGCCCTAGAGTGCGCGGCCTTCATTAGTTGCAGCGTGTGGCCTCAGTTGTTGTGGCTGGTGGGCTCTAGAGCGCAGGCTCAGTAGTTGTGATGTACGGGCTTACTTGCTCTGCGGCACGTGGGATCTTCCCGGACCAGGGCTGGAACCCGTGTCTCCTGCATTGGCAGACGGATTCTTAACTAGTGCACCACCAGGAAAGTCCCAGACTTTCCTTTTCTTAATGACAATTTTGAAGAGTCCTGGTTCACATATTTCATAGACTGTCCTTCAACTTGGCTTTGTGTGATGTTCTCCTCATGACCATAGTGGAGTTAGGGTTTTGGGGAAGGAGATGTTTACTTTTAATATTCAGTTTCAACTCTGTCTCTTGGCTTTTTATATAAGATATTCAATGCATTTAGTTATATATTTAAAAAAGCAGGCTTGTAGACTATTATTTTAAAATCTGCTTGCTATTTTGTAATCTGCTTGGGTTGATGGTGGAATGTTTTTTTTTTTTTTTTTCAGTACGTGGGCCTCTCCCTGTTGTGGAGTCTCCCGTTCCGGAGCACAGGCTCCCAACCCGCATGCTCAGTGGCCATGGCTCACGGGCCTAGCCGCTCCGCGGCATGTGGGATCTTCCCGGACCGAGTCACGAACCCGTGTCCCCTGCATTGGCAGGCAGGGTCTCAACCACTGCTCCACCAGGCAAGCCCGTTACACTTTTGTTTTAATTATGCAGTTGGCTCTATTGTGTTGATTTACATTTTATTGGTAAATCTCAACTGCTTTGGATTATGATGTGTTTACAAGGCTACACAGATAATCTGGAAGGGAAAATGAAGTAATACAAATGACAGAAAATGTTTTATAATAATAAAATTTTCTTGGCAAGCAGCAACCTTTTCTCAAAGTCAGTCTTTTAATATAATTTGCTTGCTTCATAAATATGGCTTTCTTGTTTGTTCTTATCTTTATTGATTAGTGAGCATGTTAGATGACTTGGAAGGAATCTCACTGTCTTCAAGAAATAATTTGGCATTTTTGATCCGGAATGCTGACAATTCTCAAAAATGGGTCAGGAAAATCAAAGTAATAGATGGAAAAAAATCTCAATTTTAGCTGTTGATACAACTTTTCTTAAGTTTAGGGTGTGTTTTATAATTTACGTTACTAAAACAGATGTTGGAAGGTCCACCAACATATTTATTTTATGTTTTTAAATCATTTTACTTTGCTGTATTGAATTCAATTCATTCTGGAATTTAGGAGAATTTACCTCTTTATGAAAGAGATTATTGAAAGTAGAAAATGATTGATGACCTTCGCTTCCAGTATTCTTCTCAATAGACTTAGTCTCTCTTCTAATGCTTCCTGTATACTCAGTAATTGTATAAGGTTTAGAGAAAAATGCAGGTCTGGCTGAACATTAAGCACAGTACACTAAATAAAGTTTTTTACTTTGCAGAATATTTTACATGTGTGTCCCATAGATTCATCAGAGATTCTAGTTTTGGATAAAGGCAAGTACATTTAAGGACAATACAACATCCCTGTCTATGACATTGGCATTCGAATGAGAAGTGAATTTGGTTCAGGACGGTTCTTGGAATGCTTGGCATTTAGGTTATTTTAGGTCAACTCTTTGGGCAATTCAATTAGAGTATTTATTGAATGGTTTTCGTGAGCTGAATGGTTGTCATGTCATGTCATAGATGGTCTAAAACATGACTCTTATTTCTACAATAGTTGTGTTGGTCAGATAAGGCATCTTACCTGATGTATTTAATCCAAGATAATGATGCATGAGTAAGAGGCAGATCATTCTCGAGGAAGTAATTTTGGTTTTGAGAGAGGCATTCTTAGGGAAATAGGCCTTGCAGTGCTCATTTAGAGCTGGGCAGGATTGAGGTCCAGAGAGAGGAGGGAAAGGATATTTGGGTGGAGGGAAGGGCATTGGCAGAGCCTCAGAGGCCTGACGGTTCCTGGGGCCTGTGTGGGAATGGTGGGAAAGTTGGGCTGCAGTCAGCCTGTGGGTGGCCTGGACGTTGGGTAATGAGCGTGGCCATCAGTTTATGGGTGCCCTCTGTAGAGTTGTCTGTAACTTGCTTCCTCCCTGAGGAAGTGTGACACGCTTCTGCTAGCTGCAGTGTCTTCCCCACAGCTGTGCTGTCCATTGAGGAGAAGGGGGCCTGCTCTGCCATGGCTTCCTTACTCCTCAGGGTATGGCGTGTGAGTTATTTTAATAATGTATCAATCTGCCTTTTCTTTCTTTTGTCACAATGCATTTGCTTTCTAAAGTGGTCTTCTTTTCAGGATAATAATTGGGTTTCCACAGGGAAAATCATAATGTATGCGGCAAATTACTGACTAAAGGCAAATTTCTGACTTAAAAACATGAATCTCTAATTTGTTTCTAATAGTTCTTCTTTTGTTTAAATTTTTGTTTTGTTAGTTATGTATAGAAACTTAAGGATAGTAATTTCTGCTCAGGTGGATAGTGGTACTGTTTAGCACAGCTCATTGGTCTTCTGAAACTTTTAAAAATGCAGTCTGATTCATTCCAGCCAAGTTAATTATGAGGTACATATTTTTTTCCCCTAATGGAGACAAATGTAAAAGACAGAGATACAGAAATCATCTCCAGTTTAGATTGAAGAAATTTTAGTTACTACTGTTTGTTCCTGCTATTTGATCACAGTTTATTTTTTTTTTGAAGTCTGTCTCTAATCAAATAAGATTTAATGTTTTAGAAGTAAAAGAGCACCATGACTAAATTAATAAGAAAAGTTAATTTAAGGACAAGAATTGATTTTTAAAAATATAAAAGTACATTTCATGACTTGATTTCAAGATGATCTGGTGGTATCCTTATACTGCTGCAGAAGGAAGTCCACAGTGGGACGAGAATGATGCTTAAAAATCACCACCCTTATTATCTATGACTGAACATGTCTTAGTCCAGGCCAGTGTGCCTACCACCTCTGTGGTACACTGTTGATTTCATTTTTCTTCCAGTATTTACTTTTGGTCCTGGACCAATTATCTAGCTGTGATGGGATTCTCCAAAAGTATCCTACATTTTGTACTTAGTGAACTAGTGATTGTTCTGTTTGCAGACATTCTTTCTGAGGCTCTACTCTTGCCTCGGAAACCTACATTTGCAGAAAGGGAAATGTATAGGTTTTCCTTTTCAATGTATTTATTTTTATTTATATTTTATTTATTTTTGGCTGTGTTGGGTCTTCGTTTCTGTGCGAGGGCCTTCTCTAGTTGCGGCGAGCAGGGGCCACTCCTCATCGTGGTTCGTGGGCCTCTCACTGCCGTGGCGCCTCTTGTTGCGGAGCACAGGCTCCAGAAGCGCAGGCTCAGTAGTTGTGGCTCACGGGCTTAGTTGCACTGCAGCATGTGGGATCTTCCCGGACCAGGGCTCAAATCCGTGTCCCCTGCACTGGCAGGCGGATTCTTAACCACTGCCCCGCCCGTTATTCTTTTTTTTAAAAAAATATTTCCTCATATGTGTTTATGTGATGATGCCTTTATTTATTTTTTTATTATTGTTTATATTTGGCTGAGTTGAGTCTCTGTTGCTGCGCGCAGGCTTTCCCTAGTTGTGGCAAGTGGGGGCTACTCTTTGTTGTGGTGTGCGGACTTCTCATTGTGGTGGCTTCTCTTGTTGCGGAGCGTGGGCTCTAAGAGTGCGGGCTTCAGTAATTGCAGCACCTGGGCTCAGTATTTGCGGCACACAGGCCCTAGAGTGCGCGGGCTTCATTAGTTGCAGCGTGCGGCCTCAGTTGTTGTGGCTGGTGGGCTCTAGAGCGCAGGCTCAGTAGTTGTGATGTACGGGTATACTTGCTCTGCGGCACGTGGGATCTTCCCGGACCAGGGCTGGAACCCGTGTCCCCTGCATTGGCAGACGGATTCTTAACTAGTGCACCACCAGGAAAGTCCCAGACTTTCCTTTTCTTAATGACAATTTTGAAGAGTCCTGGTTCACATATTTCATAGACTGTCCTTCAACTTGGCTTTGTGTGATGTTCTCCTCATGACCATAGTGGAGTTAGGGTTTTGGGGAAAGAGATGTTTACTTTTAATATTCGGTTTCAACTCTGTCTCTTGGCTTTTTATATAAGATATTCAATGCATTTAGTTATATATTTAAAAAAGCAGTCTTGTAGACTATTATTTTAAAATCTGCTTGCTATTTTGTAATCTGCTTGGGTTGATGGTGGAATGCTTTTTTTTTTTTTTCAGTACGTGGGCCTCTCCCTGTTGTGGAGTCTCCCGTTACGGAGCACAGGCTCCCAACCCGCATGCTCAGTGGCCATGGCTCACGGGCCTAGCCGCTCCGCGGCATGTGGGATCTTCCCGGACCGAGTCACGAACCCGTGTCCCCTGCATTGGCAGGCAGGCTCTCAACCACTGCTCCACCAGGGAAGCCCGGTACACTTTTGTTTTAATTATGCAGTTGGCTCTATTGTGTTGATTTACATTTTATTTGTAAATCTCAACTGCTTTGGATTATGATGTGTTTACAAGGCTACACAGATAATCTGGAAGGGAAAATGAAGTAATACAAATGACAGAAAAAGTTTTATAATAATGAAATTTTCTTGGCAAGCAGCAACCTTTTCTCAAAGTCAGTCTTTTAATATAATTTGCTTGCTTCCTAAATATGGCTTTCTTGTTTGTTCTTATCTTTATTGATTAGTGAGCATGTTAGATGACTTGGGAGGAATCTCACTGTCTTCAACAAATAATTTGGCATTATTGATCCAGAATGCTGACAATTCTCAAAAATGGGTCAGGAAAATCAAAGTAATAGATGGAAAAAAATCTCAATTTTAGCTGTTGATATAACTTTTCTTAAATTTAGGGTGTTTTTTATAATTTAAGTTACTAAAACAGATGGTGGAAGGTCCACCAAGATATTTATTTTATGTATTTAAAGCATTTTACTTTGCTGTATTGAATTCCATTCATTCTGGAATTTAGGAGCATTTACCTCTTTATGAAAGAGACTATTGAAAGTAGAAAATGATTGATGACCTTCGCTTCCAGTATTCTTCTCAATAGACCTAGGCTCTCTTCTAATGCTTCTTGCATACTAAGTAATTGTATAAGGTTTAGAGAATAATTTAGGTCTGTCTGAACTTTAAGCACAGTACACTAAATAAAGCTTTTTCACTTTGCAGAATATTTTACATGTGTGTCCCATAGATTCATCAGAGATTCTAGTTTTGGATAAAGGCAAGTACATTTAAGGACAATACAGCATCCCTGTCTGTGACATTGGCATTCGAATGAGAAGTGAATTTGGTTCACGACGGTTCTTGGAATGCTTGGCATTTAGGTTATTTTAGGTCAACTCTTTGGGCAATTCAATTAGAGTATTTATTGAATGGTTTTCGTGAGCTGAATGGTTGTCATGTCATGTCATAGATGGTCTAAAACATGACTCTTATTTCTAAAATAGTTGTGTTGGTCAGATAAGGCATCTTACATGAAGTATGTAATCCAAGATAATGATGCATGAGTAAGAGGCAGATCATTCTCGAGGAAGTAATTTTGGTTTTGAGAGAGGCATTCTTAGGGAAATAGGCCTTGCAGTGCTCATTTAGAGCTGGGCAGGATTGAGGTCCAGAGAGAGGAGGGAAAGGATATTTGGGTAGAGGGAAGGGCATTGGCAGAGCCTCAGAGGCCTGACGGTTCCTGGGGCCTGTGTGGGAATGGTGGGAAAGTTGGGCTGCAGTCAGCCTGTGGGTGGCCTGGACGTTGGGTAATGAGCGTGGCCGTCAGTTTATGGGTGCCCTCTGTAGAGTTGTCTGTAACTTGCTTCCTCCCTGAGGAAGTGTGACACGCTTCTGCTAGCTGCAGTGTCTTCCCCACAGCTGTGCTGTCCATTGAGGAGAAGGGGGCCTGCTCTGCCATGGATTCCTTACTCCTCAGGGTATGGCGTGTGAGTTATTTTAATAATGTATCAATCTGCCTTTTCTTTCTTTTGTCACAATGCATTTGCTTTCTAAAGTGGTCTTGTTTTCAGGATAATAATTGGGTTTCCACAGGGAAAATCATAATGTATGAGGCAAATTACTGACTAAAGGCAAATTTCTGACTTAAAAACATGAATCTCTAATTTGTTTCTAGTAGTTCTTCTTTTGTTTAAATTTTTGTTTTGTTAGTTATGTATAGAAACTTAAGGATAGTAATTTCTGCTCAGGTGGATAGTGGTACTGTTTAGCACAGCTCATTGGTCTTCTGAAACTTTTACAAATGCAGTCTGATTCATTCCGGCCAAGTTAATTATGAGGTACATATTTTTTTCCCCTAATGGAGACAAATGTAAAAGACAGAGATACAGAAATCATCTCCAGTTTAGATTGAAGAAATTTTAGTTACTACTGTTTGTTCCTGCTATTTGATCAGAGTTTATTTTTATTTTTTGAAGTCTGTCTCTAATCAAATAAGATTTAATGTTTTAGAAGTAAAAGAGCACCATGACTAAACTGATAAGAAAAGTTAATTTAAGGACAAGAATTGATTTTTAAAAATATAAAAGTACATTTCATGACTTGATTTCAAGATGATCTTGTGGTATCCTTATACTGCTGCAGAGGGAAGTCCACAGTGGGACGAGAATGATGCTTAAAAATCACCACCCTTATTATCTATGACTGAACATGTCTTATTCCAGGCCAGTGTGCCTACCACCTCTGTGGTACACTGTTGATTTCATTTTTCTTCCAGTATTTACTTTTGGTCCTGGACCAATTATCTAGCTGTGATGGGATTCTCCAAAATTATCCTACATTTTGTACTTAGTGAACTAGTGATTGTTCTGTTTGCAGACATTCTTTCTGAGGCTCTACTCTTGCCTCGAAAACCTACATTTGCAGAAAGGGAAATGTATAGGTTTTCCTTTTAAATGTATTTATTTTTATTTATATTTTATTTATTTTTGGCTGTGTTGGGTCTTCGTTTCTGTGCGGGGGCCTTCTCTAGTTGCGGCGAGCAGGGGCCACTCCTCATCGTGGTTCGAGGGCCTCTCAGTGCCGTGGCGCCTCTTGTTGTGGAGCACAGGCTCCAGAAGCGCAGGCTCAGTAGTTGTGGCTCCCGGGCTTAGTTGCACTGCAGCATGTGGGATCTTCCCGGACCAGGGCTCAAATCCGTGTCCCCTGCACTGGCAGGCGGATTCTTAACCACTGCCCAGCCCGTTATTCTTTTTTTAAAAAAAATATTTCCTCATTTGTGTTTATGTGATGATGCCTTTATTTATTTTTTTATTATTGTTTATATTTGGCTGAGTTGAGTCTCTTTTGCTGCGCGCAGGCTTTCCCTAGTTGTGGCAAGTGGGGGCTAATCTTTGTTGTGGTGTGCGGACTTCTCATTGTGGTGGCTTCTCTTGTTGCGGAGCGTGGGCTCTAAGAGTGCGGGCTTCAGTAATTGCAGCACCTGGGCTCAGTATTTGCGGCACACAGGCCCTAGAGTGCGCGGCCTTCATTAGTTGCAGCGTGTGGCCTCAGTTGTTGTGGCTGGTGGGCTCTAGAGCGCAGGCTCAGTAGTTGTGATGTACGGGCTTACTTGCTCTGCGGCACGTGGGATCTTCCCGGACCAGGGCTGGAACCCGTGTCTCCTGCATTGGCAGACGGATTCTTAACTAGTGCACCACCAGGAAAGTCCCAGACTTTCCTTTTCTTAATGACAATTTTGAAGAGTCCTGGTTCACATATTTCATAGACTGTCCTTCAACTTGGCTTTGTGTGATGTTCTCCTCATGACCATAGTGGAGTTAGGGTTTTGGGGAAGGAGATGTTTACTTTTAATATTCAGTTTCAACTCTGTCTCTTGGCTTTTTATATAAGATATTCAATGCATTTAGTTATATATTTAAAAAAGCAGGCTTGTAGACTATTATTTTAAAATCTGCTTGCTATTTTGTAATCTGCTTGGGTTGATGGTGGAATGTTTTTTTTTTTTTTTTTCAGTACGTGGGCCTCTCCCTGTTGTGGAGTCTCCCGTTCCGGAGCACAGGCTCCCAACCCGCATGCTCAGTGGCCATGGCTCACGGGCCTAGCCGCTCCGCGGCATGTGGGATCTTCCCGGACCGAGTCACGAACCCGTGTCCCCTGCATTGGCAGGCAGGGTCTCAACCACTGCTCCACCAGGCAAGCCCGTTACACTTTTGTTTTAATTATGCAGTTGGCTCTATTGTGTTGATTTACATTTTATTGGTAAATCTCAACTGCTTTGGATTATGATGTGTTTACAAGGCTACACAGATAATCTGGAAGGGAAAATGAAGTAATACAAATGACAGAAAATGTTTTATAATAATAAAATTTTCTTGGCAAGCAGCAACCTTTTCTCAAAGTCAGTCTTTTAATATAATTTGCTTGCTTCATAAATATGGCTTTCTTGTTTGTTCTTATCTTTATTGATTAGTGAGCATGTTAGATGACTTGGAAGGAATCTCACTGTCTTCAAGAAATAATTTGGCATTTTTGATCCGGAATGCTGACAATTCTCAAAAATGGGTCAGGAAAATCAAAGTAATAGATGGAAAAAAATCTCAATTTTAGCTGTTGATACAACTTTTCTTAAGTTTAGGGTGTGTTTTATAATTTACGTTACTAAAACAGATGTTGGAAGGTCCACCAACATATTTATTTTATGTTTTTAAATCATTTTACTTTGCTGTATTGAATTCAATTCATTCTGGAATTTAGGAGAATTTACCTCTTTATGAAAGAGATTATTGAAAGTAGAAAATGATTGATGACCTTCGCTTCCAGTATTCTTCTCAATAGACTTAGTCTCTCTTCTAATGCTTCCTGTATACTCAGTAATTGTATAAGGTTTAGAGAAAAATGCAGGTCTGGCTGAACATTAAGCACAGTACACTAAATAAAGTTTTTTACTTTGCAGAATATTTTACATGTGTGTCCCATAGATTCATCAGAGATTCTAGTTTTGGATAAAGGCAAGTACATTTAAGGACAATACAACATCCCTGTCTATGACATTGGCATTCGAATGAGAAGTGAATTTGGTTCAGGACGGTTCTTGGAATGCTTGGCATTTAGGTTATTTTAGGTCAACTCTTTGGGCAATTCAATTAGAGTATTTATTGAATGGTTTTCGTGAGCTGAATGGTTGTCATGTCATGTCATAGATGGTCTAAAACATGACTCTTATTTCTACAATAGTTGTGTTGGTCAGATAAGGCATCTTACCTGATGTATTTAATCCAAGATAATGATGCATGAGTAAGAGGCAGATCATTCTCGAGGAAGTAATTTTGGTTTTGAGAGAGGCATTCTTAGGGAAATAGGCCTTGCAGTGCTCATTTAGAGCTGGGCAGGATTGAGGTCCAGAGAGAGGAGGGAAAGGATATTTGGGTGGAGGGAAGGGCATTGGCAGAGCCTCAGAGGCCTGACGGTTCCTGGGGCCTGTGTGGGAATGGTGGGAAAGTTGGGCTGCAGTCAGCCTGTGGGTGGCCTGGACGTTGGGTAATGAGCGTGGCCATCAGTTTATGGGTGCCCTCTGTAGAGTTGTCTGTAACTTGCTTCCTCCCTGAGGAAGTGTGACACGCTTCTGCTAGCTGCAGTGTCTTCCCCACAGCTGTGCTGTCCATTGAGGAGAAGGGGGCCTGCTCTGCCATGGCTTCCTTACTCCTCAGGGTATGGCGTGTGAGTTATTTTAATAATGTATCAATCTGCCTTTTCTTTCTTTTGTCACAATGCATTTGCTTTCTAAAGTGGTCTTCTTTTCAGGATAATAATTGGGTTTCCACAGGGAAAATCATAATGTATGCGGCAAATTACTGACTAAAGGCAAATTTCTGACTTAAAAACATGAATCTCTAATTTGTTTCTAATAGTTCTTCTTTTGTTTAAATTTTTGTTTTGTTAGTTATGTATAGAAACTTAAGGATAGTAATTTCTGCTCAGGTGGATAGTGGTACTGTTTAGCACAGCTCATTGGTCTTCTGAAACTTTTAAAAATGCAGTCTGATTCATTCCAGCCAAGTTAATTATGAGGTACATATTTTTTTCCCCTAATGGAGACAAATGTAAAAGACAGAGATACAGAAATCATCTCCAGTTTAGATTGAAGAAATTTTAGTTACTACTGTTTGTTCCTGCTATTTGATCACAGTTTATTTTTTTTTTGAAGTCTGTCTCTAATCAAATAAGATTTAATGTTTTAGAAGTAAAAGAGCACCATGACTAAATTAATAAGAAAAGTTAATTTAAGGACAAGAATTGATTTTTAAAAATATAAAAGTACATTTCATGACTTGATTTCAAGATGATCTGGTGGTATCCTTATACTGCTGCAGAAGGAAGTCCACAGTGGGACGAGAATGATGCTTAAAAATCACCACCCTTATTATCTATGACTGAACATGTCTTAGTCCAGGCCAGTGTGCCTACCACCTCTGTGGTACACTGTTGATTTCATTTTTCTTCCAGTATTTACTTTTGGTCCTGGACCAATTATCTAGCTGTGATGGGATTCTCCAAAAGTATCCTACATTTTGTACTTAGTGAACTAGTGATTGTTCTGTTTGCAGACATTCTTTCTGAGGCTCTACTCTTGCCTCGGAAACCTACATTTGCAGAAAGGGAAATGTATAGGTTTTCCTTTTCAATGTATTTATTTTTATTTATATTTTATTTATTTTTGGCTGTGTTGGGTCTTCGTTTCTGTGCGAGGGCCTTCTCTAGTTGCGGCGAGCAGGGGCCACTCCTCATCGTGGTTCGTGGGCCTCTCACTGCCGTGGCGCCTCTTGTTGCGGAGCACAGGCTCCAGAAGCGCAGGCTCAGTAGTTGTGGCTCACGGGCTTAGTTGCACTGCAGCATGTGGGATCTTCCCGGACCAGGGCTCAAATCCGTGTCCCCTGCACTGGCAGGCGGATTCTTAACCACTGCCCCGCCCGTTATTCTTTTTTTTAAAAAAATATTTCCTCATATGTGTTTATGTGATGATGCCTTTATTTATTTTTTTATTATTGTTTATATTTGGCTGAGTTGAGTCTCTGTTGCTGCGCGCAGGCTTTCCCTAGTTGTGGCAAGTGGGGGCTACTCTTTGTTGTGGTGTGCGGACTTCTCATTGTGGTGGCTTCTCTTGTTGCGGAGCGTGGGCTCTAAGAGTGCGGGCTTCAGTAATTGCAGCACCTGGGCTCAGTATTTGCGGCACACAGGCCCTAGAGTGCGCGGGCTTCATTAGTTGCAGCGTGCGGCCTCAGTTGTTGTGGCTGGTGGGCTCTAGAGCGCAGGCTCAGTAGTTGTGATGTACGGGTATACTTGCTCTGCGGCACGTGGGATCTTCCCGGACCAGGGCTGGAACCCGTGTCCCCTGCATTGGCAGACGGATTCTTAACTAGTGCACCACCAGGAAAGTCCCAGACTTTCCTTTTCTTAATGACAATTTTGAAGAGTCCTGGTTCACATATTTCATAGACTGTCCTTCAACTTGGCTTTGTGTGATGTTCTCCTCATGACCATAGTGGAGTTAGGGTTTTGGGGAAAGAGATGTTTACTTTTAATATTCGGTTTCAACTCTGTCTCTTGGCTTTTTATATAAGATATTCAATGCATTTAGTTATATATTTAAAAAAGCAGTCTTGTAGACTATTATTTTAAAATCTGCTTGCTATTTTGTAATCTGCTTGGGTTGATGGTGGAATGCTTTTTTTTTTTTTTCAGTACGTGGGCCTCTCCCTGTTGTGGAGTCTCCCGTTACGGAGCACAGGCTCCCAACCCGCATGCTCAGTGGCCATGGCTCACGGGCCTAGCCGCTCCGCGGCATGTGGGATCTTCCCGGACCGAGTCACGAACCCGTGTCCCCTGCATTGGCAGGCAGGCTCTCAACCACTGCTCCACCAGGGAAGCCCGGTACACTTTTGTTTTAATTATGCAGTTGGCTCTATTGTGTTGATTTACATTTTATTTGTAAATCTCAACTGCTTTGGATTATGATGTGTTTACAAGGCTACACAGATAATCTGGAAGGGAAAATGAAGTAATACAAATGACAGAAAAAGTTTTATAATAATGAAATTTTCTTGGCAAGCAGCAACCTTTTCTCAAAGTCAGTCTTTTAATATAATTTGCTTGCTTCCTAAATATGGCTTTCTTGTTTGTTCTTATCTTTATTGATTAGTGAGCATGTTAGATGACTTGGGAGGAATCTCACTGTCTTCAACAAATAATTTGGCATTATTGATCCAGAATGCTGACAATTCTCAAAAATGGGTCAGGAAAATCAAAGTAATAGATGGAAAAAAATCTCAATTTTAGCTGTTGATATAACTTTTCTTAAATTTAGGGTGTTTTTTATAATTTAAGTTACTAAAACAGATGGTGGAAGGTCCACCAAGATATTTATTTTATGTATTTAAAGCATTTTACTTTGCTGTATTGAATTCCATTCATTCTGGAATTTAGGAGCATTTACCTCTTTATGAAAGAGACTATTGAAAGTAGAAAATGATTGATGACCTTCGCTTCCAGTATTCTTCTCAATAGACCTAGGCTCTCTTCTAATGCTTCTTGCATACTAAGTAATTGTATAAGGTTTAGAGAATAATTTAGGTCTGTCTGAACTTTAAGCACAGTACACTAAATAAAGCTTTTTCACTTTGCAGAATATTTTACATGTGTGTCCCATAGATTCATCAGAGATTCTAGTTTTGGATAAAGGCAAGTACATTTAAGGACAATACAGCATCCCTGTCTGTGACATTGGCATTCGAATGAGAAGTGAATTTGGTTCACGACGGTTCTTGGAATGCTTGGCATTTAGGTTATTTTAGGTCAACTCTTTGGGCAATTCAATTAGAGTATTTATTGAATGGTTTTCGTGAGCTGAATGGTTGTCATGTCATGTCATAGATGGTCTAAAACATGACTCTTATTTCTAAAATAGTTGTGTTGGTCAGATAAGGCATCTTACATGAAGTATGTAATCCAAGATAATGATGCATGAGTAAGAGGCAGATCATTCTCGAGGAAGTAATTTTGGTTTTGAGAGAGGCATTCTTAGGGAAATAGGCCTTGCAGTGCTCATTTAGAGCTGGGCAGGATTGAGGTCCAGAGAGAGGAGGGAAAGGATATTTGGGTAGAGGGAAGGGCATTGGCAGAGCCTCAGAGGCCTGACGGTTCCTGGGGCCTGTGTGGGAATGGTGGGAAAGTTGGGCTGCAGTCAGCCTGTGGGTGGCCTGGACGTTGGGTAATGAGCGTGGCCGTCAGTTTATGGGTGCCCTCTGTAGAGTTGTCTGTAACTTGCTTCCTCCCTGAGGAAGTGTGACACGCTTCTGCTAGCTGCAGTGTCTTCCCCACAGCTGTGCTGTCCATTGAGGAGAAGGGGGCCTGCTCTGCCATGGATTCCTTACTCCTCAGGGTATGGCGTGTGAGTTATTTTAATAATGTATCAATCTGCCTTTTCTTTCTTTTGTCACAATGCATTTGCTTTCTAAAGTGGTCTTGTTTTCAGGATAATAATTGGGTTTCCACAGGGAAAATCATAATGTATGAGGCAAATTACTGACTAAAGGCAAATTTCTGACTTAAAAACATGAATCTCTAATTTGTTTCTAGTAGTTCTTCTTTTGTTTAAATTTTTGTTTTGTTAGTTATGTATAGAAACTTAAGGATAGTAATTTCTGCTCAGGTGGATAGTGGTACTGTTTAGCACAGCTCATTGGTCTTCTGAAACTTTTACAAATGCAGTCTGATTCATTCCGGCCAAGTTAATTATGAGGTACATATTTTTTTCCCTTATGGAGACAAATGTAAAAGACAGAGATACAGAAATCATCTCCAGTTTAGATTGAAGAAATTTTAGTTACTACTGTTTGTTCCTGCTATTTGATCAGAGTTTATTTTTATTTTTTGAAGTCTGTCTCTAATCAAATAAGATTTAATGTTTTAGAAGTAAAAGAGCACCATGACTAAATTAATAAGAAAAGTTAATTTAAGGACAAGAATTGATTTTTAAAAATATAAAAGTACATTTCATGACTTGATTTCAAGATGATCTGGTGGTATTCTTATACTGCTGCAGAAGGATGTCCACAGTGGGACGAGAATGAGGCTTAAAAATCACCACCCTTATTATCTATGACTGAACATGTCTTAGTCCAGGCCAGTGTGCCTACCACCTCTGTGGTACACTGTTGATTTCATTTTTCTTCCAGTATTTACTTTTGGTCCTGGACCAATTATCTAGCTGTGATGGGATTCTCCAAAAGTATCCTACATTTTGTACTTAGTGAACTAGTGATTGTTCTGTTTGCAGACATTCTTTCTGAGGCTCTACACTTGCCTCGAAAACCTACATTTGCAGAAAGGGAAATGTATAGGTTTTCCTTTTAAATGTATTTATTTTTGTTTATATTTTATTTATTTTTGGCTGTGTTGGGTCTTCGTTTCTGTGCGAGGGCCTTCTCTAGTTGCGGCGAGCAGGGGCCACTCCTCATCGTTGTTCGTGGGCCTCTCACTGCCGTGGCGCCTCTTGTTGCAGAGCACAGGCTCCAGAAGCGCAGGCTCAGTAGTTGTGGCTCCCGGGCTTAGTTGCACTGCAGCATGTGGGATCTTCCCGGACCAGGGCTCAAATCCGTGTCCCCTGCACTGGCAGGCGGATTCTTAACCTCTGCCCCGCCCGTTATTCTTTTTTTTTAAATATTTCCTCATTTGTGTTTATGTGATGATGCCTTTATTTATTTTTTTATTATTGTTTATATTTGGCTGAGTTGAGTCTGTGTTGCTGCGCGCAGGCTTTCCCTAGTTGTGGCAAGTGGGGGCTACTCTTTGTTGTGGTGCGCGGACTTCTCATTGTGGTGGCTTCTCTTGTTGCGGAGTGTGGGCTCTAAGAGTGCGGGCTTCAGTAATTGCAGCACCTGGGCTCCGTATTTGCGGCACACAGGCACTAGAGTGCGCGGGCTTCATTAGTTGCAGCGTGTGGCCTCAGTTGTTGTGGCTGGTGGGCTCTAGAGCGCAGGCTCAGTAGTTGTGATGTACGGGCTTACTTGCTCTGCGGCATGTGGGATCTTCCCGGACCAGGGCTGGAACCCGTGTCCCCTGCATTGGCAGACGGATTCTTAACTAGTGCACCACCAGGAAAGTCCCAGACTTTCCTTTTCTTAATGACAATTTTGAAGAGTCCTGGTTCACATATTTCATAGACTGTCCTTCAACTTGGCTTTGTGTGATGTTCTCCTCATGACTGGAGTGGAGTTAGGGTTTTGGGGAAGGAGATGTTTACTTTTAATATTCGGTTTCAACTCTGTCTCTTGGCTTTTTATATAAGATATTCAATGCATTTAGTTATATATTTAAAAAGCAGGCTTGTAGACTATTATTTTAAAATCTGCTTGCTATTTTGTAATCTGCTTGGGTTGATGGTGGAATGTTTTTTTTTTTTTTTTTTTCAGTACGTGGGCCTCTCCCTGTTGTGGAGTCTCCCGTTCCGGAGCACAGGCTCCCAACCCGCATGCTCAGTGGCCATGGCTCACGGGCCTAGCCGCTCCGCGGCATGTGGGATCTTCCCGGACCGAGTCACGAACCCGTGTCCCCTGCATTGGCAGGCAGGCTCTCAACCACTGCTCCACCAGGGAAGCCCGTTACACTTTTGTTTTAATTATGCAGTTGGCTCTATTGTGTTGATTTACATTTTATTGGTAAATCTCAACTGCTTTGGATTATGATGTGTTTACAAGGCTACACAGATAATCTGGAAGGGAAAATGAAGTAATACAAATGACAGAAAATGTTTTATAATAATAAAATTTTCTTGGCAAGCAGCAACCTTTTCTCAAAGTCAGTCTTTTAATATAATTTGCTTGCTTCATAAATATGGCTTTCTTGTTTGTTCTTATCTTTATTGATTAGTGAGCATGTTAGATGACTTTGAAGGAATCTCACTGTCTTCAAGAAATAATTTGGCATTTTTGATCCGGAATGCTGACAATTCTCAAAAATGGGTCAGGAAAATCAAAGTAATAGATGGAAAAAAATCTCAATTTTAGCTGTTGATACAACTTTTCTTAAGTTTAGGGTGTGTTTTATAATTTACGTTACTAAAACAGATGGTGGAAGGTCCACCAATATATTTATTTTATGTTTTTAAAGCATTTTACTTTGCTGTATTGAATTCAATTCATTCTGGAATTTAGGAGAATTTACCTCTTTATGAAAGAGATTATTGAAAGTAGAAAATGATTGATGACCTTCGCTTCCAGTATTCTTCTCAATAGACTTAGTCTCTCTTCTAATGCTTCCTGTATACTCAGTAATTGTATAAGGTTTAGAGAAAAATGCAGGTCTGGCTGAACATTAAGCACAGTACACTAAATAAAGCTTTTTTACTTTGCAGAATATTTTACATGTGTGTCCCATAGATTCATCAGAGATTCTAGTTTTGGATAAAGGCAAGTACATTTAAGGACAATACAACATCCCTGTCTATGACATTGGCATTCGAATGAGAAGTGAATTTGGTTCAGGACGGTTCTTGGAATGCTTGGCATTTAGGTTATTTTAGGTCAACTCTTTGGGCAATTCAATTAGAGTATTTATTGAATGGTTTTCGTGAGCTGAATGGTTGTCATGTCATGTCATAGATGGTCTAAAACATGACTCTTATTTCTACAATAGTTGTGTTGGTCAGATAAGGCATCTTACCTGATGTATTTAATCCAAGATAATGATGGATGAGTAAGAGGCAGATCATTCTCGAGGAAGTAATTTTGGTTTTGAGAGAGGCATTCTTAGGGAAATAGGCCTTGCAGTGCTCATTTAGAGCTGGGCAGGATTGAGGTCCAGAGAGAGGAGGGAAAGGATATTTGGGTGGAGGGAAGGGCATTGGCAGAGCCTCAGAGGCCTGACGGTTCCTGGGGCCTGTGTGGGAATGGTGGGAAAGTTGGGCTGCAGTCAGCCTGTGGGTGGCCTGGACGTTGGGTAATGAGCGTGGCCGTCAGTTTATGGGTGCCCTCTGTAGAGTTGTCTGTAACTTGCTTCCTCCCTGAGGAAGTGTGACACGCTTCTGCTAGCTGCAGTGTCTTCCCCACAGCTGTGCTGTCCATTGAGGAGAAGGGGGCCTGCTCTGCCATGGCTTCCTTACTCCTCAGGGTATGGCGTGTGAGTTATTTTAATAATGTATCAATCTGCCTTTTCTTTCTTTTGTCACAATGCATTTGCTTTCTAAAGTGGTCTTGTTTTCAGGATAATAATTGGGTTTCCACAGGGAAAATCATAATGTATGAGGCAAATTACTGACTAAAGGCAAATTTCTGACTTAAAAACATGAATCTCTAATTTGTTTCTAGTAGTTCTTCTTTTGTTTAAATTTTTGTTTTGTTAGTTATGTATAGAAACTTAAGGATAGTAATTTCTGCTCAGGTGGATAGTGGTACTGTTTAGCACAGCTCATTGGTCTTCTGAAACTTTTACAAATGCAGTCTGATTCATTCCGGCCAAGTTAATTATGAGGTACATATTTTTTTCCCCTAATGGAGACAAATGTAAAAGACAGAGATACAGAAATCATCTCCAGTTTAGATTGAAGAAATTTTAGTTACTACTGTTTGTTCCTGCTATTTGATCAGAGTTTATTTTTATTTTTTGAAGTCTGTCTCTAATCAAATAAGATTTAATGTTTTAGAAGTAAAAGAGCACCATGACTAAACTGATAAGAAAAGTTAATTTAAGGACAAGAATTGATTTTTAAAAATATAAAAGTACATTTCATGACTTGATTTCAAGATGATCTTGTGGTATCCTTATACTGCTGCAGAGGGAAGTCCACAGTGGGACGAGAATGATGCTTAAAAATCACCACCCTTATTATCTATGACTGAACATGTCTTATTCCAGGCCAGTGTGCCTACCACCTCTGTGGTACACTGTTGATTTCATTTTTCTTCCAGTATTTACTTTTGGTCCTGGACCAATTATCTAGCTGTGATGGGATTCTCCAAAATTATCCTACATTTTGTACTTAGTGAACTAGTGATTGTTCTGTTTGCAGACATTCTTTCTGAGGCTCTACTCTTGCCTCGAAAACCTACATTTGCAGAAAGGGAAATGTATAGGTTTTCCTTTTAAATGTATTTATTTTTATTTATATTTTATTTATTTTTGGCTGTGTTGGGTCTTCGTTTCTGTGCGGGGGCCTTCTCTAGTTGCGGCGAGCAGGGGCCACTCCTCATCGTGGTTCGAGGGCCTCTCAGTGCCGTGGCGCCTCTTGTTGTGGAGCACAGGCTCCAGAAGCGCAGGCTCAGTAGTTGTGGCTCCCGGGCTTAGTTGCACTGCAGCATGTGGGATCTTCCCGGACCAGGGCTCAAATCCGTGTCCCCTGCACTGGCAGGCGGATTCTTAACCACTGCCCAGCCCGTTATTCTTTTTTTAAAAAAAATATTTCCTCATTTGTGTTTATGTGATGATGCCTTTATTTATTTTTTTATTATTGTTTATATTTGGCTGAGTTGAGTCTCTTTTGCTGCGCGCAGGCTTTCCCTAGTTGTGGCAAGTGGGGGCTAATCTTTGTTGTGGTGTGCGGACTTCTCATTGTGGTGGCTTCTCTTGTTGCGGAGCGTGGGCTCTAAGAGTGCGGGCTTCAGTAATTGCAGCACCTGGGCTCAGTATTTGCGGCACACAGGCCCTAGAGTGCGCGGCCTTCATTAGTTGCAGCGTGTGGCCTCAGTTGTTGTGGCTGGTGGGCTCTAGAGCGCAGGCTCAATAGTTGTGATGTATGGGCTTACTTGCTCTGCGGCACGTGGGATCTTCCCGGACCAGGGCTGGAACCCGTGTCTCCTGCATTGGCAGACGGATTCTTAACTAGTGCACCACCAGGAAAGTCCCAGACTTTCCTTTTCTTAATGACAATTTTGAAGAGTCCTGGTTCACATATTTCATAGACTGTCCTTCAACTTGGCTTTGTGTGATGTTCTCCTCATGACCATAGTGGAGTTAGGGTTTTGGGGAAGGAGATGTTTACTTTTAATATTCAGTTTCAACTCTGTCTCTTGGCTTTTTATATAAGATATTCAATGCATTTAGTTATATATTTAAAAAAGCAGGCTTGTAGACTATTATTTTAAAATCTGCTTGCTATTTTGTAATCTGCTTGGGTTGATGGTGGAATGTTTTTTTTTTTTTTTTTTCAGTACGTGGGCCTCTCCCTGCTGTGGAGTTTCCCGTTCCGGAGCACAGGCTCCCAACCCGCATGCTCAGTGGCCATGGCTCACGGGCCTAGCCGCTCCGCGGCATGTGGGATCTTCCCGGACCGAGTCACGAACCCGTGTCCCCTGCATTGGCAGGCAGGGTCTCAACCACTGCTCCACCAGGCAAGCCCGTTACACTTTTGTTTTAATTATGCAGTTGGCTCTATTGTGTTGATTTACATTTTATTGGTAAATCTCAACTGCTTTGGATTATGATGTGTTTACAAGGCTACACAGATAATCTGGAAGGGAAAATGAAGTAATACAAATGACAGAAAATGTTTTATAATAATAAAATTTTCTTGGCAAGCAGCAACCTTTTCTCAAAGTCAGTCTTTTAATATAATTTGCTTGCTTCATAAATATGGCTTTCTTGTTTGTTCTTATCTTTATTGATTAGTGAGCATGTTAGATGACTTGGAAGGAATCTCACTGTCTTCAAGAAATAATTTGGCATTTTTGATCCGGAATGCTGACAATTCTCAAAAATGGGTCAGGAAAATCAAAGTAATAGATGGAAAAAAATCTCAATTTTAGCTGTTGATACAACTTTTCTTAAGTTTAGGGTGTGTTTTATAATTTACGTTACTAAAACAGATGTTGGAAGGTCCACCAACATATTTATTTTATGTTTTTAAATCATTTTACTTTGCTGTATTGAATTCCATTCATTCTGGAATTTAGGAGCATTTACCTCTTTATGAAAGAGATTATTGAAAGTAGAAAATGATTGATGACCTTCGCTTCCAGTATTCTTCTCAATAGACTTAGTCTCTCTTCTAATGCTTCCTGTATACTCAGTAATTGTATAAGGTTTAGAGAAAAATGCAGGTCTGGCTGAACATTAAGCACAGTACACTAAATAAAGTTTTTTACTTTGCAGAATATTTTACATGTGTGTCCCATAGATTCATCAGAGATTCTAGTTTTGGATAAAGGCAAGTACATTTAAGGACAATACAACATCCCTGTCTATGACATTGGCATTCGAATGAGAAGTGAATTTGGTTCAGGACGGTTCTTGGAATGCTTGGCATTTAGGTTATTTTAGGTCAACTCTTTGGGCAATTCAATTAGAGTATTTATTGAATGGTTTTCGTGAGCTGAATGGTTGTCATGTCATGTCATAGATGGTCTAAAACATGACTCTTATTTCTACAATAGTTGTGTTGGTCAGAAAAGGCATCTTACCTGATGTATTTAATCCAAGATAATGATGCATGAGTAAGAGGCAGATCATTCTCGAGGAAGTAATTTTGGTTTTGAGAGAGGCATTCTTAGGGAAATAGGCCTTGCAGTGCTCATTTAGAGCTGGGCAGGATTGAGGTCCAGAGAGAGGAGGGAAAGGATATTTGGGTGGAGGGAAGGGCATTGGCAGAGCCTCAGAGGCCTGACGGTTCCTGGGGCCTGTGTGGGAATGGTGGGAAAGTTGGGCTGCAGTCAGCCTGTGGGTGGCCTGGACGTTGGGTAATGAGCGTGGCCATCAGTTTATGGGTGCCCTCTGTAGAGTTGTCTGTAACTTGCTTCCTCCCTGAGGAAGTGTGACACGCTTCTGCTAGCTGCAGTGTCTTCCCCACAGCTGTGCTGTCCATTGAGGAGAAGGGGGCCTGCTCTGCCATGGCTTCCTTACTCCTCAGGGTATGGCGTGTGAGTTATTTTAATAATGTATCAATCTGCCTTTTCTTTCTTTTGTCACAATGCATTTGCTTTCTAAAGTGGTCTTGTTTTCAGGATAATAATTGGGTTTCCACAGGGAAAATCATAATGTATGAGGCAAATTACTGACTAAAGGCAAATTTCTGACTTAAAAACATGAATCTCTAATTTGTTTCTAGTAGTTCTTCTTTTGTTTAAATTTTTGTTTTGTTAGTTATGTATAGAAACTTAAGGATAGTAATTTCTGCTCAGGTGGATAGTGGTACTGTTTAGCACAGCTCATTGGTCTTCTGAAACTTTTACAAATGCAGTCTGATTCATTCCGGCCAAGTTAATTATGAGGTACATATTTTTTTCCCTTATGGAGACAAATGTAAAAGACAGAGATACAGAAATCATCTCCAGTTTAGATTGAAGAAATTTTAGTTACTACTGTTTGTTCCTGCTATTTGATCAGAGTTTATTTTTATTTTTTGAAGTCTGTCTCTAATCAAATAAGATTTAATGTTTTAGAAGTAAAAGAGCACCATGACTAAATTAATAAGAAAAGTTAATTTAAGGACAAGAATTGATTTTTAAAAATATAAAAGTACATTTCATGACTTGATTTCAAGATGATCTGGTGGTATTCTTATACTGCTGCAGAAGGATGTCCACAGTGGGACGAGAATGAGGCTTAAAAATCACCACCCTTATTATCTATGACTGAACATGTCTTAGTCCAGGCCAGTGTGCCTACCACCTCTGTGGTACACTGTTGATTTCATTTTTCTTCCAGTATTTACTTTTGGTCCTGGACCAATTATCTAGCTGTGATGGGATTCTCCAAAAGTATCCTACATTTTGTACTTAGTGAACTAGTGATTGTTCTGTTTGCAGACATTCTTTCTGAGGCTCTACACTTGCCTCGAAAACCTACATTTGCAGAAAGGGAAATGTATAGGTTTTCCTTTTAAATGTATTTATTTTTGTTTATATTTTATTTATTTTTGGCTGTGTTGGGTCTTCGTTTCTGTGCGAGGGCCTTCTCTAGTTGCGGCGAGCAGGGGCCACTCCTCATCGTTGTTCGTGGGCCTCTCACTGCCGTGGCGCCTCTTGTTGCGGAGCACAGGCTCCAGAAGCGCAGGCTCAGTAGTTGTGGCTCCCGGGCTTAGTTGCACTGCAGCATGTGGGATCTTCCCGGACCAGGGCTCAAATCCGTGTCCCCTGCACTGGCAGGCGGATTCTTAACCTCTGCCCCGCCCGTTATTCTTTTTTTTTAAATATTTCCTCATTTGTGTTTATGTGATGATGCCTTTATTTATTTTTTTATTATTGTTTATATTTGGCTGAGTTGAGTCTGTGTTGCTGCGCGCAGGCTTTCCCTAGTTGTGGCAAGTGGGGGCTAATCTTTGTTGTGGTGTGCGGACTTCTCATTGTGGTGGCTTCTCTTGTTGCGGAGCGTGGGCTCTAAGAGTGCGGGCTTCAGTAATTGCAGCACCTGGGCTCCGTATTTGCGGCACACAGGCACTAGAGTGCGCGGGCTTCATTAGTTGCAGCGTGTGGCCTCAGTTGTTGTGGCTGGCGGGCTCTAGAGCGCAGGCTCAGTAGTTGTGATGTACGGGCTTACTTGCTCTGCGGCATGTGGGATCTTCCCGGACCAGGGCTGGAACCCGTGTCCCCTGCATTGGCAGACGGATTCTTAACTAGTGCACCACCAGGAAAGTCCCAGACTTTCCTTTTCTTAATGACAATTTTGAAGAGTCCTGGTTCACATATTTCATAGACTGTCCTTCAACTTGGCTTTGTGTGATGTTCTCCTCATGACTGGAGTGGAGTTAGGGTTTTGGGGAAGGAGATGTTTACTTTTA
Organism: Mesoplodon bidens; assembly: GCF_964165515.1. Taxonomy (NCBI): domain Eukaryota; kingdom Metazoa; phylum Chordata; class Mammalia; order Artiodactyla; family Ziphiidae; genus Mesoplodon; species Mesoplodon bidens. The sequence goes on along the minus strand of NW_027672356.1, from coordinate 307,966 downwards.
ATATTCGGTTTCAACTCTGTCTCTTGGCTTTTTATATAAGATATTCAATGCATTTAGTTATATATTTAAAAAGCAGGCTTGTAGACTATTATTTTAAAATCTGCTTGCTATTTTGTAATCTGCTTGGGTTGATGGTGGAATGTTTTTTTTTTTTTTTTTTCAGTACGTGGGCCTCTCCCTGTTGTGGAGTTTCCCGTTCCGGAGCACAGGCTCCCAACCCGCATGCTCAGTGGCCATGGCTCACGGGCCTAGCCGCTCCGCGGCATGTGGGATCTTCCCGGACCGAGTCACGAACCCGTGTCCCCTGCATTGGCAGGCAGGCTCTCAACCACTGCTCCACCAGGGAAGCCCGTTACACTTTTGTTTTAATTATGCAGTTGGCTCTATTGTGTTGATTTACATTTTATTGGTAAATCTCAACTGCTTTGGATTATGATGTGTTTACAAGGCTACACAGATAATCTGGAAGGGAAAATGAAGTAATACAAATGACAGAAAATGTTTTATAATAATAAAATTTTCTTGGCAAGCAGCAACCTTTTCTCAAAGTCAGTCTTTTAATATAATTTGCTTGCTTCATAAATATGGCTTTCTTGTTTGTTCTTATCTTTATTGATTAGTGAGCATGTTAGATGACTTTGAAGGAATCTCACTGTCTTCAAGAAATAATTTGGCATTTTTGATCCGGAATGCTGACAATTCTCAAAAATGGGTCAGGAAAATCAAAGTAATATTTGGAAAAAAATCTCAATTTTAGCTGTTGATACAACTTTTCTTAAGTTTAGGGTGTGTTTTATAATTTACGTTACTAAAACAGATGGTGGAAGGTCCACCAATATATTTATTTTATGTTTTTAAAGCATTTTACTTTGCTGTATTGAATTCAATTCATTCTGGAATTTAGGAGTATTTACCTCTTTATGAAAGAGATTATTGAAAGTAGAAAATGATTGATGACCTTCGCTTCCAGTATTCTTCTCAATAGACTTAGTCTCTCTTCTAATGCTTCCTGTATACTCAGTAATTGTATAAGGTTTAGAGAAAAATGCAGGTCTGGCTGAACATTAAGCACAGTACACTAAATAAAGCTTTTTTACTTTGCAGAATATTTTACATGTGTGTCCCATAGATTCATCAGAGATTCTAGTTTTGGATAAAGGCAAGTACATTTAAGGACAATACAACATCCCTGTCTATGACATTGGCATTCGAATGAGAAGTGAATTTGGTTCAGGACGGTTCTTGGAATGCTTGGCATTTAGGTTATTTTAGGTCAACTCTTTGGGCAATTCAATTAGAGTATTTATTGAATGGTTTTCGTGAGCTGAATGGTTGTCATGTCATGTCATAGATGGTCTAAAACATGACTCTTATTTCTACAATAGTTGTGTTGGTAAGATAAGGCATCTTACCTGATGTATTTAATCCAAGATAATGATGCATGAGTAAGAGGCAGATCATTCTCGAGGAAGTAATTTTGGTTTTGAGAGAGGCATTCTTAGGGAAATAGGCCTTGCAGTGCTCATTTAGAGCTGGGCAGGATTGAGGTCCAGAGAGAGGAGGGAAAGGATATTTGGGTGGAGGGAAGGGCATTGGCAGAGCCTCAGAGGCCTGACGGTTCCTGGGGCCTGTGTGGGAATGGTGGGAAAGTTGGGCTGCAGTCAGCCTGTGGGTGGCCTGGACGTTGGGTAATGAGCGTGGCCATCAGTTTATGGGTGCCCTCTGTAGAGTTGTCTGTAACTTGCTTCCTCCCTGAGGAAGTGTGACACGCTTCTGCTAGCTGCAGTGTCTTCCCCACAGCTGTGCTGTCCATTGAGGAGAAGGGGGCCTGCTCTGCCATGGCTTCCTTACTCCTCAGGGTATGGCGTGTGAGTTATTTTAATAATGTATCAATCTGCCTTTTCTTTCTTTTGTCACAATGCATTTGCTTTCTAAAGTGGTCTTGTTTTCAGGATAATAATTGGGTTTCCACAGGGAAAATCATAATGTATGAGGCAAATTACTGACTAAAGGCAAATTTCTGACTTAAAAACATGAATCTCTAATTTGTTTCTAGTAGTTCTTCTTTTGTTTAAATTTTTGTTTTGTTAGTTATGTATAGAAACTTAAGGATAGTAATTTCTGCTCAGGTGGATAGTGGTACTGTTTAGCACAGCTCATTGGTCTTCTGAAACTTTTACAAATGCAGTCTGATTCATTCCGGCCAAGTTAATTATGAGGTACATATTTTTTTCCCCTAATGGAGACAAATGTAAAAGACAGAGATACAGAAATCATCTCCAGTTTAGATTGAAGAAATTTTAGTTACTACTGTTTGTTCCTGCTATTTGATCAGAGTTTATTTTTATTTTTTGAAGTCTGTCTCTAATCAAATAAGATTTAATGTTTTAGAAGTAAAAGAGCACCATGACTAAACTGATAAGAAAAGTTAATTTAAGGACAAGAATTGATTTTTAAAAATATAAAAGTACATTTCATGACTTGATTTCAAGATGATCTTGTGGTATCCTTATACTGCTGCAGAGGGAAGTCCACAGTGGGACGAGAATGATGCTTAAAAATCACCACCCTTATTATCTATGACTGAACATGTCTTATTCCAGGCCAGTGTGCCTACCACCTCTGTGGTACACTGTTGATTTCATTTTTCTTCCAGTATTTACTTTTGGTCCTGGACCAATTATCTAGCTGTGATGGGATTCTCCAAAATTATCCTACATTTTGTACTTAGTGAACTAGTGATTGTTCTGTTTGCAGACATTCTTTCTGAGGCTCTACTCTTGCCTCGAAAACCTACATTTGCAGAAAGGGAAATGTATAGGTTTTCCTTTTAAATGTATTTATTTTTATTTATATTTTATTTATTTTTGGCTGTGTTGGGTCTTCGTTTCTGTGCGGGGGCCTTCTCTAGTTGCGGCGAGCAGGGGCCACTCCTCATCGTGGTTCGAGGGCCTCTCAGTGCCGTGGCGCCTCTTGTTGTGGAGCACAGGCTCCAGAAGCGCAGGCTCAGTAGTTGTGGCTCCCGGGCTTAGTTGCACTGCAGCATGTGGGATCTTCCCGGACCAGGGCTCAAATCCGTGTCCCCTGCACTGGCAGGCGGATTCTTAACCACTGCCCAGCCCGTTATTCTTTTTTTAAAAAAAATATTTCCTCATTTGTGTTTATGTGATGATGCCTTTATTTATTTTTTTATTATTGTTTATATTTGGCTGAGTTGAGTCTCTTTTGCTGCGCGCAGGCTTTCCCTAGTTGTGGCAAGTGGGGGCTAATCTTTGTTGTGGTGTGCGGACTTCTCATTGTGGTGGCTTCTCTTGTTGCGGAGCGTGGGCTCTAAGAGTGCGGGCTTCAGTAATTGCAGCACCTGGGCTCAGTATTTGCGGCACACAGGCCCTAGAGTGCGCGGCCTTCATTAGTTGCAGCGTGTGGCCTCAGTTGTTGTGGCTGGTGGGCTCTAGAGCGCAGGCTCAGTAGTTGTGATGTACGGGCTTACTTGCTCTGCGGCACGTGGGATCTTCCCGGACCAGGGCTGGAACCCGTGTCTCCTGCATTGGCAGACGGATTCTTAACTAGTGCACCACCAGGAAAGTCCCAGACTTTCCTTTTCTTAATGACAATTTTGAAGAGTCCTGGTTCACATATTTCATAGACTGTCCTTCAACTTGGCTTTGTGTGATGTTCTCCTCATGACCATAGTGGAGTTAGGGTTTTGGGGAAGGAGATGTTTACTTTTAATATTCAGTTTCAACTCTGTCTCTTGGCTTTTTATATAAGATATTCAATGCATTTAGTTATATATTTAAAAAAGCAGGCTTGTAGACTATTATTTTAAAATCTGCTTGCTATTTTGTAATCTGCTTGGGTTGATGGTGGAATGTTTTTTTTTTTTTTTTTTCAGTACGTGGGCCTCTCCCTGTTGTGGAGTCTCCCGTTCCGGAGCACAGGCTCCCAACCCGCATGCTCAGTGGCCATGGCTCACGGGCCTAGCCGCTCCGCGGCATGTGGGATCTTCCCGGACCGAGTCCAGAACCCGTGTCCCCTGCATTGGCAGGCAGGGTCTCAACCACTGCTCCACCAGGCAAGCCCGTTACACTTTTGTTTTAATTATGCAGTTGGCTCTATTGTGTTGATTTACATTTTATTGGTAAATCTCAACTGCTTTGGATTATGATGTGTTTACAAGGCTACACAGATAATCTGGAAGGGAAAATGAAGTAATACAAATGACAGAAAATGTTTTATAATAATAAAATTTTCTTGGCAAGCAGCAACCTTTTCTCAAAGTCAGTCTTTTAATATAATTTGCTTGCTTCATAAATATGGCTTTCTTGTTTGTTCTTATCTTTATTGATTAGTGAGCATGTTAGATGACTTGGAAGGAATCTCACTGTCTTCAAGAAATAATTTGGCATTTTTGATCCGGAATGCTGACAATTCTCAAAAATGGGTCAGGAAAATCAAAGTAATAGATGGAAAAAAATCTCAATTTTAGCTGTTGATACAACTTTTCTTAAGTTTAGGGTGTGTTTTATAATTTACGTTACTAAAACAGATGTTGGAAGGTCCACCAACATATTTATTTTATGTTTTTAAATCATTTTACTTTGCTGTATTGAATTCAATTCATTCTGGAATTTAGGAGAATTTACCTCTTTATGAAAGAGATTATTGAAAGTAGAAAATGATTGATGACCTTCGCTTCCAGTATTCTTCTCAATAGACTTAGTCTCTCTTCTAATGCTTCCTGTATACTCAGTAATTGTATAAGGTTTAGAGAAAAATGCAGGTCTGGCTGAACATTAAGCACAGTACACTAAATAAAGTTTTTTACTTTGCAGAATATTTTACATGTGTGTCCCATAGATTCATCAGAGATTCTAGTTTTGGATAAAGGCAAGTACATTTAAGGACAATACAACATCCCTGTCTATGACATTGGCATTCGAATGAGAAGTGAATTTGGTTCAGGACGGTTCTTGGAATGCTTGGCATTTAGGTTATTTTAGGTCAACTCTTTGGGCAATTCAATTAGAGTATTTATTGAATGGTTTTCGTGAGCTGAATGGTTGTCATGTCATGTCATAGATGGTCTAAAACATGACTCTTATTTCTACAATAGTTGTGTTGGTCAGATAAGGCATCTTACCTGATGTATTTAATCCAAGATAATGATGCATGAGTAAGAGGCAGATCATTCTCGAGGAAGTAATTTTGGTTTTGAGAGAGGCATTCTTAGGGAAATAGGCCTTGCAGTGCTCATTTAGAGCTGGGCAGGATTGAGGTCCAGAGAGAGGAGGGAAAGGATATTTGGGTGGAGGGAAGGGCATTGGCAGAGCCTCAGAGGCCTGACGGTTCCTGGGGCCTGTGTGGGAATGGTGGGAAAGTTGGGCTGCAGTCAGCCTGTGGGTGGCCTGGACGTTGGGTAATGAGCGTGGCCATCAGTTTATGGGTGCCCTCTGTAGAGTTGTCTGTAACTTGCTTCCTCCCTGAGGAAGTGTGACACGCTTCTGCTAGCTGCAGTGTCTTCCCCACAGCTGTGCTGTCCATTGAGGAGAAGGGGGCCTGCTCTGCCATGGCTTCCTTACTCCTCAGGGTATGGCGTGTGAGTTATTTTAATAATGTATCAATCTGCCTTTTCTTTCTTTTGTCACAATGCATTTGCTTTCTAAAGTGGTCTTCTTTTCAGGATAATAATTGGGTTTCCACAGGGAAAATCATAATGTATGCGGCAAATTACTGACTAAAGGCAAATTTCTGACTTAAAAACATGAATCTCTAATTTGTTTCTAATAGTTCTTCTTTTGTTTAAATTTTTGTTTTGTTAGTTATGTATAGAAACTTAAGGATAGTAATTTCTGCTCAGGTGGATAGTGGTACTGTTTAGCACAGCTCATTGGTCTTCTGAAACTTTTAAAAATGCAGTCTGATTCATTCCAGCCAAGTTAATTATGAGGTACATATTTTTTTCCCCTAATGGAGACAAATGTAAAAGACAGAGATACAGAAATCATCTCCAGTTTAGATTGAAGATATTTTAGTTACTACTGTTTGTTCCTGCTATTTGATCACAGTTTATTTTTTTTTTGAAGTCTGTCTCTAATCAAATAAGATTTAATGTTTTAGAAGTAAAAGAGCACCATGACTAAATTAATAAGAAAAGTTAATTTAAGGACAAGAATTGATTTTTAAAAATATAAAAGTACATTTCATGACTTGATTTCAAGATGATCTGGTGGTATCCTTATACTGCTGCAGAAGGAAGTCCACAGTGGGACGAGAATGATGCTTAAAAATCACCACCCTTATTATCTATGACTGAACATGTCTTAGTCCAGGCCAGTGTGCCTACCACCTCTGTGGTACACTGTTGATTTCATTTTTCTTCCAGTATTTACTTTTGGTCCTGGACCAATTATCTAGCTGTGATGGGATTCTCCAAAAGTATCCTACATTTTGTACTTAGTGAACTAGTGATTGTTCTGTTTGCAGACATTCTTTCTGAGGCTCTACTCTTGCCTCGGAAACCTACATTTGCAGAAAGGGAAATGTATAGGTTTTCCTTTTCAATGTATTTATTTTTATTTATATTTTATTTATTTTTGGCTGTGTTGGGTCTTCGTTTCTGTGCGAGGGCCTTCTCTAGTTGCGGCGAGCAGGGGCCACTCCTCATCGTGGTTCGTGGGCCTCTCACTGCCGTGGCGCCACTTGTTGCGGAGCACAGGCTCCAGAAGCGCAGGCTCAGTAGTTGTGGCTCACGGGCTTAGTTGCACTGCAGCATGTGGGATCTTCCCGGACCAGGGCTCAAATCCGTGTCCCCTGCACTGGCAGGCGGATTCTTAACCACTGCCCCGCCCGTTATTCTTTTTTTTAAAAAAATATTTCCTCATATGTGTTTATGTGATGATGCCTTTATTTATTTTTTTATTATTGTTTATATTTGGCTGAGTTGAGTCTCTGTTGCTGCGCGCAGGCTTTCCCTAGTTGTGGCAAGTGGGGGCTACTCTTTGTTGTGGTGTGCGGACTTCTCATTGTGGTGGCTTCTCTTGTTGCGGAGCGTGGGCTCTAAGAGTGCGGGCTTCAGTAATTGCAGCACCTGGGCTCAGTATTTGCGGCACACAGGCCCTAGAGTGCGCGGGCTTCATTAGTTGCAGCGTGCGGCCTCAGTTGTTGTGGCTGGTGGGCTCTAGAGCGCAGGCTCAGTAGTTGTGATGTACAGGTATACTTGCTCTGCGGCACGTGGGATCTTCCCGGACCAGGGCTGGAACCCGTGTCCCCTGCATTGGCAGACGGATTCTTAACTAGTGCACCACCAGGAAAGTCCCAGACTTTCCTTTTCTTAATGACAATTTTGAAGAGTCCTGGTTCACATATTTCATAGACTGTCCTTCAACTTGGCTTTGTGTGATGTTCTCCTCATGACCATAGTGGAGTTAGGGTTTTGGGGAAAGAGATGTTTACTTTTAATATTCGGTTTCAACTCTATCTCTTGGCTTTTTATATAAGATATTCAATGCATTTAGTTATATATTTAAAAAAGCAGTCTTGTAGACTATTATTTTAAAATCTGCTTGCTATTTTGTAATCTGCTTGGGTTGATGGTGGAATGCTTTTTTTTTTTTTCAGTACGTGGGCCTCTCCCTGTTGTGGAGTCTCCCGTTACGGAGCACAGGCTCCCAACCCGCATGCTCAGTGGCCATGGCTCACGGGCCTAGCCGCTCCGCGGCATGTGGGATCTTCCCGGACCGAGTCACGAACCCGTGTCCCCTGCATTGGCAGGCAGGCTCTCAACCACTGCTCCACCAGGGAAGCCCGGTACACTTTTGTTTTAATTATGCAGTTGGCTCTATTGTGTTGATTTACATTTTATTTGTAAATCTCAACTGCTTTGGATTATGATGTGTTTACAAGGCTACACAGATAATCTGGAAGGGAAAATGAAGTAATACAAATGACAGAAAAAGTTTTATAATAATGAAATTTTCTTGGCAAGCAGCAACCTTTTCTCAAAGTCAGTCTTTTAATATAATTTGCTTGCTTCCTAAATATGGCTTTCTTGTTTGTTCTTATCTTTATTGATTAGTGAGCATGTTAGATGACTTGGGAGGAATCTCACTGTCTTCAACAAATAATTTGGCATTATTGATCCAGAATGCTGACAATTCTCAAAAATGGGTCAGGAAAATCAAAGTAATAGATGGAAAAAAATCTCAATTTTAGCTGTTGATATAACTTTTCTTAAATTTAGGGTGTTTTTTATAATTTAAGTTACTAAAACAGATGGTGGAAGGTCCACCAAGATATTTATTTTATGTATTTAAAGCATTTTACTTTGCTGTATTGAATTCCATTCATTCTGGAATTTAGGAGCATTTACCTCTTTATGAAAGAGACTATTGAAAGTAGAAAATGATTGATGACCTTCGCTTCCAGTATTCTTCTCAATAGACTTAGGCTCTCTTCTAATGCTTCTTGCATACTAAGTAATTGTATAAGGTTTAGAGAATAATTTAGGTCTGTCTGAACTTTAAGCACAGTACACTAAATAAAGCTTTTTCACTTTGCAGAATATTTTACATGTGTGTCCCATAGATTCATCAGAGATTCTAGTTTTGGATAAAGGCAAGTACATTTAAGGACAATACAGCATCCCTGTCTGTGACATTGGCATTCGAATGAGAAGTGAATTTGGTTCACGACGGTTCTTGGAATGCTTGGCATTTAGGTTATTTTAGGTCAACTCTTTGGGCAATTCAATTAGAGTATTTATTGAATGGTTTTCGTGAGCTGAATGGTTGTCATGTCATGTCATAGATGGTCTAAAACATGACTCTTATTTCTAAAATAGTTGTGTTGGTCAGATAAGGCATCTTACATGAAGTATGTAATCCAAGATAATGATGCATGAGTAAGAGGCAGATCATTCTCGAGGAAGTAATTTTGGTTTTGAGAGAGGCATTCTTAGGGAAATAGGCCTTGCAGTGCTCATTTAGAGCTGGGCAGGATTGAGGTCCAGAGAGAGGAGGGAAAGGATATTTGGGTAGAGGGAAGGGCATTGGCAGAGCCTCAGAGGCCTGACGGTTCCTGGGGCCTGTGTGGGAATGGTGGGAAAGTTGGGCTGCAGTCAGCCTGTGGGTGGCCTGGACGTTGGGTAATGAGCGTGGCCGTCAGTTTATGGGTGCCCTCTGTAGAGTTGTCTGTAACTTGCTTCCTCCCTGAGGAAGTGTGACACGCTTCTGCTAGCTGCAGTGTCTTCCCCACAGCTGTGCTGTCCATTGAGGAGAAGGGGGCCTGCTCTGCCATGGATTCCTTACTCCTCAGGGTATGGCGTGTGAGTTATTTTAATAATGTATCAATCTGCCTTTTCTTTCTTTTGTCACAATGCATTTGCTTTCTAAAGTGGTCTTGTTTTCAGGATAATAATTGGGTTTCCACAGGGAAAATCATAATGTATGAGGCAAATTACTGACTAAAGGCAAATTTCTGACTTAAAAACATGAATCTCTAATTTGTTTCTAGTAGTTCTTCTTTTGTTTAAATTTTTGTTTTGTTAGTTATGTATAGAAACTTAAGGATAGTAATTTCTGCTCAGGTGGATAGTGGTACTGTTTAGCACAGCTCATTGGTCTTCTGAAACTTTTACAAATGCAGTCTGATTCATTCCGGCCAAGTTAATTATGAGGTACATATTTTTTTCCCTTATGGAGACAAATGTAAAAGACAGAGATACAGAAATCATCTCCAGTTTAGATTGAAGAAATTTTAGTTACTACTGTTTGTTCCTGCTATTTGATCAGAGTTTATTTTTATTTTTTGAAGTCTGTCTCTAATCAAATAAGATTTAATGTTTTAGAAGTAAAAGAGCACCATGACTAAATTAATAAGAAAAGTTAATTTAAGGACAAGAATTGATTTTTAAAAATATAAAAGTACATTTCATGACTTGATTTCAAGATGATCTGGTGGTCTTCTTATACTGCTGCAGAAGGATGTCCACAGTGGGACGAGAATGAGGCTTAAAAATCACCACCCTTATTATCTATGACTGAACATGTCTTAGTCCAGGCCAGTGTGCCTACCACCTCTGTGGTACACTGTTGATTTCATTTTTCTTCCAGTATTTACTTTTGGTCCTGGACCAATTATCTAGCTGTGATGGGATTCTCCAAAAGTATCCTACATTTTGTACTTAGTGAACTAGTGATTGTTCTGTTTGCAGACATTCTTTCTGAGGCTCTACACTTGCCTCGAAAACCTACATTTGCAGAAAGGGAAATGTATAGGTTTTCCTTTTAAATGTATTTATTTTTGTTTATATTTTATTTATTTTTGGCTGTGTTGGGTCTTCGTTTCTGTGCGAGGGCCTTCTCTAGTTGCGGCGAGCAGGGGCCACTCCTCATCGTTGTTCGTGGGCCTCTCACTGCCGTGGCGCCTCTTGTTGCAGAGCACAGGCTCCAGAAGCGCAGGCTCAGTAGTTGTGGCTCCCGGGCTTAGTTGCACTGCAGCATGTGGGATCTTCCCGGACCAGGGCTCAAATCCGTGTCCCCTGCACTGGCAGGCGGATTCTTAACCTCTGCCCCGCCCGTTATTCTTTTTTTTTAAATATTTCCTCATTTGTGTTTATGTGATGATGCCTTTATTTATTTTTTTATTATTGTTTATATTTGGCTGAGTTGAGTCTGTGTTGCTGCGCGCAGGCTTTCCCTAGTTGTGGCAAGTGGGGGCTACTCTTTGTTGTGGTGCGCGGACTTCTCATTGTGGTGGCTTCTCTTGTTGCGGAGCGTGGGCTCTAAGAGTGCGGGCTTCAGTAATTGCAGCACCTGGGCTCCGTATTTGCGGCACACAGGCACTAGAGTGCGCGGGCTTCATTAGTTGCAGCGTGTGGCCTCAGTTGTTGTGGCTGGCGGGCTCTAGAGCGCAGGCTCAGTAGTTGTGATGTACGGGCTTACTTGCTCTGCGGCATGTGGGATCTTCCCGGACCAGGGCTGGAACCCGTGTCCCCTGCATTGGCAGACGGATTCTTAACTAGTGCACCACCAGGAAAGTCCCAGACTTTCCTTTTCTTAATGACAATTTTGAAGAGTCCTGGTTCACATATTTCATAGACTGTCCTTCAACTTGGCTTTGTGTGATGTTCTCCTCATGACTGGAGTGGAGTTAGGGTTTTGGGGAAGGAGATGTTTACTTTTAATATTCGGTTTCAACTCTGTCTCTTGGCTTTTTATATAAGATATTCAATGCATTTAGTTATATATTTAAAAAGCAGGCTTGTAGACTATTATTTTAAAATCTGCTTGCTATTTTGTAATCTGCTTGGGTTGATGGTGGAATGTTTTTTTTTTTTTTTTTCAGTACGTGGGCCTCTCCCTGTTGTGGAGTCTCCCGTTCCGGAGCACAGGCTCCCAACCCGCATGCTCAGTGGCCATGGCTCACGGGCCTAGCCGCTCCGCGGCATGTGGGATCTTCCCGGACCGAGTCACGAACCCGTGTCCCCTGCATTGGCAGGCAGGCTCTCAACCACTGCTCCACCAGGGAAGCCCGTTACACTTTTGTTTTAATTATGCAGTTGGCTCTATTGTGTTGATTTACATTTTATTGGTAAATCTCAACTGCTTTGGATTATGATGTGTTTACAAGGCTACACAGATAATCTGGAAGGGAAAATGAAGTAATACAAATGACAGAAAATGTTTTATAATAATAAAATTTTCTTGGCAAGCAGCAACCTTTTCTCAAAGTCAGTCTTTTAATATAATTTGCTTGCTTCATAAATATGGCTTTCTTGTTTGTTCTTATCTTTATTGATTAGTGAGCATGTTAGATGACTTGGAAGGAATCTCACTGTCTTCAAGAAATAATTTGGCATTTTTGATCCGGAATGCTGACAATTCTCAAAAATGGGTCAGGAAAATCAAAGTAATAGATGGAAAAAAATCTCAATTTTAGCTGTTGATACAACTTTTCTTAAGTTTAGGGTGTGTTTTATAATTTACGTTACTAAAACAGATGGTGGAAGGTCCACCAATATATTTATTTTATGTTTTTAAAGCATTTTACTTTGCTGTATTGAATTCAATTCATTCTGGAATTTAGGAGAATTTACCTCTTTATGAAAGAGATTATTGAAAGTAGAAAATGATTGATGACCTTCGCTTCCAGTATTCTTCTCAATAGACTTAGTCTCTCTTCTAATGCTTCCTGTATACTCAGTAATTGTATAAGGTTTAGAGAAAAATGCAGGTCTGGCTGAACATTAAGCACAGTACACTAAATAAAGCTTTTTTACTTTGCAGAATATTTTACATGTGTGTCCCATAGATTCATCAGAGATTCTAGTTTTGGATAAAGGCAAGTACATTTAAGGACAATACAACATCCCTGTCTATGACATTGGCATTCGAATGAGAAGTGAATTTGGTTCAGGACGGTTCTTGGAATGCTTGGCATTTAGGTTATTTTAGGTCAACTCTTTGGGCAATTCAATTAGAGTATTTATTGAATGGTTTTCGTGAGCTGAATGGTTGTCATGTCATGTCATAGATGGTCTAAAACATGACTCTTATTTCTACAATAGTTGTGTTGGTCAGATAAGGCATCTTACCTGATGTATTTAATCCAAGATAATGATGCATGAGTAAGAGGCAGATCATTCTCGAGGAAGTAATTTTGGTTTTGAGAGAGGCATTCTTAGGGAAATAGGCCTTGCAGTGCTCATTTAGAGCTGGGCAGGATTGAGGTCCAGAGAGAGGAGGGAAAGGATATTTGGGTGGAGGGAAGGGCATTGGCAGAGCCTCAGAGGCCTGACGGTTCCTGGGGCCTGTGTGGGAATGGTGGGAAAGTTGGGCTGCAGTCAGCCTGTGGGTGGCCTGGACGTTGGGTAATGAGCGTGGCCGTCAGTTTATGGGTGCCCTCTGTAGAGTTGTCTGTAACTTGCTTCCTCCCTGAGGAAGTGTGACACGCTTCTGCTAGCTGCAGTGTCTTCCCCACAGCTGTGCTGTCCATTGAGGAGAAGGGGGCCTGCTCTGCCATGGCTTCCTTACTCCTCAGGGTATGGCGTGTGAGTTATTTTAATAATGTATCAATCTGCCTTTTCTTTCTTTTGTCACAATGCATTTGCTTTCTAAAGTGGTCTTGTTTTCAGGATAATAATTGGGTTTCCACAGGGAAAATCATAATGTATGAGGCAAATTACTGACTAAAGGCAAATTTCTGACTTAAAAACATGAATCTCTAATTTGTTTCTAGTAGTTCTTCTTTTGTTTAAATTTTTGTTTTGTTAGTTATGTATAGAAACTTAAGGATAGTAATTTCTGCTCAGGTGGATAGTGGTACTGTTTAGCACAGCTCATTGGTCTTCTGAAACTTTTACAAATGCAGTCTGATTCATTCCGGCCAAGTTAATTATGAGGTACATATTTTTTTCCCCTAATGGAGACAAATGTAAAAGACAGAGATACAGAAATCATCTCCAGTTTAGATTGAAGAAATTTTAGTTACTACTGTTTGTTCCTGCTATTTGATCAGAGTTTATTTTTATTTTTTGAAGTCTGTCTCTAATCAAATAAGATTTAATGTTTTAGAAGTAAAAGAGCACCATGACTAAACTGATAAGAAAAGTTAATTTAAGGACAAGAATTGATTTTTAAAAATATAAAAGTACATTTCATGACTTGATTTCAAGATGATCTTGTGGTATCCTTATACTGCTGCAGAGGGAAGTCCACAGTGGGACGAGAATGATGCTTAAAAATCACCACCCTTATTATCTATGACTGAACATGTCTTATTCCAGGCCAGTGTGCCTACCACCTCTGTGGTACACTGTTGATTTCATTTTTCTTCCAGTATTTACTTTTGGTCCTGGACCAATTATCTAGCTGTGATGGGATTCTCCAAAATTATCCTACATTTTGTACTTAGTGAACTAGTGATTGTTCTGTTTGCAGACATTCTTTCTGAGGCTCTACTCTTGCCTCGAAAACCTACATTTGCAGAAAGGGAAATGTATAGGTTTTCCTTTTAAATGTATTTATTTTTATTTATATTTTATTTATTTTTGGCTGTGTTGGGTCTTCGTTTCTGTGCGGGGGCCTTCTCTAGTTGCGGCGAGCAGGGGCCACTCCTCATCGTGGTTCGAGGGCCTCTCAGTGCCGTGGCGCCTCTTGTTGTGGAGCACAGGCTCCAGAAGCGCAGGCTCAGTAGTTGTGGCTCCCGGGCTTAGTTGCACTGCAGCATGTGGGATCTTCCCGGACCAGGGCTCAAATCCGTGTCCCCTGCACTGGCAGGCGGATTCTTAACCACTGCCCAGCCCGTTATTCTTTTTTTAAAAAAAATATTTCCTCATTTGTGTTTATGTGATGATGCCTTTATTTATTTTTTTATTATTGTTTATATTTGGCTGAGTTGAGTCTCTTTTGCTGCGCGCAGGCTTTCCCTAGTTGTGGCAAGTGGGGGCTAATCTTTGTTGTGGTGTGCGGACTTCTCATTGTGGTGGCTTCTCTTGTTGCGGAGCGTGGGCTCTAAGAGTGCGGGCTTCAGTAATTGCAGCACCTGGGCTCAGTATTTGCGGCACACAGGCCCTAGATTGCGCGGCCTTCATTAGTTGCAGCGTGTGGCCTCAGTTGTTGTGGCTGGTGGGCTCTAGAGCGCAGGCTCAGTAGTTGTGATGTACGGGCTTACTTGCTCTGCGGCACGTGGGATCTTCCCGGACCAGGGCTGGAACCCGTGTCTCCTGCATTGGCAGACGGGTTCTTAACTAGTGCACCACCAGGAAAGTCCCAGACTTTCCTTTTCTTAATGACAATTTTGAAGAGTCCTGGTTCACATATTTCATAGACTGTCCTTCAACTTGGCTTTGTGTGATGTTCTCCTCATGACCATAGTGGAGTTAGGGTTTTGGGGAAGGAGATGTTTACTTTTAATATTCAGTTTCAACTCTGTCTCTTGGCTTTTTATATAAGATATTCAATGCATTTAGTTATATATTTAAAAAAGCAGGCTTGTAGACTATTATTTTAAAATCTGCTTGCTATTTTGTAATCTGCTTGGGTTGATGGTGGAATGTTTTTTTTTTTTTTTTTTTTCAGTACGTGGGCCTCTCCCTGTTGTGGAGTCTCCCGTTCCGGAGCACAGGCTCCCAACCCGCATGCTCAGTGGCCATGGCTCACGGGCCTAGCCGCTCCGCGGCATGTGGGATCTTCCCGGACCGAGTCACGAACCCGTGTCCCCTGCATTGGCAGGCAGGGTCTCAACCACTGCTCCACCAGGCAAGCCCGTTACACTTTTGTTTTAATTATGCAGTTGGCTCTATTGTGTTGATTTACATTTTATTGGTAAATCTCAACTGCTTTGGATTATGATGTGTTTACAAGGCTACACAGATAATCTGGAAGGGAAAATGAAGTAATACAAATGACAGAAAAAGTTTTATTATAATAAAATTTTCTTGGCAAGCAGCAACCTTTTCTCAAAGTCAGTCTTTTAATATAATTTGCTTGCTTCATAAATATGGCTTTCTTGTTTGTTCTTATCTTTATTGATTAGTGAGCATGTTAGATGACTTGGAAGGAATCTCACTGTCTTCAAGAAATAATTTGGCATTTTTGATCCGGAATGCTGACAATTCTCAAAAATGGGTCAGGAAAATCAAAGTAATAGATGGAAAAAAATCTCAATTTTAGCTGTTGATACAACTTTTCTTAAGTTTAGGGTGTGTTTTATAATTTACGTTACTAAAACAGATGTTGGAAGGTCCACCAACATATTTATTTTATGTTTTTAAATCATTTTACTTTGCTGTATTGAATTCAATTCATTCTGGAATTTAGGAGAATTTACCTCTTTATGAAAGAGATTATTGAAAGTAGAAAATGATTGATGACCTTCGCTTCCAGTATTCTTCTCAATAGACTTAGTCTCTCTTCTAATGCTTCCTGTATACTCAGTAATTGTATAAGGTTTAGAGAAAAATGCAGGTCTGGCTGAACATTAAGCACAGTACACTAAATAAAGTTTTTTACTTTGCAGAATATTTTACATGTGTGTCCCATAGATTCATCAGAGATTCTAGTTTTGGATAAAGGCAAGTACATTTAAGGACAATACAACATCCCTGTCTATGACATTGGGATTCGAATGAGAAGTGAATTTGGTTCAGGACGGTTCTTGGAATGCTTGGCATTTAGGTTATTTTAGGTCAACTCTTTGGGCAATTCAATTAGAGTATTTATTGAATGGTTTTCGTGAGCTGAATGGTTGTCATGTCATGTCATAGATGGTCTAAAACATGACTCTTATTTCTACAATAGTTGTGTTGGTCAGATAAGGCATCTTACCTGATGTATTTAATCCAAGATAATGATGCATGAGTAAGAGGCAGATCATTCTCGAGGAAGTAATTTTGGTTTTGAGAGAGGCATTCTTAGGGAAATAGGCCTTGCAGTGCTCATTTAGAGCTGGGCAGGATTGAGGTCCAGAGAGAGGAGGGAAAGGATATTTGGGTGGAGGGAAGGGCATTGGCAGAGCCTCAGAGGCCTGACGGTTCCTGGGGCCTGTGTGGGAATGGTGGGAAAGTTGGGCTGCAGTCAGCCTGTGGGTGGCCTGGACGTTGGGTAATGAGCGTGGCCATCAGTTTATGGGTGCCCTCTGTAGAGTTGTCTGTAACTTGCTTCCTCCCTGAGGAAGTGTGACACGCTTCTGCTAGCTGCAGTGTCTTCCCCACAGCTGTGCTGTCCATTGAGGAGAAGGGGGCCTGCTCTGCCATGGCTTCCTTACTCCTCAGGGTATGGCGTGTGAGTTATTTTAATAATGTATCAATCTGCCTTTTCTTTCTTTTGTCACAATGCATTTGCTTTCTAAAGTGGTCTTCTTTTCAGGATAATAATTGGGTTTCCACAGGGAAAATCATAATGTATGCGGCAAATTACTGACTAAAGGCAAATTTCTGACTTAAAAACATGAATCTCTAATTTGTTTCTAATAGTTCTTCTTTTGTTTAAATTTTTGTTTTGTTAGTTATGTATAGAAACTTAAGGATAGTAATTTCTGCTCAGGTGGATAGTGGTACTGTTTAGCACAGCTCATTGGTCTTCTGAAACTTTTAAAAATGCAGTCTGATTCATTCCAGCCAAGTTAATTATGAGGTACATATTTTTTTCCCCTAATGGAGACAAATGTAAAAGACAGAGATACAGAAATCATCTCCAGTTTAGATTGAAGAAATTTTAGTTACTACTGTTTGTTCCTGCTATTTGATCACAGTTTATTTTTTTTTTGAAGTCTGTCTCTAATCAAATAAGATTTAATGTTTTAGAAGTAAAAGAGCACCATGACTAAATTAATAAGAAAAGTTAATTTAAGGACAAGAATTGATTTTTAAAAATATAAAAGTACATTTCATGACTTGATTTCAAGATGATCTGGTGGTATCCTTATACTGCTGCAGAAGGAAGTCCACAGTGGGACGAGAATGATGCTTAAAAATCACCACCCTTATTATCTATGACTGAACATGTCTTAGTCCAGGCCAGTGTGCCTACCACCTCTGTGGTACACTGTTGATTTCATTTTTCTTCCAGTATTTACTTTTGGTCCTGGACCAATTATCTAGCTGTGATGGGATTCTCCAAAAGTATCCTACATTTTGTACTTAGTGAACTAGTGATTGTTCTGTTTGCAGACATTCTTTCTGAGGCTCTACTCTTGCCTCGGAAACCTACATTTGCAGAAAGGGAAATGTATAGGTTTTCCTTTTCAATGTATTTATTTTTATTTATATTTTATTTATTTTTGGCTGTGTTGGGTCTTCGTTTCTGTGCGAGGGCCTTCTCTAGTTGCGGCGAGCAGGGGCCACTCCTCATCGTGGTTCGTGGGCCTCTCACTGCCGTGGCGCCACTTGTTGCGGAGCACAGGCTCCAGAAGCGCAGGCTCAGTAGTTGTGGCTCACGGGCTTAGTTGCACTGCAGCATGTGGGATCTTCCCGGACCAGGGCTCAAATCCGTGTCCCCTGCACTGGCAGGCGGATTCTTAACCACTGCCCCGCCCGTTATTCTTTTTTTTAAAAAAATATTTCCTCATATGTGTTTATGTGATGTTGCCTTTATTTATTTTTTTATTATTGTTTATATTTGGCTGAGTTGAGTCTCTGTTGCTGCGCGCAGGCTTTCCCTAGTTGTGGCAAGTGGGGGCTACTCTTTGTTGTGGTGTGCGGACTTCTCATTGTGGTGGCTTCTCTTGTTGCGGAGCGTGGGCTCTAAGAGTGCGGGCTTCAGTAATTGCAGCACCTGGGCTCAGTATTTGCGGCACACAGGCCCTAGAGTGCGCGGGCTTCATTAGTTGCAGCGTGCGGCCTCAGTTGTTGTGGCTGGTGGGCTCTAGAGCGCAGGCTCAGTAGTTGTGATGTACGGGTATACTTGCTCTGCGGCACGTGGGATCTTCCCGGACCAGGGCTGGAACCCGTGTCCCCTGCATTGGCAGACGGATTCTTAACTAGTGCACCACCAGGAAAGTCCCAGACTTTCCTTTTCTTAATGACAATTTTGAAGAGTCCTGGTTCACATATTTCATAGACTGTCCTTCAACTTGGCTTTGTGTGATGTTCTCCTCATGACCATAGTGGAGTTAGGGTTTTGGGGAAAGAGATGTTTACTTTTAATATTCGGTTTCAACTCTATCTCTTGGCTTTTTATATAAGATATTCAATGCATTTAGTTATATATTTAAAAAAGCAGTCTTGTAGACTATTATTTTAAAATCTGCTTGCTATTTTGTAATCTGCTTGGGTTGATGGTGGAATGCTTTTTTTTTTTTTTCAGTACGTGGGCCTCTCCCTGTTGTGGAGTCTCCCGTTACGGAGCACAGGCTCCCAACCCGCATGCTCAGTGGCCATGGCTCACGGGCCTAGCCGCTCCGCGGCATGTGGGATCTTCCCGGACCGAGTCACGAACCCGTGTCCCCTGCATTGGCAGGCAGGCTCTCAACCACTGCTCCACCAGGGAAGCCCGGTACACTTTTGTTTTAATTATGCAGTTGGCTCTATTGTGTTGATTTACATTTTATTTGTAAATCTCAACTGCTTTGGATTATGATGTGTTTACAAGGCTACACAGATAATCTGGAAGGGAAAATGAAGTAATACAAATGACAGAAAAAGTTTTATAATAATGAAATTTTCTTGGCAAGCAGCAACCTTTTCTCAAAGTCAGTCTTTTAATATAATTTGCTTGCTTCCTAAATATGGCTTTCTTGTTTGTTCTTATCTTTATTGATTAGTGAGCATGTTAGATGACTTGGGAGGAATCTCACTGTCTTCAACAAATAATTTGGCATTATTGATCCAGAATGCTGACAATTCTCAAAAATGGGTCAGGAAAATCAAAGTAATAGATGGAAAAAAATCTCAATTTTAGCTGTTGATATAACTTTTCTTAAATTTAGGGTGTTTTTTATAATTTAAGTTACTAAAACAGATGGTGGAAGGTCCACCAAGATATTTATTTTATGTATTTAAAGCATTTTACTTTGCTGTATTGAATTCCATTCATTCTGGAATTTAGGAGCATTTACCTCTTTATGAAAGAGACTATTGAAAGTAGAAAATGATTGATGACCTTCGCTTCCAGTATTCTTCTCAATAGACTTAGGCTCTCTTCTAATGCTTCTTGCATACTAAGTAATTGTATAAGGTTTAGAGAATAATTTAGGTCTGTCTGAACTTTAAGCACAGTACACTAAATAAAGCTTTTTCACTTTGCAGAATATTTTACATGTGTGTCCCATAGATTCATCAGAGATTCTAGTTTTGGATAAAGGCAAGTACATTTAAGGACAATACAGCATCCCTGTCTGTGACATTGGCATTCGAATGAGAAGTGAATTTGGTTCACGACGGTTCTTGGAATGCTTGGCATTTAGGTTATTTTAGGTCAACTCTTTGGGCAATTCAATTAGAGTATTTATTGAATGGTTTTCGTGAGCTGAATGGTTGTCATGTCATGTCATAGATGGTCTAAAACATGACTCTTATTTCTAAAATAGTTGTGTTGGTCAGATAAGGCATCTTACATGAAGTATGTAATCCAAGATAATGATGCATGAGTAAGAGGCAGATCATTCTCGAGGAAGTAATTTTGGTTTTGAGAGAGGCATTCTTAGGGAAATAGGCCTTGCAGTGCTCATTTAGAGCTGGGCAGGATTGAGGTCCAGAGAGAGGAGGGAAAGGATATTTGGGTAGAGGGAAGGGCATTGGCAGAGCCTCAGAGGCCTGACGGTTCCTGGGGCCTGTGTGGGAATGGTGGGAAAGTTGGGCTGCAGTCAGCCTGTGGGTGGCCTGGACGTTGGGTAATGAGCGTGGCCGTCAGTTTATGGGTGCCCTCTGTAGAGTTGTCTGTAACTTGCTTCCTCCCTGAGGAAGTGTGACACGCTTCTGCTAGCTGCAGTGTCTTCCCCACAGCTGTGCTGTCCATTGAGGAGAAGGGGGCCTGCTCTGCCATGGATTCCTTACTCCTCAGGGTATGGCGTGTGAGTTATTTTAATAATGTATCAATCTGCCTTTTCTTTCTTTTGTCACAATGCATTTGCTTTCTAAAGTGGTCTTGTTTTCAGGATAATAATTGGGTTTCCACAGGGAAAATCATAATGTATGAGGCAAATTACTGACTAAAGGCAAATTTCTGACTTAAAAACATGAATCTCTAATTTGTTTCTAGTAGTTCTTCTTTTGTTTAAATTTTTGTTTTGTTAGTTATGTATAGAAACTTAAGGATAGTAATTTCTGCTCAGGTGGATAGTGGTACTGTTTAGCACAGCTCATTGGTCTTCTGAAACTTTTACAAATGCAGTCTGATTCATTCCGGCCAAGTTAATTATGAGGTACATATTTTTTTCCCTTATGGAGACAAATGTAAAAGACAGAGATACAGAAATCATCTCCAGTTTAGATTGAAGAAATTTTAGTTACTACTGTTTGTTCCTGCTATTTGATCAGAGTTTATTTTTATTTTTTGAAGTCTGTCTCTAATCAAATAAGATTTAATGTTTTAGAAGTAAAAGAGCACCATGACTAAATTAATAAGAAAAGTTAATTTAAGGACAAGAATTGATTTTTAAAAATATAAAAGTACATTTCATGACTTGATTTCAAGATGATCTGGTGGTATTCTTATACTGCTGCAGAAGGATGTCCACAGTGGGACGAGAATGAGGCTTAAAAATCACCACCCTTATTATCTATGACTGAACATGTCTTAGTCCAGGCCAGTGTGCCTACCACCTCTGTGGTACACTGTTGATTTCATTTTTCTTCCAGTATTTACTTTTGGTCCTGGACCAATTATCTAGCTGTGATGGGATTCTCCAAAAGTATCCTACATTTTGTACTTAGTGAACTAGTGATTGTTCTGTTTGCAGACATTCTTTCTGAGGCTCTACACTTGCCTCGAAAACCTACATTTGCAGAAAGGGAAATGTATAGGTTTTCCTTTTAAATGTATTTATTTTTGTTTATATTTTATTTATTTTTGGCTGTGTTGGGTCTTCGTTTCTGTGCGAGGGCCTTCTCTAGTTGCGGCGAGCAGGGGCCACTCCTCATCGTTGTTCGTGGGCCTCTCACTGCCGTGGCGCCTCTTGTTGCAGAGCACAGGCTCCAGAAGCGCAGGCTCAGTAGTTGTGGCTCCCGGGCTTAGTTGCACTGCAGCATGTGGGATCTTCCCGGACCAGGGCTCAAATCCGTGTCCCCTGCACTGGCAGGCGGATTCTTAACCTCTGCCCCGCCCGTTATTCTTTTTTTTTAAATATTTCCTCATTTGTGTTTATGTGATGATGCCTTTATTTATTTTTTTATTATTGTTTATATTTGGCTGAGTTGAGTCTGTGTTGCTGCGCGCAGGCTTTCCCTAGTTGTGGCAAGTGGGGGCTACTCTTTGTTGTGGTGCGCGGACTTCTCATTGTGGTGGCTTCTCTTGTTGCGGAGTGTGGGCTCTAAGAGTGCGGGCTTCAGTAATTGCAGCACCTGGGCTCCGTATTTGCGGCACACAGGCACTAGAGTGCGCGGGCTTCATTAGTTGCAGCGTGTGGCCTCAGTTGTTGTGGCTGGCGGGCTCTAGAGCGCAGGCTCAGTAGTTGTGATGTACGGGCTTACTTGCTCTGCGGCATGTGGGATCTTCCCGGACCAGGGCTGGAACCCGTGTCCCCTGCATTGGCAGACGGATTCTTAACTAGTGCACCACCAGGAAAGTCCCAGACTTTCCTTTTCTTAATGACAATTTTGAAGAGTCCTGGTTCACATATTTCATAGACTGTCCTTCAACTTGGCTTTGTGTGATGTTCTCCTCATGACTGGAGTGGAGTTAGGGTTTTGGGGAAGGAGATGTTTACTTTTAATATTCGGTTTCAACTCTGTCTCTTGGCTTTTTATATAAGATATTCAATGCATTTAGTTATATATTTAAAAAGCAGGCTTGTAGACTATTATTTTAAAATCTGCTTGCTATTTTGTAATCTGCTTGGGTTGATGGTGGAATGTTTTTTTTTTTTTTTTTTCAGTACGTGGGCCTCTCCCTGTTGTGGAGTCTCCCGTTCCGGAGCACAGGCTCCCAACCCGCATGCTCAGTGGCCATGGCTCACGGGCCTAGCCGCTCCGCGGCATGTGGGATCTTCCCGGACCGAGTCACGAACCCGTGTCCCCTGCATTGGCAGGCAGGCTCTCAACCACTGCTCCACCAGGGAAGCCCGTTACACTTTTGTTTTAATTATGCAGTTGGCTCTATTGTGTTGATTTACATTTTATTGGTAAATCTCAACTGCTTTGGATTATGATGTGTTTACAAGGCTACACAGATAATCTGGAAGGGAAAATGAAGTAATACAAATGACAGAAAATGTTTTATAATAATAAAATTTTCTTGGCAAGCAGCAACCTTTTCTCAAAGTCAGTCTTTTAATATAATTTGCTTGCTTCATAAATATGGCTTTCTTGTTTGTTCTTATCTTTATTGATTAGTGAGCATGTTAGATGACTTTGAAGGAATCTCACTGTCTTCAAGAAATAATTTGGCATTTTTGATCCGGAATGCTGACAATTCTCAAAAATGGGTCAGGAAAATCAAAGTAATAGATGGAAAAAAATCTCAATTTTAGCTGTTGATACAACTTTTCTTAAGTTTAGGGTGTGTTTTATAATTTACGTTACTAAAACAGATGGTGGAAGGTCCACCAATATATTTATTTTATGTTTTTAAAGCATTTTACTTTGCTGTATTGAATTCAATTCATTCTGGAATTTAGGAGAATTTACCTCTTTATGAAAGAGATTATTGAAAGTAGAAAATGATTGATGACCTTCGCTTCCAGTATTCTTCTCAATAGACTTAGTCTCTCTTCTAATGCTTCCTGTATACTCAGTAATTGTATAAGGTTTAGAGAAAAATGCAGGTCTGGCTGAACATTAAGCACAGTACACTAAATAAAGCTTTTTTACTTTGCAGAATATTTTACATGTGTGTCCCATAGATTCATCAGAGATTCTAGTTTTGGATAAAGGCAAGTACATTTAAGGACAATACAACATCCCTGTCTATGACATTGGCATTCGAATGAGAAGTGAATTTGGTTCAGGACGGTTCTTGGAATGCTTGGCATTTAGGTTATTTTAGGTCAACTCTTTGGGCAATTCAATTAGAGTATTTATTGAATGGTTTTCGTGAGCTGAATGGTTGTCATGTCATGTCATAGATGGTCTAAAACATGACTCTTATTTCTACAATAGTTGTGTTGGTAAGATAAGGCATCTTACCTGATGTATTTAATCCAAGATAATGATGCATGAGTAAGAGGCAGATCATTCTCGAGGAAGTAATTTTGGTTTTGAGAGAGGCATTCTTAGGGAAATAGGCCTTGCAGTGCTCATTTAGAGCTGGGCAGGATTGAGGTCCAGAGAGAGGAGGGAAAGGATATTTGGGTGGAGGGAAGGGCATTGGCAGAGCCTCAGAGGCCTGACGGTTCCTGGGGCCTGTGTGGGAATGGTGGGAAAGTTGGGCTGCAGTCAGCCTGTGGGTGGCCTGGACGTTGGGTAATGAGCGTGGCCGTCAGTTTATGGGTGCCCTCTGTAGAGTTGTCTGTAACTTGCTTCCTCCCTGAGGAAGTGTGACACGCTTCTGCTAGCTGCAGTGTCTTCCCCACAGCTGTGCTGTCCATTGAGGAGAAGGGGGCCTGCTCTGCCATGGCTTCCTTACTCCTCAGGGTATGGCGTGTGAGTTATTTTAATAATGTATCAATTTGCCTTTTCTTTCTTTTGTCACAATGCATTTGCTTTCTAAAGTGGTCTTGTTTTCAGGATAATAATTGGGTTTCCACAGGGAAAATCATAATGTATGAGGCAAATTACTGACTAAAGGCAAATTTCTGACTTAAAAACATGAATCTCTAATTTGTTTCTAGTAGTTCTTCTTTTGTTTAAATTTTTGTTTTGTTAGTTATGTATAGAAACTTAAGGATAGTAATTTCTGCTCAGGTGGATAGTGGTACTGTTTAGCACAGCTCATTGGTCTTCTGAAACTTTTACAAATGCAGTCTGATTCATTCCGGCCAAGTTAATTATGAGGTACATATTTTTTTCCCCTAATGGAGACAAATGTAAAAGACAGAGATACAGAAATCATCTCCAGTTTAGATTGAAGAAATTTTAGTTACTACTGTTTGTTCCTGCTATTTGATCAGAGTTTATTTTTATTTTTTGAAGTCTGTCTCTAATCAAATAAGATTTAATGTTTTAGAAGTAAAAGAGCACCATGACTAAACTGATAAGAAAAGTTAATTTAAGGACAAGAATTGATTTTTAAAAATATAAAAGTACATTTCATGACTTGATTTCAAGATGATCTTGTGGTATCCTTATACTGCTGCAGAGGGAAGTCCACAGTGGGACGAGAATGATGCTTAAAAATCACCACCCTTATTATCTATGACTGAACATGTCTTATTCCAGGCCAGTGTGCCTACCACCTCTGTGGTACACTGTTGATTTCATTTTTCTTCCAGTATTTACTTTTGGTCCTGGACCAATTATCTAGCTGTGATGGGATTCTCCAAAATTATCCTACATTTTGTACTTAGTGAACTAGTGATTGTTCTGTTTGCAGACATTCTTTCTGAGGCTCTACTCTTGCCTCGAAAACCTACATTTGCAGAAAGGGAAATGTATAGGTTTTCCTTTTAAATGTATTTATTTTTATTTATATTTTATTTATTTTTGGCTGTGTTGGGTCTTCGTTTCTGTGCGGGGGCCTTCTCTAGTTGCGGCGAGCAGGGGCCACTCCTCATCGTGGTTCGAGGGCCTCTCAGTGCCGTGGCGCCTCTTGTTGTGGAGCACAGGCTCCAGAAGCGCAGGCTCAGTAGTTGTGGCTCCCGGGCTTAGTTGCACTGCAGCATGTGGGATCTTCCCGGACCAGGGCTCAAATCCGTGTCCCCTGCACTGGCAGGCGGATTCTTAACCACTGCCCAGCCCGTTATTCTTTTTTTAAAAAAAATATTTCCTCATTTGTGTTTATGTGATGATGCCTTTATTTATTTTTTTATTATTGTTTATATTTGGCTGAGTTGAGTCTCTTTTGCTGCGCGCAGGCTTTCCCTAGTTGTGGCAAGTGGGGGCTAATCTTTGTTGTGGTGTGCGGACTTCTCATTGTGGTGGCTTCTCTTGTTGCGGAGCGTGGGCTCTAAGAGTGCGGGCTTCAGTAATTGCAGCACCTGGGCTCAGTATTTGCGGCACACAGGCCCTAGAGTGCGCGGCCTTCATTAGTTGCAGCGTGTGGCCTCAGTTGTTGTGGCTGGTGGGCTCTAGAGCGCAGGCTCAGTAGTTGTGATGTACGGGCTTACTTGCTCTGCGGCACGTGGGATCTTCCCGGACCAGGGCTGGAACCCGTGTCTCCTGCATTGGCAGACGGATTCTTAACTAGTGCACCACCAGGAAAGTCCCAGACTTTCCTTTTCTTAATGACAATTTTGAAGAGTCCTGGTTCACATATTTCATAGACTGTCCTTCAACTTGGCTTTGTGTGATGTTCTCCTCATGACCATAGTGGAGTTAGGGTTTTGGGGAAGGAGATGTTTACTTTTAATATTCAGTTTCAACTCTGTCTCTTGGCTTTTTATATAAGATATTCAATGCATTTAGTTATATATTTAAAAAAGCAGGCTTGTAGACTATTATTTTAAAATCTGCTTGCTATTTTGTAATCTGCTTGGGTTGATGGTGGAATGTTTTTTTTTTTTTTTTTTCAGTACGTGGGCCTCTCCCTGTTGTGGAGTCTCCCGTTCCGGAGCACAGGCTCCCAACCCGCATGCTCAGTGGCCATGGCTCACGGGCCTAGCCGCTCCGCGGCATGTGGGATCTTCCCGGACCGAGTCACGAACCCGTGTCCCCTGCATTGGCAGGCAGGGTCTCAACCACTGCTCCACCAGGCAAGCCCGTTACACTTTTGTTTTAATTATGCAGTTGGCTCTATTGTGTTGATTTACATTTTATTGGTAAATCTCAACTGCTTTGGATTATGATGTGTTTACAAGGCTACACAGATAATCTGGAAGGGAAAATGAAGTAATACAAATGACAGAAAATGTTTTATAATAATAAAATTTTCTTGGCAAGCAGCAACCTTTTCTCAAAGTCAGTCTTTTAATATAATTTGCTTGCTTCATAAATATGGCTTTCTTGTTTGTTCTTATCTTTATTGATTAGTGAGCATGTTAGATGACTTGGAAGGAATCTCACTGTCTTCAAGAAATAATTTGGCATTTTTGATCCGGAATGCTGACAATTCTCAAAAATGGGTCAGGAAAATCAAAGTAATAGATGGAAAAAAATCTCAATTTTAGCTGTTGATACAACTTTTCTTAAGTTTAGGGTGTGTTTTATAATTTACGTTACTAAAACAGATGTTGGAAGGTCCACCAACATATTTATTTTATGTTTTTAAATCATTTTACTTTGCTGTATTGAATTCAATTCATTCTGGAATTTAGGAGAATTTACCTCTTTATGAAAGAGATTATTGAAAGTAGAAAATGATTGATGACCTTCGCTTCCAGTATTCTTCTCAATAGACTTAGTCTCTCTTCTAATGCTTCCTGTATACTCAGTAATTGTATAAGGTTTAGAGAAAAATGCAGGTCTGGCTGAACATTAAGCACAGTACACTAAATAAAGTTTTTTACTTTGCAGAATATTTTACATGTGTGTCCCATAGATTCATCAGAGATTCTAGTTTTGGATAAAGGCAAGTACATTTAAGGACAATACAACATCCCTGTCTATGACATTGGCATTCGAATGAGAAGTGAATTTGGTTCAGGACGGTTCTTGGAATGCTTGGCATTTAGGTTATTTTAGGTCAACTCTTTGGGCAATTCAATTAGAGTATTTATTGAATGGTTTTCGTGAGCTGAATGGTTGTCATGTCATGTCATAGATGGTCTAAAACATGACTCTTATTTCTACAATAGTTGTGTTGGTCAGATAAGGCATCTTACCTGATGTATTTAATCCAAGATAATGATGCATGAGTAAGAGGCAGATCATTCTCGAGGAAGTAATTTTGGTTTTGAGAGAGGCATTCTTAGGGAAATAGGCCTTGCAGTGCTCATTTAGAGCTGGGCAGGATTGAGGTCCAGAGAGAGGAGGGAAAGGATATTTGGGTGGAGGGAAGGGCATTGGCAGAGCCTCAGAGGCCTGACGGTTCCTGGGGCCTGTGTGGGAATGGTGGGAAAGTTGGGCTGCAGTCAGCCTGTGGGTGGCCTGGACGTTGGGTAATGAGCGTGGCCATCAGTTTATGGGTGCCCTCTGTAGAGTTGTCTGTAACTTGCTTCCTCCCTGAGGAAGTGTGACACGCTTCTGCTAGCTGCAGTGTCTTCCCCACAGCTGTGCTGTCCATTGAGGAGAAGGGGGCCTGCTCTGCCATGGCTTCCTTACTCCTCAGGGTATGGCGTGTGAGTTATTTTAATAATGTATCAATCTGCCTTTTCTTTCTTTTGTCACAATGCATTTGCTTTCTAAAGTGGTCTTCTTTTCAGGATAATAATTGGGTTTCCACAGGGAAAATCATAATGTATGCGGCAAATTACTGACTAAAGGCAAATTTCTGACTTAAAAACATGAATCTCTAATTTGTTTCTAATAGTTCTTCTTTTGTTTAAATTTTTGTTTTGTTAGTTATGTATAGAAACTTAAGGATAGTAATTTCTGCTCAGGTGGATAGTGGTACTGTTTAGCACAGCTCATTGGTCTTCTGAAACTTTTAAAAATGCAGTCTGATTCATTCCAGCCAAGTTAATTATGAGGTACATATTTTTTTCCCCTAATGGAGACAAATGTAAAAGACAGAGATACAGAAATCATCTCCAGTTTAGATTGAAGAAATTTTAGTTACTACTGTTTGTTCCTGCTATTTGATCACAGTTTATTTTTTTTTGAAGTCTGTCTCTAATCAAATAAGATTTAATGTTTTAGAAGTAAAAGAGCACCATGACTAAATTAATAAGAAAAGTTAATTTAAGGACAAGAATTGATTTTTAAAAATATAAAAGTACATTTCATGACTTGATTTCAAGATGATCTGGTGGTATCCTTATACTGCTGCAGAAGGAAGTCCACAGTGGGACGAGAATGATGCTTAAAAATCACCACCCTTATTATCTATGACTGAACATGTCTTAGTCCAGGCCAGTGTGCCTACCACCTCTGTGGTACACTGTTGATTTCATTTTTCTTCCAGTATTTACTTTTGGTCCTGGACCAATTATCTAGCTGTGATGGGATTCTCCAAAAGTATCCTACATTTTGTACTTAGTGAACTAGTGATTGTTCTGTTTGCAGACATTCTTTCTGAGGCTCTACTCTTGCCTCGGAAACCTACATTTGCAGAAAGGGAAATGTATAGGTTTTCCTTTTCAATGTATTTATTTTTATTTATATTTTATTTATTTTTGGCTGTGTTGGGTCTTCGTTTCTGTGCGAGGGCCTTCTCTAGTTGCGGCGAGCAGGGGCCACTCCTCATCGTGGTTCGTGGGCCTCTCACTGCCGTGGCGCCACTTGTTGCGGAGCACAGGCTCCAGAAGCGCAGGCTCAGTAGTTGTGGCTCACGGGCTTAGTTGCACTGCAGCATGTGGGATCTTCCCGGACCAGGGCTCAAATCCGTGTCCCCTGCACTGGCAGGCGGATTCTTAACCACTGCCCCGCCCGTTATTCTTTTTTTTAAAAAAATATTTCCTCATATGTGTTTATGTGATGATGCCTTTATTTATTTTTTTATTATTGTTTATATTTGGCTGAGTTGAGTCTCTGTTGCTGCGCGCAGGCTTTCCCTAGTTGTGGCAAGTGGGGGCTACTCTTTGTTGTGGTGTGCGGACTTCTCATTGTGGTGGCTTCTCTTGTTGCGGAGCGTGGGCTCTAAGAGTGCGGGCTTCAGTAATTGCAGCACCTGGGCTCAGTATTTGCGGCACACAGGCCCTAGAGTGCGCGGGCTTCATTAGTTGCAGCGTGCGGCCTCAGTTGTTGTGGCTGGTGGGCTCTAGAGCGCAGGCTCAGTAGTTGTGATGTACAGGTATACTTGCTCTGCGGCACGTGGGATCTTCCCGGACCAGGGCTGGAACCCGTGTCCCCTGCATTGGCAGACGGATTCTTAACTAGTGCACCACCAGGAAAGTCCCAGACTTTCCTTTTCTTAATGACAATTTTGAAGAGTCCTGGTTCACATATTTCATAGACTGTCCTTCAACTTGGCTTTGTGTGATGTTCTCCTCATGACCATAGTGGAGTTAGGGTTTTGGGGAAAGAGATGTTTACTTTTAATATTCGGTTTCAACTCTATCTCTTGGCTTTTTATATAAGATATTCAATGCATTTAGTTATATATTTAAAAAAGCAGTCTTGTAGACTATTATTTTAAAATCTGCTTGCTATTTTGTAATCTGCTTGGGTTGATGGTGGAATGCTTTTTTTTTTTTTTCAGTACGTGGGCCTCTCCCTGTTGTGGAGTCTCCCGTTCCGGAGCACAGGCTCCCAACCCGCATGCTCAGTGGCCATGGCTCACGGGCCTAGCCGCTCCGCGGCATGTGGGATCTTCCCGGACCGAGTCACGAACCCGTGTCCCCTGCATTGGCAGGCAGGCTCTCAACCACTGCTCCACCAGGGAAGCCCGGTACACTTTTGTTTTAATTATGCAGTTGGCTCTATTGTGTTGATTTACATTTTATTTGTAAATCTCAACTGCTTTGGATTATGATGTGTTTACAAGGCTACACAGATAATCTGGAAGGGAAAATGAAGTAATACAAATGACAGAAAAAGTTTTATAATAATGAAATTTTCTTGGCAAGCAGCAACCTTTTCTCAAAGTCAGTCTTTTAATATAATTTGCTTGCTTCCTAAATATGGCTTTCTTGTTTGTTCTTATCTTTATTGATTAGTGAGCATGTTAGATGACTTGGGAGGAATCTCACTGTCTTCAACAAATAATTTGGCATTATTGATCCAGAATGCTGACAATTCTCAAAAATGGGTCAGGAAAATCAAAGTAATAGATGGAAAAAAATCTCAATTTTAGCTGTTGATATAACTTTTCTTAAATTTAGGGTGTTTTTTATAATTTAAGTTACTAAAACAGATGGTGGAAGGTCCACCAAGATATTTATTTTATGTATTTAAAGCATTTTACTTTGCTGTATTGAATTCCATTCATTCTGGAATTTAGGAGCATTTACCTCTTTATGAAAGAGACTATTGAAAGTAGAAAATGATTGATGACCTTCGCTTCCAGTATTCTTCTCAATAGACTTAGGCTCTCTTCTAATGCTTCTTGCATACTAAGTAATTGTATAAGGTTTAGAGAATAATTTAGGTCTGTCTGAACTTTAAGCACAGTACACTAAATAAAGCTTTTTCACTTTGCAGAATATTTTACATGTGTGTCCCATAGATTCATCAGAGATTCTAGTTTTGGATAAAGGCAAGTACATTTAAGGACAATACAGCATCCCTGTCTGTGACATTGGCATTCGAATGAGAAGTGAATTTGGTTCACGACGGTTCTTGGAATGCTTGGCATTTAGGTTATTTTAGGTCAACTCTTTGGGCAATTCAATTAGAGTATTTATTGAATGGTTTTCGTGAGCTGAATGGTTGTCATGTCATGTCATAGATGGTCTAAAACATGACTCTTATTTCTAAAATAGTTGTGTTGGTCAGATAAGGCATCTTACATGAAGTATGTAATCCAAGATAATGATGCATGAGTAAGAGGCAGATCATTCTCGAGGAAGTAATTTTGGTTTTGAGAGAGGCATTCTTAGGGAAATAGGCCTTGCAGTGCTCATTTAGAGCTGGGCAGGATTGAGGTCCAGAGAGAGGAGGGAAAGGATATTTGGGTAGAGGGAAGGGCATTGGCAGAGCCTCAGAGGCCTGACGGTTCCTGGGGCCTGTGTGGGAATGGTGGGAAAGTTGGGCTGCAGTCAGCCTGTGGGTGGCCTGGACGTTGGGTAATGAGCGTGGCCGTCAGTTTATGGGTGCCCTCTGTAGAGTTGTCTGTAACTTGCTTCCTCCCTGAGGAAGTGTGACACGCTTCTGCTAGCTGCAGTGTCTTCCCCACAGCTGTGCTGTCCATTGAGGAGAAGGGGGCCTGCTCTGCCATGGATTCCTTACTCCTCAGGGTATGGCGTGTGAGTTATTTTAATAATGTATCAATCTGCCTTTTCTTTCTTTTGTCACAATGCATTTGCTTTCTAAAGTGGTCTTGTTTTCAGGATAATAATTGGGTTTCCACAGGGAAAATCATAATGTATGAGGCAAATTACTGACTAAAGGCAAATTTCTGACTTAAAAACATGAATCTCTAATTTGTTTCTAGTAGTTCTTCTTTTGTTTAAATTTTTGTTTTGTTAGTTATGTATAGAAACTTAAGGATAGTAATTTCTGCTCAGGTGGATAGTGGTACTGTTTAGCACAGCTCATTGGTCTTCTGAAACTTTTACAAATGCAGTCTGATTCATTCCGGCCAAGTTAATTATGAGGTACATATTTTTTTCCCTTATGGAGACAAATGTAAAAGACAGAGATACAGAAATCATCTCCAGTTTAGATTGAAGAAATTTTAGTTACTACTGTTTGTTCCTGCTATTTGATCAGAGTTTATTTTTATTTTTTGAAGTCTGTCTCTAATCAAATAAGATTTAATGTTTTAGAAGTAAAAGAGCACCATGACTAAATTAATAAGAAAAGTTAATTTAAGGACAAGAATTGATTTTTAAAAATATAAAAGTACATTTCATGACTTGATTTCAAGATGATCTGGTGGTATTCTTATACTGCTGCAGAAGGATGTCCACAGTGGGACGAGAATGAGGCTTAAAAATCACCACCCTTATTATCTATGACTGAACATGTCTTAGTCCAGGCCAGTGTGCCTACCACCTCTGTGGTACACTGTTGATTTCATTTTTCTTCCAGTATTTACTTTTGGTCCTGGACCAATTATCTAGCTGTGATGGGATTCTCCAAAAGTATCCTACATTTTGTACTTAGTGAACTAGTGATTGTTCTGTTTGCAGACATTCTTTCTGAGGCTCTACACTTGCCTCGAAAACCTACATTTGCAGAAAGGGAAATGTATAGGTTTTCCTTTTAAATGTATTTATTTTTGTTTATATTTTATTTATTTTTGGCTGTGTTGGGTCTTCGTTTCTGTGCGAGGGCCTTCTCTAGTTGCGGCGAGCAGGGGCCACTCCTCATCGTTGTTCGTGGGCCTCTCACTGCCGTGGCGCCTCTTGTTGCAGAGCACAGGCTCCAGAAGCGCAGGCTCAGTAGTTGTGGCTCCCGGGCTTAGTTGCACTGCAGCATGTGGGATCTTCCCGGACCAGGGCTCAAATCCGTGTCCCCTGCACTGGCAGGCGGATTCTTAACCTCTGCCCCGCCCGTTATTCTTTTTTTTTAAATATTTCCTCATTTGTGTTTATGTGATGATGCCTTTATTTATTTTTTTATTATTGTTTATATTTGGCTGAGTTGAGTCTGTGTTGCTGCGCGCAGGCTTTCCCTAGTTGTGGCAAGTGGGGGCTACTCTTTGTTGTGGTGCGCGGACTTCTCATTGTGGTGGCTTCTCTTGTTGCGGAGCGTGGGCTCTAAGAGTGCGGGCTTCAGTAATTGCAGCACCTGGGCTCCGTATTTGCGGCACACAGGCACTAGAGTGCGCGGGCTTCATTAGTTGCAGCGTGTGGCCTCAGTTGTTGTGGCTGGCGGGCTCTAGAGCGCAGGCTCAGTAGTTGTGATGTACGGGCTTACTTGCTCTGCGGCATGTGGGATCTTCCCGGACCAGGGCTGGAACCCGTGTCCCCTGCATTGGCAGACGGATTCTTAACTAGTGCACCACCAGGAAAGTCCCAGACTTTCCTTTTCTTAATGACAATTTTGAAGAGTCCTGGTTCACATATTTCATAGACTGTCCTTCAACTTGGCTTTGTGTGATGTTCTCCTCATGACTGGAGTGGAGTTAGGGTTTTGGGGAAGGAGATGTTTACTTTTAATATTCGGTTTCAACTCTGTCTCTTGGCTTTTTATATAAGATATTCAATGCATTTAGTTATATATTTAAAAAGCAGGCTTGTAGACTATTATTTTAAAATCTGCTTGCTATTTTGTAATCTGCTTGGGTTGATGGTGGAATGTTTTTTTTTTTTTTTTTTCAGTACGTGGGCCTCTCCCTGTTGTGGAGTCTCCCGTTCCGGAGCACAGGCTCCCAACCCGCATGCTCAGTGGCCATGGCTCACGGGCCTAGCCGCTCCGCGGCATGTGGGATCTTCCCGGACCGAGTCACGAACCCGTGTCCCCTGCATTGGCAGGCAGGCTCTCAACCACTGCTCCACCAGGCAAGCCCGTTACACTTTTGTTTTAATTATGCAGTTGGCTCTATTGTGTTGATTTACATTTTATTGGTAAATCTCAACTGCTTTGGATTATGATGTGTTTACAAGGCTACACAGATAATCTGGAAGGGAAAATGAAGTAATACAAATGACAGAAAATGTTTTATAATAATAAAATTTTCTTGGCAAGCAGCAACCTTTTCTCAAAGTCAGTCTTTTAATATAATTTGCTTGCTTCATAAATATGGCTTTCTTGTTTGTTCTTATCTTTATTGATTAGTGAGCATGTTAGATGACTTGGAAGGAATCTCACTGTCTTCAAGAAATAATTTGGCATTTTTGATCCGGAATGCTGACAATTCTCAAAAATGGGTCAGGAAAATCAAAGTAATAGATGGAAAAAAATCTCAATTTTAGCTGTTGATACAACTTTTCTTAAGTTTAGGGTGTGTTTTATAATTTACGTTACTAAAACAGATGGTGGAAGGTCCACCAACATATTTATTTTATGTTTTTAAATCATTTTACTTTGCTGTATTGAATTCAATTCATTCTGGAATTTAGGAGAATTTACCTCTTTATGAAAGAGATTATTGAAAGTAGAAAATGATTGATGACCTTCGCTTCCAGTATTCTTCTCAATAGACTTAGTCTCTCTTCTAATGCTTCCTGTATACTCAGTAATTGTATAAGGTTTAGAGAAAAATGCAGGTCTGGCTGAACATTAAGCACAGTACACTAAATAAAGCTTTTTTACTTTGCAGAATATTTTACATGTGTGTCCCATAGATTCATCAGAGATTCTAGTTTTGGATAAAGGCAAGTACATTTAAGGACAATACAACATCCCTGTCTATGACATTGGCATTCGAATGAGAAGTGAATTTGGTTCAGGACGGTTCTTGGAATGCTTGGCATTTAGGTTATTTTAGGTCAACTCTTTGGGCAATTCAATTAGAGTATTTATTGAATGGTTTTCGTGAGCTGAATGGTTGTCATGTCATGTCATAGATGGTCTAAAACATGACTCTTATTTCTACAATAGTTGTGTTGGTCAGATAAGGCATCTTACCTGATGTATTTAATCCAAGATAATGATGCATGAGTAAGAGGCAGATCATTCTCGAGGAAGTAATTTTGGTTTTGAGAGAGGCATTCTTAGGGAAATAGGCCTTGCAGTGCTCATTTAGAGCTGGGCAGGATTGAGGTCCAGAGAGAGGAGGGAAAGGATATTTGGGTGGAGGGAAGGGCATTGGCAGAGCCTCAGAGGCCTGACGGTTCCTGGGGCCTGTGTGGGAATGGTGGGAAAGTTGGGCTGCAGTCAGCCTGTGGGTGGCCTGGACGTTGGGTAATGAGCGTGGCCATCAGTTTATGGGTGCCCTCTGTAGAGTTGTCTGTAACTTGCTTCCTCCCTGAGGAAGTGTGACACGCTTCTGCTAGCTGCAGTGTCTTCCCCACAGCTGTGCTGTCCATTGAGGAGAAGGGGGCCTGCTCTGCCATGGCTTCCTTACTCCTCAGGGTATGGCGTGTGAGTTATTTTAATAATGTATCAATCTGCCTTTTCTTTCTTTTGTCACAATGCATTTGCTTTCTAAAGTGGTCTTCTTTTCAGGATAATAATTGGGTTTCCACAGGGAAAATCATAATGTATGCGGCAAATTACTGACTAAAGGCAAATTTCTGACTTAAAAACATGAATCTCTAATTTGTTTCTAATAGTTCTTCTTTTGTTTAAATTTTTGTTTTGTTAGTTATGTATAGAAACTTAAGGATAGTAATTTCTGCTCAGGTGGATAGTGGTACTGTTTAGCACAGCTCATTGGTCTTCTGAAACTTTTAAAAATGCAGTCTGATTCATTCCAGCCAAGTTAATTATGAGGTACATATTTTTTTCCCCTAATGGAGACAAATGTAAAAGACAGAGATACAGAAATCATCTCCAGTTTAGATTGAAGAAATTTTAGTTACTACTGTTTGTTCCTGCTATTTGATCACAGTTTATTTTTTTTTTGAAGTCTGTCTCTAATCAAATAAGATTTAATGTTTTAGAAGTAAAAGAGCACCATGACTAAATTAATAAGAAAAGTTAATTTAAGGACAAGAATTGATTTTTAAAAATATAAAAGTACATTTCATGACTTGATTTCAAGATGATCTGGTGGTATCCTTATACTGCTGCAGAAGGAAGTCCACAGTGGGACGAGAATGATGCTTAAAAATCACCACCCTTATTATCTATGACTGAACATGTCTTAGTCCAGGCCAGTGTGCCTACCACCTCTGTGGTACACTGTTGATTTCATTTTTCTTCCAGTATTTACTTTTGGTCCTGGACCAATTATCTAGCTGTGATGGGATTCTCCAAAAGAATCCTACATTTTGTACTTAGTGAACTAGTGATTGTTCTGTTTGCAGACATTCTTTCTGAGGCTCTACTCTTGCCTCGGAAACCTACATTTGCAGAAAGGGAAATGTATAGGTTTTCCTTTTAAATGTATTTATTTTTATTTATATTTTATTTATTTTTGGCTGTGTTGGGTCTTCGTTTCTGTGCGAGGGCCTTCTCTAGTTGCGGCGAGCAGGGGCCACTCCTCATCGTGGTTCGTGGGCCTCTCACTGCCGTGGCGCCTCTTGTTGCGGAGCACAGGCTCCAGAAGCGCAGGCTCAGTAGTTGTGGCTCACGGGCTTAGTTGCACTGCAGCATGTGGGATCTTCCCGGACCAGGGCTCAAATCCGTGTCCCCTGCACTGGCAGGCGGATTCTTAACCACTGCCCCGCCCGTTATTCTTTTTTTTAAAAAAATATTTCCTCATATGTGTTTATGTGATGATGCCTTTATTTATTTTTTTATTATTGTTTATATTTGGCTGAGTTGAGTCTCTGTTGCTGCGCGCAGGCTTTCCCTAGTTGTGGCAAGTGGGGGCTACTCTTTGTTGTGGTGTGCGGACTTCTCATTGTGGTGGCTTCTCTTGTTGCGGAGCGTGGGCTCTAAGAGTGCGGGCTTCAGTAATTGCAGCACCTGGGCTCAGTATTTGCGGCACACAGGCCCTAGAGTGCGCGGGCTTCATTAGTTGCAGCGTGCGGCCTCAGTTGTTGTGGCTGGTGGGCTCTAGAGCGCAGGCTCTGTAGTTGTGATGTACGGGTATACTTGCTCTGCGGCACGTGGGATCGTCCCGGACCAGGGCTGGAACCCGTGTCCCCTGCATTGGCAGACGGATTCTTAACTAGTGCACCACCAGGAAAGTCCCAGACTTTCCTTTTCTTAATGACAATTTTGAAGAGTCCTGGTTCACATATTTCATAGACTGTCCTTCAACTTGGCTTTGTGTGATGTTCTCCTCATGACCATAGTGGAGTTAGGGTTTTGGGGAAAGAGATGTTTACTTTTAATATTCGGTTTCAACTCTATCTCTTGGCTTTTTATATAAGATATTCAATGCATTTAGTTATATATTTAAAAAAGCAGTCTTGTAGACTATTATTTTAAAATCTGCTTGCTATTTTGTAATCTGCTTGGGTTGATGGTGGAATGCTTTTTTTTTTTTTCAGTACGTGGGCCTCTCCCTGTTGTGGAGTCTCCCGTTACGGAGCACAGGCTCCCAACCCGCATGCTCAGTGGCCATGGCTCACGGGCCTAGCCGCTCCGCGGCATGTGGGATCTTCCCGGACCGAGTCACGAACCCGTGTCCCCTGCATTGGCAGGCAGGCTCTCAACCACTGCTCCACCAGGGAAGCCCGGTACACTTTTGTTTTAATTATGCAGTTGGCTCTATTGTGTTGATTTACATTTTATTTGTAAATCTCAACTGCTTTGGATTATGATGTGTTTACAAGGCTACACAGATAATCTGGAAGGGAAAATGAAGTAATACAAATGACAGAAAAAGTTTTATAATAATGAAATTTTCTTGGCAAGCAGCAACCTTTTCTCAAAGTCAGTCTTTTAATATAATTTGCTTGCTTCCTAAATATGGCTTTCTTGTTTGTTCTTATCTTTATTGATTAGTGAGCATGTTAGATGACTTGGGAGGAATCTCACTGTCTTCAACAAATAATTTGGCATTATTGATCCAGAATGCTGACAATTCTCAAAAATGGGTCAGGAAAATCAAAGTAATAGATGGAAAAAAATCTCAATTTTAGCTGTTGATATAACTTTTCTTAAATTTAGGGTGTTTTTTATAATTTAAGTTACTAAAACAGATGGTGGAAGGTCCACCAAGATATTTATTTTATGTATTTAAAGCATTTTACTTTGCTGTATTGAATTCCATTCATTCTGGAATTTAGGAGCATTTACCTCTTTATGAAAGAGACTATTGAAAGTAGAAAATGATTGATGACCTTCGCTTCCAGTATTCTTCTCAATAGACTTAGGCTCTCTTCTAATGCTTCTTGCATACTAAGTAATTGTATAAGGTTTAGAGAATAATTTAGGTCTGTCTGAACTTTAAGCACAGTACACTAAATAAAGCTTTTTCACTTTGCAGAATATTTTACATGTGTGTCCCATAGATTCATCAGAGATTCTAGTTTTGGATAAAGGCAAGTACATTTAAGGACAATACAGCATCCCTGTCTGTGACATTGGCATTCGAATGAGAAGTGAATTTGGTTCACGACGGTTCTTGGAATGCTTGGCATTTAGGTTATTTTAGGTCAACTCTTTGGGCAATTCAATTAGAGTATTTATTGAATGGTTTTCGTGAGCTGAATGGTTGTCATGTCATGTCATAGATGGTCTAAAACATGACTCTTATTTCTAAAATAGTTGTGTTGGTCAGATAAGGCATCTTACATGAAGTATGTAATCCAAGATAATGATGCATGAGTAAGAGGCAGATCATTCTCGAGGAAGTAATTTTGGTTTTGAGAGAGGCATTCTTAGGGAAATAGGCCTTGCAGTGCTCATTTAGAGCTGGGCAGGATTGAGGTCCAGAGAGAGGAGGGAAAGGATATTTGGGTAGAGGGAAGGGCATTGGCAGAGCCTCAGAGGCCTGACGGTTCCTGGGGCCTGTGTGGGAATGGTGGGAAAGTTGGGCTGCAGTCAGCCTGTGGGTGGCCTGGACGTTGGGTAATGAGCGTGGCCGTCAGTTTATGGGTGCCCTCTGTAGAGTTGTCTGTAACTTGCTTCCTCCCTGAGGAAGTGTGACACGCTTCTGCTAGCTGCAGTGTCTTCCCCACAGCTGTGCTGTCCATTGAGGAGAAGGGGGCCTGCTCTGCCATGGCTTCCTTACTCCTCAGGGTATGGCGTGTGAGTTATTTTAATAATGTATCAATCTGCCTTTTCTTTCTTTTGTCACAATGCATTTGCTTTCTAAAGTGGTCTTGTTTTCAGGATAATAATTGGGTTTCCACAGGGAAAATCATAATGTATGAGGCAAATTACTGACTAAAGGCAAATTTCTGACTTAAAAACATGAATCTCTAATTTGTTTCTAGTAGTTCTTCTTTTGTTTAAATTTTTGTTTTGTTAGTTATGTATAGAAACTTAAGGATAGTAATTTCTGCTCAGGTGGATAGTGGTACTGTTTAGCACAGCTCATTGGTCTTCTGAAACTTTTACAAATGCAGTCTGATTCATTCCGGCCAAGTTAATTATGAGGTACATATTTTTTTCCCTTATGGAGACAAATGTAAAAGACAGAGATACAGAAATCATCTCCAGTTTAGATTGAAGAAATTTTAGTTACTACTGTTTGTTCCTGCTATTTGATCAGAGTTTATTTTTATTTTTTGAAGTCTGTCTCTAATCAAATAAGATTTAATGTTTTAGAAGTAAAAGAGCACCATGACTAAATTAATAAGAAAAGTTAATTTAAGGACAAGAATTGATTTTTAAAAATATAAAAGTACATTTCATGACTTGATTTCAAGATGATCTGGTGGTATTCTTATACTGCTGCAGAAGGATGTCCACAGTGGGACGAGAATGAGGCTTAAAAATCACCACCCTTATTATCTATGACTGAACATGTCTTAGTCCAGGCCAGTGTGCCTACCACCTCTGTGGTACACTGTTGATTTCATTTTTCTTCCAGTATTTACTTTTGGTCCTGGACCAATTATCTAGCTGTGATGGGATTCTCCAAAAGTATCCTACATTTTGTACTTAGTGAACTAGTGATTGTTCTGTTTGCAGACATTCTTTCTGAGGCTCTACACTTGCCTCGAAAACCTACATTTGCAGAAAGGGAAATGTATAGGTTTTCCTTTTAAATGTATTTATTTTTGTTTATATTTTATTTATTTTTGGCTGTGTTGGGTCTTCGTTTCTGTGCGAGGGCCTTCTCTAGTTGCGGCGAGCAGGGGCCACTCCTCATCGTTGTTCGTGGGCCTCTCACTGCCGTGGCGCCTCTTGTTGCAGAGCACAGGCTCCAGAAGCGCAGGCTCAGTAGTTGTGGCTCCCGGGCTTAGTTGCACTGCAGCATGTGGGATCTTCCCGGACCAGGGCTCAAATCCGTGTCCCCTGCACTGGCAGGCGGATTCTTAACCTCTGCCCCGCCCGTTATTCTTTTTTTTTAAATATTTCCTCATTTGTGTTTATGTGATGATGCCTTTATTTATTTTTTTATTATTGTTTATATTTGGCTGAGTTGAGTCTGTGTTGCTGCGCGCAGGCTTTCCCTAGTTGTGGCAAGTGGGGGCTACTCTTTGTTGTGGTGCGCGGACTTCTCATTGTGGTGGCTTCTCTTGTTGCGGAGCGTGGGCTCTAAGAGTGCGGGCTTCAGTAATTGCAGCACCTGGGCTCCGTATTTGCGGCACACAGGCACTAGAGTGCGCGGGCTTCATTAGTTGCAGCGTGTGGCCTCAGTTGTTGTGGCTGGCGGGCTCTAGAGCGCAGGCTCAGTAGTTGTGATGTACGGGCTTACTTGCTCTGCGGCATGTGGGATCTTCCCGGACCAGGGCTGGAACCCGTGTCCCCTGCATTGGCAGACGGATTCTTAACTAGTGCACCACCAGGAAAGTCCCAGACTTTCCTTTTCTTAATGACAATTTTGAAGAGTCCTGGTTCACATATTTCATAGACTGTCCTTCAACTTGGCTTTGTGT
This sequence comes from Mesoplodon bidens, assembly GCF_964165515.1. Lineage (NCBI taxonomy): Eukaryota > Metazoa > Chordata > Mammalia > Artiodactyla > Ziphiidae > Mesoplodon > Mesoplodon bidens. The sequence goes on along the minus strand of NW_027672356.1, from coordinate 267,019 downwards.
GATGTTCTCCTCATGACTGGAGTGGAGTTAGGGTTTTGGGGAAGGAGATGTTTACTTTTAATATTCGGTTTCAACTCTGTCTCTTGGCTTTTTATATAAGATATTCAATGCATTTAGTTATATATTTAAAAAGCAGGCTTGTAGACTATTATTTTAAAATCTGCTTGCTATTTTGTAATCTGCTTGGGTTGATGGTGGAATGTTTTTTTTTTTTTTTTTCAGTACGTGGGCCTCTCCCTGTTGTGGAGTCTCCCGTTCCGGAGCACAGGCTCCCAACCCGCATGCTCAGTGGCCATGGCTCACGGGCCTAGCCGCTCCGCGGCATGTGGGATCTTCCCGGACCGAGTCACGAACCCGTGTCCCCTGCATTGGCAGGCAGGCTCTCAACCACTGCTCCACCAGGGAAGCCCGGTACACTTTTGTTTTAATTATGCAGTTGGCTCTATTGTGTTGATTTACATTTTATTGGTAAATCTCAACTGCTTTGGATTATGATGTGTTTACAAGGCTACACAGATAATCTGGAAGGGAAAATGAAGTAATACAAATGACAGAAAATGTTTTATAATAATAAAATTTTCTTGGCAAGCAGCAACCTTTTCTCAAAGTCAGTCTTTTAATATAATTTGCTTGCTTCATAAATATGGCTTTCTTGTTTGTTCTTATCTTTATTGATTAGTGAGCATGTTAGATGACTTGGAAGGAATCTCACTGTCTTCAAGAAATAATTTGGCATTTTTGATCCGGAATGCTGACAATTCTCAAAAATGGGTCAGGAAAATCAAAGTAATAGATGGAAAAAAATCTCAATTTTAGCTGTTGATACAACTTTTCTTAAGTTTAGGGTGTGTTTTATAATTTACGTTACTAAAACAGATGGTGGAAGGTCCACCAATATATTTATTTTATGTTTTTAAAGCATTTTACTTTGCTGTATTGAATTCAATTCATTCTGGAATTTAGGAGAATTTACCTCTTTATGAAAGAGATTATTGAAAGTAGAAAATGATTGATGACCTTCGCTTCCAGTATTCTTCTCAATAGACTTAGTCTCTCTTCTAATGCTTCCTGTATACTCAGTAATTGTATAAGGTTTAGAGAAAAATGCAGGTCTGGCTGAACATTAAGCACAGTACACTAAATAAAGCTTTTTTACTTTGCAGAATATTTTACATGTGTGTCCCATAGATTCATCAGAGATTCTAGTTTTGGATAAAGGCAAGTACATTTAAGGACAATACAACATCCCTGTCTATGACATTGGCATTCGAATGAGAAGTGAATTTGGTTCAGGACGGTTCTTGGAATGCTTGGCATTTAGGTTATTTTAGGTCAACTCTTTGGGCAATTCAATTAGAGTATTTATTGAATGGTTTTCGTGAGCTGAATGGTTGTCATGTCATGTCATAGATGGTCTAAAACATGACTCTTATTTCTACAATAGTTGTGTTGGTCAGATAAGGCATCTTACCTGATGTATTTAATCCAAGATAATGATGCATGAGTAAGAGGCAGATCATTCTCGAGGAAGTAATTTTGGTTTTGAGAGAGGCATTCTTAGGGAAATAGGCCTTGCAGTGCTCATTTAGAGCTGGGCAGGATTGAGGTCCAGAGAGAGGAGGGAAAGGATATTTGGGTGGAGGGAAGGGCATTGGCAGAGCCTCAGAGGCCTGACGGTTCCTGGGGCCTGTGTGGGAATGGTGGGAAAGTTGGGCTGCAGTCAGCCTGTGGGTGGCCTGGACGTTGGGTAATGAGCGTGGCCATCAGTTTATGGGTGCCCTCTGTAGAGTTGTCTGTAACTTGCTTCCTCCCTGAGGAAGTGTGACACGCTTCTGCTAGCTGCAGTGTCTTCCCCACAGCTGTGCTGTCCATTGAGGAGAAGGGGGCCTGCTCTGCCATGGCTTCCTTACTCCTCAGGGTATGGCGTGTGAGTTATTTTAATAATGTATCAATCTGCCTTTTCTTTCTTTTGTCACAATGCATTTGCTTTCTAAAGTGGTCTTGTTTTCAGGATAATAATTGGGTTTCCACAGGGAAAATCATAATGTATGAGGCAAATTACTGACTAAAGGCAAATTTCTGACTTAAAAACATGAATCTCTAATTTGTTTCTAGTAGTTCTTCTTTTGTTTGAATTTTTGTTTTGTTAGTTATGTATAGAAACTTAAGGATAGTAATTTCTGCTCAGGTGGATAGTGGTACTGTTTAGCACAGCTCATTGGTCTTCTGAAACTTTTACAAATGCAGTCTGATTCATTCCGGCCAAGTTAATTATGAGGTACATATTTTTTTCCCCTAATGGAGACAAATGTAAAAGACAGAGATACAGAAATCATCTCCAGTTTAGATTGAAGAAATTTTAGTTACTACTGTTTGTTCCTGCTATTTGATCAGAGTTTATTTTTATTTTTTGAAGTCTGTCTCTAATCAAATAAGATTTAATGTTTTAGAAGTAAAAGAGCACCATGACTAAACTGATAAGAAAAGTTAATTTAAGGACAAGAATTGATTTTTAAAAATATAAAAGTACATTTCATGACTTGATTTCAAGATGATCTTGTGGTATCCTTATACTGCTGCAGAGGGAAGTCCACAGTGGGACGAGAATGATGCTTAAAAATCACCACCCTTATTATCTATGACTGAACATGTCTTATTCCAGGCCAGTGTGCCTACCACCTCTGTGGTACACTGTTGATTTCATTTTTCTTCCAGTATTTACTTTTGGTCCTGGACCAATTATCTAGCTGTGATGGGATTCTCCAAAAGTATCCTACATTTTGTACTTAGTGAACTAGTGATTGTTCTGTTTGCAGACATTCTTTCTGAGGCTCTACTCTTGCCTCGAAAACCAACATTTGCAGAAAGGGAAATGTATAGGTTTTCCTTTTAAATGTATTTATTTTTATTTATATTTTATTTATTTTTGGCTGTGTTGGGTCTTCGTTTCTGTGCGGGGTCCTTCTCTAGTTGCGGCGAGCAGGGGCCACTCCTCATCGTGGTTCGAGGGCCTCTCAGTGCCGTGGCGCCTCTTGTTGTGGAGCACAGGCTCCAGAAGCGCAGGCTCAGTAGTTGTGGCTCCCGGGCTTAGTTGCACTGCAGCATGTGGGATCTTCCCGGACCAGGGCTCAAATCCGTGTCCCCTGCACTGGCAGGCGGATTCTTAACCACTGCCCAGCCCGTTATTCTTTTTTTAAAAAAAATATTTCCTCATTTGTGTTTATGTGATGATGCCTTTATTTATTTTTTTATTATTGTTTATATTTGGCTGAGTTGAGTCTCTTTTGCTGCGCGCAGGCTTTCCCTAGTTGTGGCAAGTGGGGGCTAATCTTTGTTGTGGTGTGCGGACTTCTCATTGTGGTGGCTTCTCTTGTTGCGGAGCGTGGGCTCTAAGAGTGCGGGCTTCAGTAATTGCAGCACCTGGGCTCAGTATTTGCGGCACACAGGCCCTAGAGTGCGCGGCCTTCATTAGTTGCAGCGTGTGGCCTCAGTTGTTGTGGCTGGTGGGCTCTAGAGCGCAGGCTCAGTAGTTGTGATGTACGGGCTTACTTGCTCTGCGGCACGTGGGATCTTCCCGGACCAGGGCTGGAACCCGTGTCTCCTGCATTGGCAGACGGATTCTTAACTAGTGCACCACCAGGAAAGTCCCAGACTTTCCTTTTCTTAATGACAATTTTGAAGAGTCCTGGTTCACATATTTCATAGACTGTCCTTCAACTTGGCTTTGTGTGATGTTCTCCTCATGACCATAGTGGAGTTAGGGTTTTGGGGAAGGAGATGTTTACTTTTAATATTCAGTTTCAACTCTGTCTCTTGGCTTTTTATATAAGATATTCAATGCATTTAGTTATATATTTAAAAAAGCAGGCTTGTAGACTATTATTTTAAAATCTGCTTGCTATTTTGTAATCTGCTTGGGTTGATGGTGGAATGTTTTTTTTTTTTTTTTTTCAGTACGTGGGCCTCTCCCTGTTGTGGAGTCTCCCGTTCCGGAGCACAGGCTCCCAACCCGCATGCTCAGTGGCCATGGCTCACGGGCCTAGCCGCTCCGCGGCATGTGGGATCTTCCCGGACCGAGTCACGAACCCGTGTCCCCTGCATTGGCAGGCAGGGTCTCAACCACTGCTCCACCAGGCAAGCCCGTTACACTTTTGTTTTAATTATGCAGTTGGCTCTATTGTGTTGATTTACATTTTATTGGTAAATCTCAACTGCTTTGGATTATGATGTGTTTACAAGGCTACACAGATAATCTGGAAGGGAAAATGAAGTAATACAAATGACAGAAAATGTTTTATAATAATAAAATTTTCTTGGCAAGCAGCAACCTTTTCTCAAAGTCAGTCTTTTAATATAATTTGCTTGCTTCATAAATATGGCTTTCTTGTTTGTTCTTATCTTTATTGATTAGTGAGCATGTTAGATGACTTGGAAGGAATCTCACTGTCTTCAAGAAATAATTTGGCATTTTTGATCCGGAATGCTGACAATTCTCAAAAATGGGTCAGGAAAATCAAAGTAATAGATGGAAAAAAATCTCAATTTTAGCTGTTGATACAACTTTTCTTAAGTTTAGGGTGTGTTTTATAATTTACGTTACTAAAACAGATGTTGGAAGGTCCACCAACATATTTATTTTATGTTTTTAAATCATTTTACTTTGCTGTATTGAATTCAATTCATTCTGGAATTTAGGAGAATTTACCTCTTTATGAAAGAGATTATTGAAAGTAGAAAATGATTGATGACCTTCGCTTCCAGTATTCTTCTCAATAGACTTAGTCTCTCTTCTAATGCTTCCTGTATACTCAGTAATTGTATAAGGTTTAGAGAAAAATGCAGGTCTGGCTGAACATTAAGCACAGTACACTAAATAAAGTTTTTTACTTTGCAGAATATTTTACATGTGTGTCCCATAGATTCATCAGAGATTCTAGTTTTGGATAAAGGCAAGTACATTTAAGGACAATACAACATCCCTGTCTATGACATTGGCATTCGAATGAGAAGTGAATTTGGTTCAGGACGGTTCTTGGAATGCTTGGCATTTAGGTTATTTTAGGTCAACTCTTTGGGCAATTCAATTAGAGTATTTATTGAATGGTTTTCGTGAGCTGAATGGTTGTCATGTCATGTCATAGATGGTCTAAAACATGACTCTTATTTCTACAATAGTTGTGTTGGTCAGATAAGGCATCTTACCTGATGTATTTAATCCAAGATAATGATGCATGAGTAAGAGGCAGATCATTCTCGAGGAAGTAATTTTGGTTTTGAGAGAGGCATTCTTAGGGAAATAGGCCTTGCAGTGCTCATTTAGAGCTGGGCAGGATTGAGGTCCAGAGAGAGGAGGGAAAGGATATTTGGGTGGAGGGAAGGGCATTGGCAGAGCCTCAGAGGCCTGACGGTTCCTGGGGCCTGTGTGGGAATGGTGGGAAAGTTGGGCTGCAGTCAGCCTGTGGGTGGCCTGGACGTTGGGTAATGAGCGTGGCCATCAGTTTATGGGTGCCCTCTGTAGAGTTGTCTGTAACTTGCTTCCTCCCTGAGGAAGTGTGACACGCTTCTGCTAGCTGCAGTGTCTTCCCCACAGCTGTGCTGTCCATTGAGGAGAAGGGGGCCTGCTCTGCCATGGCTTCCTTACTCCTCAGGGTATGGCGTGTGAGTTATTTTAATAATGTATCAATCTGCCTTTTCTTTCTTTTGTCACAATGCATTTGCTTTCTAAAGTGGTCTTGTTTTCAGGATAATAATTGGGTTTCCACAGGGAAAATCATAATGTATGAGGCAAATTACTGACTAAAGGCAAATTTCTGACTTAAAAACATGAATCTCTAATTTGTTTCTAGTAGTTCTTCTTTTGTTTAAATTTTTGTTTTGTTAGTTATGTATAGAAACTTAAGGATAGTAATTTCTGCTCAGGTGGATAGTGGTACTGTTTAGCACAGCTCATTGGTCTTCTGAAACTTTTACAAATGCAGTCTGATTCATTCCGGCCAAGTTAATTATGAGGTACATATTTTTTTCCCTTATGGAGACAAATGTAAAAGACAGAGATACAGAAATCATCTCCAGTTTAGATTGAAGAAATTTTAGTTACTACTGTTTGTTCCTGCTATTTGATCAGAGTTTATTTTTATTTTTTGAAGTCTGTCTCTAATCAAATAAGATTTAATGTTTTAGAAGTAAAAGAGCACCATGACTAAATTAATAAGAAAAGTTAATTTAAGGACAAGAATTGATTTTTAAAAATATAAAAGTACATTTCATGACTTGATTTCAAGATGATCTGGTGGTATTCTTATACTGCTGCAGAAGGATGTCCACAGTGGGACGAGAATGAGGCTTAAAAATCACCACCCTTATTATCTATGACTGAACATGTCTTAGTCCAGGCCAGTGTGCCTACCACCTCTGTGGTACACTGTTGATTTCATTTTTCTTCCAGTATTTACTTTTGGTCCTGGACCAATTATCTAGCTGTGATGGGATTCTCCAAAAGTATCCTACATTTTGTACTTAGTGAACTAGTGATTGTTCTGTTTGCAGACATTCTTTCTGAGGCTCTACACTTGCCTCGAAAACCTACATTTGCAGAAAGGGAAATGTATAGGTTTTCCTTTTAAATGTATTTATTTTTGTTTATATTTTATTTATTTTTGGCTGTGTTGGGTCTTCGTTTCTGTGCGAGGGCCTTCTCTAGTTGCGGCGAGCAGGGGCCACTCCTCATCGTTGTTCGTGGGCCTCTCACTGCCGTGGCGCCTCTTGTTGCGGAGCACAGGCTCCAGATGCGCAGGCTCAGTAGTTGTGGCTCCCGGGCTTAGTTGCACTGCAGCATGTGGGATCTTCCCGGACCAGGGCTCAAATCCGTGTCCCCTGCACTGGCAGGCGGATTCTTAACCTCTGCCCCGCCCGTTATTCTTTTTTTTTAAATATTTCCTCATTTGTGTTTATGTGATGATGCCTTTATTTATTTTTTTATTATTGTTTATATTTGGCTGAGTTGAGTCTGTGTTGCTGCGCGCAGGCTTTCCCTAGTTGTGGCAAGTGGGGGCTACTCTTTGTTGTGGTGCGCGGACTTCTCATTGTGGTGGCTTCTCTTGTTGCGGAGCGTGGGCTCTAAGAGTGCGGGCTTCAGTAATTGCAGCACCTGGGCTCCGTATTTGCGGCACACAGGCACTAGAGTGCGCGGGCTTCATTAGTTGCAGCGTGTGGCCTCAGTTGTTGTGGCTGGCGGGCTCTAGAGCGCAGGCTCAGTAGTTGTGATGTACGGGCTTACTTGCTCTGCGGCATGTGGGATCTTCCCGGACCAGGGCTGGAACCCGTGTCCCCTGCATTGGCAGACGGATTCTTAACTAGTGCACCACCAGGAAAGTCCCAGACTTTCCTTTTCTTAATGACAATTTTGAAGAGTCCTGGTTCACATATTTCATAGACTGTCCTTCAACTTGGCTTTGTGTGATGTTCTCCTCATGACTGGAGTGGAGTTAGGGTTTTGGGGAAGGAGATGTTTACTTTTAATATTCGGTTTCAACTCTGTCTCTTGGCTTTTTATATAAGATATTCAATGCATTTAGTTATATATTTAAAAAGCAGGCTTGTAGACTATTATTTTAAAATCTGCTTGCTATTTTGTAATCTGCTTGGGTTGATGGTGGAATGTTTTTTTTTTTTTTTTTCAGTACGTGGGCCTCTCCCTGTTGTGGAGTCTCCCGTTCCGGAGCACAGGCTCCCAACCCGCATGCTCAGTGGCCATGGCTCACGGGCCTAGCCGCTCCGCGGCATGTGGGATCTTCCCGGACCGAGTCACGAACCCGTGTCCCCTGCATTGGCAGGCAGGCTCTCAACCACTGCTCCACCAGGGAAGCCCGTTACACTTTTGTTTTAATTATGCAGTTGGCTCTATTGTGTTGATTTACATTTTATTGGTAAATCTCAACTGCTTTGGATTATGATGTGTTTACAAGGCTACACAGATAATCTGGAAGGGAAAATGAAGTAATACAAATGACAGAAAATGTTTTATAATAATAAAATTTTCTTGGCAAGCAGCAACCTTTTCTCAAAGTCAGTCTTTTAATATAATTTGCTTGCTTCATAAATATGGCTTTCTTGTTTGTTCTTATCTTTATTGATTAGTGAGCATGTTAGATGACTTGGAAGGAATCTCACTGTCTTCAAGAAATAATTTGGCATTTTTGATCCGGAATGCTGACAATTCTCAAAAATGGGTCAGGAAAATCAAAGTAATAGATGGAAAAAAATCTCAATTTTAGCTGTTGATACAACTTTTCTTAAGTTTAGGGTGTGTTTTATAATTTACGTTACTAAAACAGATGGTGGAAGGTCCACCAACATATTTATTTTATGTTTTTAAAGCATTTTACTTTGCTGTATTGAATTCAATTCATTCTGGAATTTAGGAGAATTTACCTCTTTATGAAAGAGATTATTGAAAGTAGAAAATGATTGATGACCTTCGCTTCCAGTATTCTTCTCAATAGACTTAGTCTCTCTTCTAATGCTTCCTGTATACTCAGTAATTGTATAAGGTTTAGAGAAAAATGCAGGTCTGGCTGAACATTAAGCACAGTACACTAAATAAAGCTTTTTTACTTTGCAGAATATTTTACATGTGTGTCCCATAGATTCATCAGAGATTCTAGTTTTGGATAAAGGCAAGTACATTTAAGGACAATACAACATCCCTGTCTATGACATTGGCATTCGAATGAGAAGTGAATTTGGTTCAGGACGGTTCTTGGAATGCTTGGCATTTAGGTTATTTTAGGTCAACTCTTTGGGCAATTCAATTAGAGTATTTATTGAATGGTTTTCGTGAGCTGAATGGTTGTCATGTCATGTCATAGATGGTCTAAAACATGACTCTTATTTCTACAATAGTTGTGTTGGTCAGATAAGGCATCTTACCTGATGTATTTAATCCAAGATAATGATGCATGAGTAAGAGGCAGATCATTCTCGAGGAAGTAATTTTGGTTTTGAGAGAGGCATTCTTAGGGAAATAGGCCTTGCAGTGCTCATTTAGAGCTGGGCAGGATTGAGGTCCAGAGAGAGGAGGGAAAGGATATTTGGGTGGAGGGAAGGGCTTTGGCAGAGCCTCAGAGGCCTGACGGTTCCTGGGGCCTGTGTGGGAATGGTGGGAAAGTTGGGCTGCAGTCAGCCTGTGGGTGGCCTGGACGTTGGGTAATGAGCGTGGCCATCAGTTTATGGGTGCCCTCTGTAGAGTTGTCTGTAACTTGCTTCCTCCCTGAGGAAGTGTGACACGCTTCTGCTAGCTGCAGTGTCTTCCCCACAGCTGTGCTGTCCATTGAGGAGAAGGGGGCCTGCTCTGCCATGGCTTCCTTACTCCTCAGGGTATGGCGTGTGAGTTATTTTAATAATGTATCAATCTGCCTTTTCTTTCTTTTGTCACAATGCATTTGCTTTCTAAAGTGGTCTTGTTTTCAGGATAATAATTGGGTTTCCACAGGGAAAATCATAATGTATGAGGCAAATTACTGACTAAAGGCAAATTTCTGACTTAAAAACATGAATCTCTAATTTGTTTCTAGTAGTTCTTCTTTTGTTTAAATTTTTGTTTTGTTAGTTATGTATAGAAACTTAAGGATAGTAATTTCTGCTCAGGTGGATAGTGGTACTGTTTAGCACAGCTCATTGGTCTTCTGAAACTTTTACAAATGCAGTCTGATTCATTCCGGCCAAGTTAATTATGAGGTACATATTTTTTTCCCCTAATGGAGACAAATGTAAAAGACAGAGATACAGAAATCATCTCCAGTTTAGATTGAAGAAATTTTAGTTACTACTGTTTGTTCCTGCTATTTGATCAGAGTTTATTTTTATTTTTTGAAGTCTGTCTCTAATCAAATAAGATTTAATGTTTTAGAAGTAAAAGAGCACCATGACTAAACTGATAAGAAAAGTTAATTTAAGGACAAGAATTGATTTTTAAAAATATAAAAGTACATTTCATGACTTGATTTCAAGATGATCTTGTGGTATCCTTATACTGCTGCAGAGGGAAGTCCACAGTGGGACGAGAATGATGCTTAAAAATCACCACCCTTATTATCTATGACTGAACATGTCTTATTCCAGGCCAGTGTGCCTACCACCTCTGTGGTACACTGTTGATTTCATTTTTCTTCCAGTATTTACTTTTGGTCCTGGACCAATTATCTAGCTGTGATGGGATTCTCCAAAAGTATCCTACATTTTGTACTTAGTGAACTAGTGATTGTTCTGTTTGCAGACATTCTTTCTGAGGCTCTACTCTTGCCTCGAAAACCTACATTTGCAGAAAGGGAAATGTATAGGTTTTCCTTTTAAATGTATTTATTTTTATTTATATTTTATTTATTTTTGGCTGTGTTGGGTCTTCGTTTCTGTGCGGGGGCCTTCTCTAGTTGCGGCGAGCAGGGGCCACTCCTCATCGTGGTTCGAGGGCCTCTCAGTGCCGTGGCGCCTCTTGTTGTGGAGCACAGGCTCCAGAAGCGCAGGCTCAGTAGTTGTGGCTCCCGGGCTTAGTTGCACTGCAGCATGTGGGATCTTCCCGGACCAGGGCTCAAATCCGTGTCCCCTGCACTGGCAGGCGGATTCTTAACCACTGCCCAGCCCGTTATTCTTTTTTTAAAAAAAATATTTCCTCATTTGTGTTTATGTGATGATGCCTTTATTTATTTTTTTATTATTGTTTATATTTGGCTGAGTTGAGTCTCTTTTGCTGCGCGCAGGCTTTCCCTAGTTGTGGCAAGTGGGGGCTAATCTTTGTTGTGGTGTGCGGACTTCTCATTGTGGTGGCTTCTCTTGTTGCGGAGCGTGGGCTCTAAGAGTGCGGGCTTCAGTAATTGCAGCACCTGGGCTCAGTATTTGCGGCACACAGGCCCTAGAGTGCGCGGCCTTCATTAGTTGCAGCGTGTGGCCTCAGTTGTTGTGGCTGGTGGGCTCTAGAGCGCAGGCTCAGTAGTTGTGATGTACGGGCTTACTTGCTCTGCGGCACGTGGGATCTTCCCGGACCAGGGCTGGAACCCGTGTCTCCTGCATTGGCAGACGGATTCTTAACTAGTGCACCACCAGGAAAGTCCCAGACTTTCCTTTTCTTAATGACAATTTTGAAGAGTCCTGGTTCACATATTTCATAGACTGTCCTTCAACTTGGCTTTGTGTGATGTTCTCCTCATGACCATAGTGGAGTTAGGGTTTTGGGGAAGGAGATGTTTACTTTTAATATTCAGTTTCAACTCTGTCTCTTGGCTTTTTATATAAGATATTCAATGCATTTAGTTATATATTTAAAAAAGCAGGCTTGTAGACTATTATTTTAAAATCTGCTTGCTATTTTGTAATCTGCTTGGGTTGATGGTGGAATGTTTTTTTTTTTTTTTTTTTCAGTACGTGGGCCTCTCCCTGTTGTGGAGTCTCCCGTTCCGGAGCACAGGCTCCCAACCCGCATGCTCAGTGGCCATGGCTCACGGGCCTAGCCGCTCCGCGGCATGTGGGATCTTCCCGGACCGAGTCACGAACCCGTGTCCCCTGCATTGGCAGGCAGGGTCTCAACCACTGCTCCACCAGGCAAGCCCGTTACACTTTTGTTTTAATTATGCAGTTGGCTCTATTGTGTTGATTTACATTTTATTGGTAAATCTCAACTGCTTTGGATTATGATGTGTTTACAAGGCTACACAGATAATCTGGAAGGGAAAATGAAGTAATACAAATGACAGAAAATGTTTTATAATAATAAAATTTTCTTGGCAAGCAGCAACCTTTTCTCAAAGTCAGTCTTTTAATATAATTTGCTTGCTTCCTAAATATGGCTTTCTTGTTTGTTCTTATCTTTATTGATTAGTGAGCATGTTAGATGACTTGGAAGGAATCTCACTGTCTTCAAGAAATAATTTGGCATTTTTGATCCGGAATGCTGACAATTCTCAAAAATGGGTCAGGAAAATCAAAGTAATAGATGGAAAAAAATCTCAATTTTAGCTGTTGATACAACTTTTCTTAAGTTTAGGGTGTGTTTTATAATTTACGTTACTAAAACAGATGTTGGAAGGTCCACCAACATATTTATTTTATGTTTTTAAATCATTTTACTTTGCTGTATTGAATTCAATTCATTCTGGAATTTAGGAGAATTTACCTCTTTATGAAAGAGATTATTGAAAGTAGAAAATGATTGATGACCTTCGCTTCCAGTATTCTTCTCAATAGACTTAGTCTCTCTTCTAATGCTTCCTGTATACTCAGTAATTGTATAAGGTTTAGAGAAAAATGCAGGTCTGGCTGAACATTAAGCACAGTACACTAAATAAAGTTTTTTACTTTGCAGAATATTTTACATGTGTGTCCCATAGATTCATCAGAGATTCTAGTTTTGGATAAAGGCAAGTACATTTAAGGACAATACAACATCCCTGTCTATGACATTGGCATTCGAATGAGAAGTGAATTTGGTTCAGGACGGTTCTTGGAATGCTTGGCATTTAGGTTATTTTAGGTCAACTCTTTGGGCAATTCAATTAGAGTATTTATTGAATGGTTTTCGTGAGCTGAATGGTTGTCATGTCATGTCATAGATGGTCTAAAACATGACTCTTATTTCTACAATAGTTGTGTTGGTCAGATAAGGCATCTTACCTGATGTATTTAATCCAAGATAATGATGCATGAGTAAGAGGCAGATCATTCTCGAGGAAGTAATTTTGGTTTTGAGAGAGGCATTCTTAGGGAAATAGGCCTTGCAGTGCTCATTTAGAGCTGGGCAGGATTGAGGTCCAGAGAGAGGAGGGAAAGGATATTTGGGTGGAGGGAAGGGCATTGGCAGAGCCTCAGAGGCCTGACGGTTCCTGGGGCCTGTGTGGGAATGGTGGGAAAGTTGGGCTGCAGTCAGCCTGTGGGTGGCCTGGACGTTGGGTAATGAGCGTGGCCATCAGTTTATGGGTGCCCTCTGTAGAGTTGTCTGTAACTTGCTTCCTCCCTGAGGAAGTGTGACACGCTTCTGCTAGCTGCAGTGTCTTCCCCACAGCTGTGCTGTCCATTGAGGAGAAGGGGGCCTGCTCTGCCATGGCTTCCTTACTCCTCAGGGTATGGCGTGTGAGTTATTTTAATAATGTATCAATCTGCCTTTTCTTTCTTTTGTCACAATGCATTTGCTTTCTAAAGTGGTCTTCTTTTCAGGATAATAATTGGGTTTCCACAGGGAAAATCATAATGTATGCGGCAAATTACTGACTAAAGGCAAATTTCTGACTTAAAAACATGAATCTCTAATTTGTTTCTAATAGTTCTTCTTTTGTTTAAATTTTTGTTTTGTTAGTTATGTATAGAAACTTAAGGATAGTAATTTCTGCTCAGGTGGATAGTGGTACTGTTTAGCACAGCTCATTGGTCTTCTGAAACTTTTAAAAATGCAGTCTGATTCATTCCAGCCAAGTTAATTATGAGGTACATATTTTTTTCCCCTAATGGAGACAAATGTAAAAGACAGAGATACAGAAATCATCTCCAGTTTAGATTGAAGAAATTTTAGTTACTACTGTTTGTTCCTGCTATTTGATCACAGTTTATTTTTTTTTTGAAGTCTGTCTCTAATCAAATAAGATTTAATGTTTTAGAAGTAAAAGAGCACCATGACTAAATTAATAAGAAAAGTTAATTTAAGGACAAGAATTGATTTTTAAAAATATAAAAGTACATTTCATGACTTGATTTCAAGATGATCTGGTGGTATCCTTATACTGCTGCAGAAGGAAGTCCACAGTGGGACGAGAATGATGCTTAAAAATCACCACCCTTATTATCTATGACTGAACATGTCTTAGTCCAGGCCAGTGTGCCTACCACCTCTGTGGTACACTGTTGATTTCATTTTTCTTCCAGTATTTACTTTTGGTCCTGGACCAATTATCTAGCTGTGATGGGATTCTCCAAAAGTATCCTACATTTTGTACTTAGTGAACTAGTGATTGTTCTGTTTGCAGACATTCTTTCTGAGGCTCTACTCTTGCCTCGGAAACCTACATTTGCAGAAAGGGAAATGTATAGGTTTTCCTTTTAAATGTATTTATTTTTATTTATATTTTATTTATTTTTGGCTGTGTTGGGTCTTCGTTTCTGTGCGAGGGCCTTCTCTAGTTGCGGCGAGCAGGGGCCACTCCTCATCGTGGTTCGTGGGCCTCTCACTGCCGTGGCGCCTCTTGTTGCGGAGCACAGGCTCCAGAAGCGCAGGCTCAGTAGTTGTGGCTCACGGGCTTAGTTGCACTGCAGCATGTGGGATCTTCCCGGACCAGGGCTCAAATCCGTGTCCCCTGCAGTGGCAGGCGGATTCTTAACCACTGCCCCGCCCGTTATTCTTTTTTTTAAAAAAATATTTCCTCATATGTGTTTATGTGATGATGCCTTTATTTATTTTTTTATTATTGTTTATATTTGGCTGAGTTGAGTCTCTGTTGCTGCGCGCAGGCTTTCCCTAGTTGTGGCAAGTGGGGGCTACTCTTTGTTGTGGTGTGCGGACTTCTCATTGTGGTGGCTTCTCTTGTTGCGGAGCGTGGGCTCTAAGAGTGCGGGCTTCAGTAATTGCAGCACCTGGGCTCAGTATTTGCGGCACACAGGCCCTAGAGTGCGCGGGCTTCATTAGTTGCAGCGTGCGGCCTCAGTTGTTGTGGCTGGTGGGCTCTAGAGCGCAGGCTCAGTAGTTGTGATGTACGGGTATACTTGCTCTGCGGCACGTGGGATCTTCCCGGACCAGGGCTGGAACCCGTGTCCCCTGCATTGGCAGACGGATTCTTAACTAGTGCACCACCAGGAAAGTCCCAGACTTTCCTTTTCTTAATGACAATTTTGAAGAGTCCTGGTTCACATATTTCATAGACTGTCCTTCAACTTGGCTTTGTGTGATGTTCTCCTCATGACCATAGTGGAGTTAGGGTTTTGGGGAAAGAGATGTTTACTTTTAATATTCGGTTTCAACTCTATCTCTTGGCTTTTTATATAAGATATTCAATGCATTTAGTTATATATTTAAAAAAGCAGTCTTGTAGACTATTATTTTAAAATCTGCTTGCTATTTTGTAATCTGCTTGGGTTGATGGTGGAATGCTTTTTTTTTTTTTTCAGTACGTGGGCCTCTCCCTGTTGTGGAGTCTCCCGTTACGGAGCACAGGCTCCCAACCCGCATGCTCAGTGGCCATGGCTCACGGGCCTAGCCGCTCCGCGGCATGTGGGATCTTCCCGGACCGAGTCACGAACCCGTGTCCCCTGCATTGGCAGGCAGGCTCTCAACCACTGCTCCACCAGGGAAGCCCGGTACACTTTTGTTTTAATTATGCAGTTGGCTCTATTGTGTTGATTTACATTTTATTTGTAAATCTCAACTGCTTTGGATTATGATGTGTTTACAAGGCTACACAGATAATCTGGAAGGGAAAATGAAGTAATACAAATGACAGAAAAAGTTTTATAATAATGAAATTTTCTTGGCAAGCAGCAACCTTTTCTCAAAGTCAGTCTTTTAATATAATTTGCTTGCTTCCTAAATATGGCTTTCTTGTTTGTTCTTATCTTTATTGATTAGTGAGCATGTTAGATGACTTGGGAGGAATCTCACTGTCTTCAACAAATAATTTGGCATTATTGATCCAGAATGCTGACAATTCTCAAAAATGGGTCAGGAAAATCAAAGTAATAGATGGAAAAAAATCTCAATTTTAGCTGTTGATATAACTTTTCTTAAATTTAGGGTGTTTTTTATAATTTAAGTTACTAAAACAGATGGTGGAAGGTCCACCAAGATATTTATTTTATGTATTTAAAGCATTTTACTTTGCTGTATTGAATTCCATTCATTCTGGAATTTAGGAGCATTTACCTCTTTATGAAAGAGACTATTGAAAGTAGAAAATGATTGATGACCTTCGCTTCCAGTATTCTTCTCAATAGACTTAGGCTCTCTTCTAATGCTTCTTGCATACTAAGTAATTGTATAAGGTTTAGAGAATAATTTAGGTCTGTCTGAACTTTAAGCACAGTACACTAAATAAAGCTTTTTCACTTTGCAGAATATTTTACATGTGTGTCCCATAGATTCATCAGAGATTCTAGTTTTGGATAAAGGCAAGTACATTTAAGGACAATACAGCATCCCTGTCTGTGACATTGGCATTCGAATGAGAAGTGAATTTGGTTCACGACGGTTCTTGGAATGCTTGGCATTTAGGTTATTTTAGGTCAACTCTTTGGGCAATTCAATTAGAGTATTTATTGAATGGTTTTCGTGAGCTGAATGGTTGTCATGTCATGTCATAGATGGTCTAAAACATGACTCTTATTTCTAAAATAGTTGTGTTGGTCAGATAAGGCATCTTACATGAAGTATGTAATCCAAGATAATGATGCATGAGTAAGAGGCAGATCATTCTCGAGGAAGTAATTTTGGTTTTGAGAGAGGCATTCTTAGGGAAATAGGCCTTGCAGTGCTCATTTAGAGCTGGGCAGGATTGAGGTCCAGAGAGAGGAGGGAAAGGATATTTGGGTAGAGGGAAGGGCATTGGCAGAGCCTCAGAGGCCTGACGGTTCCTGGGGCCTGTGTGGGAATGGTGGGAAAGTTGGGCTGCAGTCAGCCTGTGGGTGGCCTGGACGTTGGGTAATGAGCGTGGCCGTCAGTTTATGGGTGCCCTCTGTAGAGTTGTCTGTAACTTGCTTCCTCCCTGAGGAAGTGTGACACGCTTCTGCTAGCTGCAGTGTCTTCCCCACAGCTGTGCTGTCCATTGAGGAGAAGGGGGCCTGCTCTGCCATGGATTCCTTACTCCTCAGGGTATGGCGTGTGAGTTATTTTAATAATGTATCAATCTGCCTTTTCTTTCTTTTGTCACAATGCATTTGCTTTCTAAAGTGGTCTTGTTTTCAGGATAATAATTGGGTTTCCACAGGGAAAATCATAATGTATGAGGCAAATTACTGACTAAAGGCAAATTTCTGACTTAAAAACATGAATCTCTAATTTGTTTCTAGTAGTTCTTCTTTTGTTTAAATTTTTGTTTTGTTAGTTATGTATAGAAACTTAAGGATAGTAATTTCTGCTCAGGTGGATAGTGGTACTGTTTAGCACAGCTCATTGGTCTTCTGAAACTTTTACAAATGCAGTCTGATTCATTCCGGCCAAGTTAATTATGAGGTACATATTTTTTTCCCTTATGGAGACAAATGTAAAAGACAGAGATACAGAAATCATCTCCAGTTTAGATTGAAGAAATTTTAGTTACTACTGTTTGTTCCTGCTATTTGATCAGAGTTTATTTTTATTTTTTGAAGTCTGTCTCTAATCAAATAAGATTTAATGTTTTAGAAGTAAAAGAGCACCATGACTAAATTAATAAGAAAAGTTAATTTAAGGACAAGAATTGATTTTTAAAAATATAAAAGTACATTTCATGACTTGATTTCAAGATGATCTGGTGGTATTCTTATACTGCTGCAGAAGGATGTCCACAGTGGGACGAGAATGAGGCTTAAAAATCACCACCCTTATTATCTATGACTGAACATGTCTTAGTCCAGGCCAGTGTGCCTACCACCTCTGTGGTACACTGTTGATTTCATTTTTCTTCCAGTATTTACTTTTGGTCCTGGACCAATTATCTAGCTGTGATGGGATTCTCCAAAAGTATCCTACATTTTGTACTTAGTGAACTAGTGATTGTTCTGTTTGCAGACATTCTTTCTGAGGCTCTACACTTGCCTCGAAAACCTACATTTGCAGAAAGGGAAATGTATAGGTTTTCCTTTTAAATGTATTTATTTTTGTTTATATTTTATTTATTTTTGGCTGTGTTGGGTCTTCGTTTCTGTGCGAGGGCCTTCTCTAGTTGCGGCGAGCAGGGGCCACTCCTCATCGTTGTTCGTGGGCCTCTCACTGCCGTGGCGCCTCTTGTTGCAGAGCACAGGCTCCAGAAGCGCAGGCTCAGTAGTTGTGGCTCCCGGGCTTAGTTGCACTGCAGCATGTGGGATCTTCCCGGACCAGGGCTCAAATCCGTGTCCCCTGCACTGGCAGGCGGATTCTTAACCTCTGCCCCGCCCGTTATTCTTTTTTTTTAAATATTTCCTCATTTGTGTTTATGTGATGATGCCTTTATTTATTTTTTTATTATTGTTTATATTTGGCTGAGTTGAGTCTGTGTTGCTGCGCGCAGGCTTTCCCTAGTTGTGGCAAGTGGGGGCTACTCTTTGTTGTGGTGCGCGGACTTCTCATTGTGGTGGCTTCTCTTGTTGCGGAGCGTGGGCTCTAAGAGTGCGGGCTTCAGTAATTGCAGCACCTGGGCTCCGTATTTGCGGCACACAGGCACTAGAGTGCGCGGGCTTCATTAGTTGCAGCGTGTGGCCTCAGTTGTTGTGGCTGGCGGGCTCTAGAGCGCAGGCTCAGTAGTTGTGATGTACGGGCTTACTTGCTCTGCGGCATGTGGGATCTTCCCGGACCAGGGCTGGAACCCGTGTCCCCTGCATTGGCAGACGGATTCTTAACTAGTGCACCACCAGGAAAGTCCCAGACTTTCCTTTTCTTAATGACAATTTTGAAGAGTCCTGGTTCACATATTTCATAGACTGTCCTTCAACTTGGCTTTGTGTGATGTTCTCCTCATGACTGGAGTGGAGTTAGGGTTTTGGGGAAGGAGATGTTTACTTTTAATATTCGGTTTCAACTCTGTCTCTTGGCTTTTTATATAAGATATTCAATGCATTTAGTTATATATTTAAAAAGCAGGCTTGTAGACTATTATTTTAAAATCTGCTTGCTATTTTGTAATCTGCTTGGGTTGATGGTGGAATGTTTTTTTTTTTTTTTTTCAGTACGTGGGCCTCTCCCTGTTGTGGAGTCTCCCGTTCCGGAGCACAGGCTCCCAACCCGCATGCTCAGTGGCCATGGCTCACGGGCCTAGCCGCTCCGCGGCATGTGGGATCTTCCCGGACCGAGTCACGAACCCGTGTCCCCTGCATTGGCAGGCAGGCTCTCAACCACTGCTCCACCAGGGAAGCCCGTTACACTTTTGTTTTAATTATGCAGTTGGCTCTATTGTGTTGATTTACATTTTATTGGTAAATCTCAACTGCTTTGGATTATGATGTGTTTACAAGGCTACACAGATAATCTGGAAGGGAAAATGAAGTAATACAAATGACAGAAAATGTTTTATAATAATAAAATTTTCTTGGCAAGCAGCAACCTTTTCTCAAAGTCAGTCTTTTAATATAATTTGCTTGCTTCATAAATATGGCTTTCTTGTTTGTTCTTATCTTTATTGATTAGTGAGCATGTTAGATGACTTTGAAGGAATCTCACTGTCTTCAAGAAATAATTTGGCATTTTTGATCCGGAATGCTGACAATTCTCAAAAATGGGTCAGGAAAATCAAAGTAATAGATGGAAAAAAATCTCAATTTTAGCTGTTGATACAACTTTTCTTAAGTTTAGGGTGTGTTTTATAATTTACGTTACTAAAACAGATGGTGGAAGGTCCACCAATATATTTATTTTATGTTTTTAAAGCATTTTACTTTGCTGTATTGAATTCAATTCATTCTGGAATTTAGGAGAATTTACCTCTTTATGAAAGAGATTATTGAAAGTAGAAAATGATTGATGACCTTCGCTTCCAGTATTCTTCTCAATAGACTTAGTCTCTCTTCTAATGCTTCCTGTATACTCAGTAATTGTATAAGGTTTAGAGAAAAATGCAGGTCTGGCTGAACATTAAGCACAGTACACTAAATAAAGCTTTTTTACTTTGCAGAATATTTTACATGTGTGTCCCATAGATTCATCAGAGATTCTAGTTTTGGATAAAGGCAAGTACATTTAAGGACAATACAACATCCCTGTCTATGACATTGGCATTCGAATGAGAAGTGAATTTGGTTCAGGACGGTTCTTGGAATGCTTGGCATTTAGGTTATTTTAGGTCAACTCTTTGGGCAATTCAATTAGAGTATTTATTGAATGGTTTTCGTGAGCTGAATGGTTGTCATGTCATGTCATAGATGGTCTAAAACATGACTCTTATTTCTACAATAGTTGTGTTGGTAAGATAAGGCATCTTACCTGATGTATTTAATCCAAGATAATGATGCATGAGTAAGAGGCAGATCATTCTCGAGGAAGTAATTTTGGTTTTGAGAGAGGCATTCTTAGGGAAATAGGCCTTGCAGTGCTCATTTAGAGCTGGGCAGGATTGAGGTCCAGAGAGAGGAGGGAAAGGATATTTGGGTGGAGGGAAGGGCATTGGCAGAGCCTCAGAGGCCTGACGGTTCCTGGGGCCTGTGTGGGAATGGTGGGAAAGTTGGGCTGCAGTCAGCCTGTGGGTGGCCTGGACGTTGGGTAATGAGCGTGGCCGTCAGTTTATGGGTGCCCTCTGTAGAGTTGTCTGTAACTTGCTTCCTCCCTGAGGAAGTGTGACACGCTTCTGCTAGCTGCAGTGTCTTCCCCACAGCTGTGCTGTCCATTGAGGAGAAGGGGGCCTGCTCTGCCATGGCTTCCTTACTCCTCAGGGTATGGCGTGTGAGTTATTTTAATAATGTATCAATCTGCCTTTTCTTTCTTTTGTCACAATGCATTTGCTTTCTAAAGTGGTCTTGTTTTCAGGATAATAATTGGGTTTCCACAGGGAAAATCATAATGTATGAGGCAAATTACTGACTAAAGGCAAATTTCTGACTTAAAAACATGAATCTCTAATTTGTTTCTAGTAGTTCTTCTTTTGTTTAAATTTTTGTTTTGTTAGTTATGTATAGAAACTTAAGGATAGTAATTTCTGCTCAGGTGGATAGTGGTACTGTTTAGCACAGCTCATTGGTCTTCTGAAACTTTTACAAATGCAGTCTGATTCATTCCGGCCAAGTTAATTATGAGGTACATATTTTTTTCCCCTAATGGAGACAAATGTAAAAGACAGAGATACAGAAATCATCTCCAGTTTAGATTGAAGAAATTTTAGTTACTACTGTTTGTTCCTGCTATTTGATCAGAGTTTATTTTTATTTTTTGAAGTCTGTCTCTAATCAAATAAGATTTAATGTTTTAGAAGTAAAAGAGCACCATGACTAAACTGATAAGAAAAGTTAATTTAAGGACAAGAATTGATTTTTAAAAATATAAAAGTACATTTCATGACTTGATTTCAAGATGATCTTGTGGTATCCTTATACTGCTGCAGAGGGAAGTCCACAGTGGGACGAGAATGATGCTTAAAAATCACCACCCTTATTATCTATGACTGAACATGTCTTATTCCAGGCCAGTGTGCCTACCACCTCTGTGGTACACTGTTGATTTCATTTTTCTTCCAGTATTTACTTTTGGTCCTGGACCAATTATCTAGCTGTGATGGGATTCTCCAAAATTATCCTACATTTTGTACTTAGTGAACTAGTGATTGTTCTGTTTGCAGACATTCTTTCTGAGGCTCTACTCTTGCCTCGAAAACCTACATTTGCAGAAAGGGAAATGTATAGGTTTTCCTTTTAAATGTATTTATTTTTATTTATATTTTATTTATTTTTGGCTGTGTTGGGTCTTCGTTTCTGTGCGGGGGCCTTCTCTAGTTGCGGCGAGCAGGGGCCACTCCTCATCGTGGTTCGAGGGCCTCTCAGTGCCGTGGCGCCTCTTGTTGTGGAGCACAGGCTCCAGAAGCGCAGGCTCAGTAGTTGTGGCTCCCGGGCTTAGTTGCACTGCAGCATGTGGGATCTTCCCGGACCAGGGCTCAAATCCGTGTCCCCTGCACTGGCAGGCGGATTCTTAACCACTGCCCAGCCCGTTATTCTTTTTTTAAAAAAAATATTTCCTCATTTGTGTTTATGTGATGATGCCTTTATTTATTTTTTTATTATTGTTTATATTTGGCTGAGTTGAGTCTCTTTTGCTGCGCGCAGGCTTTCCCTAGTTGTGGCAAGTGGGGGCTAATCTTTGTTGTGGTGTGCGGACTTCTCATTGTGGTGGCTTCTCTTGTTGCGGAGCGTGGGCTCTAAGAGTGCGGGCTTCAGTAATTGCAGCACCTGGGCTCAGTATTTGCGGCACACAGGCCCTAGAGTGCGCGGCCTTCATTAGTTGCAGCGTGTGGCCTCAGTTGTTGTGGCTGGTGGGCTCTAGAGCGCAGGCTCAGTAGTTGTGATGTACGGGCTTACTTGCTCTGCGGCACGTGGGATCTTCCCGGACCAGGGCTGGAACCCGTGTCTCCTGCATTGGCAGACGGATTCTTAACTAGTGCACCACCAGGAAAGTCCCAGACTTTCCTTTTCTTAATGACAATTTTGAAGAGTCCTGGTTCACATATTTCATAGACTGTCCTTCAACTTGGCTTTGTGTGATGTTCTCCTCATGACCATAGTGGAGTTAGGGTTTTGGGGAAGGAGATGTTTACTTTTAATATTCAGTTTCAACTCTGTCTCTTGGCTTTTTATATAAGATATTCAATGCATTTAGTTATATATTTAAAAAAGCAGGCTTGTAGACTATTATTTTAAAATCTGCTTGCTATTTTGTAATCTGCTTGGGTTGATGGTGGAATGTTTTTTTTTTTTTTTTTCAGTACGTGGGCCTCTCCCTGTTGTGGAGTCTCCCGTTCCGGAGCACAGGCTCCCAACCCGCATGCTCAGTGGCCATGGCTCACGGGCCTAGCCGCTCCGCGGCATGTGGGATCTTCCCGGACCGAGTCACGAACCCGTGTCCCCTGCATTGGCAGGCAGGGTCTCAACCACTGCTCCACCAGGCAAGCCCGTTACACTTTTGTTTTAATTATGCAGTTGGCTCTATTGTGTTGATTTACATTTTATTGGTAAATCTCAACTGCTTTGGATTATGATGTGTTTACAAGGCTACACAGATAATCTGGAAGGGAAAATGAAGTAATACAAATGACAGAAAATGTTTTATAATAATAAAATTTTCTTGGCAAGCAGCAACCTTTTCTCAAAGTCAGTCTTTTAATATAATTTGCTTGCTTCATAAATATGGCTTTCTTGTTTGTTCTTATCTTTATTGATTAGTGAGCATGTTAGATGACTTGGAAGGAATCTCACTGTCTTCAAGAAATAATTTGGCATTTTTGATCCGGAATGCTGACAATTCTCAAAAATGGGTCAGGAAAATCAAAGTAATAGATGGAAAAAAATCTCAATTTTAGCTGTTGATACAACTTTTCTTAAGTTTAGGGTGTGTTTTATAATTTACGTTACTAAAACAGATGTTGGAAGGTCCACCAACATATTTATTTTATGTTTTTAAATCATTTTACTTTGCTGTATTGAATTCAATTCATTCTGGAATTTAGGAGAATTTACCTCTTTATGAAAGAGATTATTGAAAGTAGAAAATGATTGATGACCTTCGCTTCCAGTATTCTTCTCAATAGACTTAGTCTCTCTTCTAATGCTTCCTGTATACTCAGTAATTGTATAAGGTTTAGAGAAAAATGCAGGTCTGGCTGAACATTAAGCACAGTACACTAAATAAAGTTTTTTACTTTGCAGAATATTTTACATGTGTGTCCCATAGATTCATCAGAGATTCTAGTTTTGGATAAAGGCAAGTACATTTAAGGACAATACAACATCCCTGTCTATGACATTGGCATTCGAATGAGAAGTGAATTTGGTTCAGGACGGTTCTTGGAATGCTTGGCATTTAGGTTATTTTAGGTCAACTCTTTGGGCAATTCAATTAGAGTATTTATTGAATGGTTTTCGTGAGCTGAATGGTTGTCATGTCATGTCATAGATGGTCTAAAACATGACTCTTATTTCTACAATAGTTGTGTTGGTCAGATAAGGCATCTTACCTGATGTATTTAATCCAAGATAATGATGCATGAGTAAGAGGCAGATCATTCTCGAGGAAGTAATTTTGGTTTTGAGAGAGGCATTCTTAGGGAAATAGGCCTTGCAGTGCTCATTTAGAGCTGGGCAGGATTGAGGTCCAGAGAGAGGAGGGAAAGGATATTTGGGTGGAGGGAAGGGCATTGGCAGAGCCTCAGAGGCCTGACGGTTCCTGGGGCCTGTGTGGGAATGGTGGGAAAGTTGGGCTGCAGTCAGCCTGTGGGTGGCCTGGACGTTGGGTAATGAGCGTGGCCATCAGTTTATGGGTGCCCTCTGTAGAGTTGTCTGTAACTTGCTTCCTCCCTGAGGAAGTGTGACACGCTTCTGCTAGCTGCAGTGTCTTCCCCACAGCTGTGCTGTCCATTGAGGAGAAGGGGGCCTGCTCTGCCATGGCTTCCTTACTCCTCAGGGTATGGCGTGTGAGTTATTTTAATAATGTATCAATCTGCCTTTTCTTTCTTTTGTCACAATGCATTTGCTTTCTAAAGTGGTCTTCTTTTCAGGATAATAATTGGGTTTCCACAGGGAAAATCATAATGTATGCGGCAAATTACTGACTAAAGGCAAATTTCTGACTTAAAAACATGAATCTCTAATTTGTTTCTAATAGTTCTTCTTTTGTTTAAATTTTTGTTTTGTTAGTTATGTATAGAAACTTAAGGATAGTAATTTCTGCTCAGGTGGATAGTGGTACTGTTTAGCACAGCTCATTGGTCTTCTGAAACTTTTAAAAATGCAGTCTGATTCATTCCAGCCAAGTTAATTATGAGGTACATATTTTTTTCCCCTAATGGAGACAAATGTAAAAGACAGAGATACAGAAATCATCTCCAGTTTAGATTGAAGAAATTTTAGTTACTACTGTTTGTTCCTGCTATTTGATCACAGTTTATTTTTTTTTTGAAGTCTGTCTCTAATCAAATAAGATTTAATGTTTTAGAAGTAAAAGAGCACCATGACTAAATTAATAAGAAAAGTTAATTTAAGGACAAGAATTGATTTTTAAAAATATAAAAGTACATTTCATGACTTGATTTCAAGATGATCTGGTGGTATCCTTATACTGCTGCAGAAGGAAGTCCACAGTGGGACGAGAATGATGCTTAAAAATCACCACCCTTATTATCTATGACTGAACATGTCTTAGTCCAGGCCAGTGTGCCTACCACCTCTGTGGTACACTGTTGATTTCATTTTTCTTCCAGTATTTACTTTTGGTCCTGGACCAATTATCTAGCTGTGATGGGATTCTCCAAAAGTATCCTACATTTTGTACTTAGTGAACTAGTGATTGTTCTGTTTGCAGACATTCTTTCTGAGGCTCTACTCTTGCCTCGGAAACCTACATTTGCAGAAAGGGAAATGTATAGGTTTTCCTTTTCAATGTATTTATTTTTATTTATATTTTATTTATTTTTGGCTGTGTTGGGTCTTCGTTTCTGTGCGAGGGCCTTCTCTAGTTGCGGCGAGCAGGGGCCACTCCTCATCGTGGTTCGTGGGCCTCTCACTGCCGTGGCGCCTCTTGTTGCGGAGCACAGGCTCCAGAAGCGCAGGCTCAGTAGTTGTGGCTCACGGGCTTAGTTGCACTGCAGCATGTGGGATCTTCCCGGACCAGGGCTCAAATCCGTGTCCCCTGCACTGGCAGGCGGATTCTTAACCACTGCCCCGCCCGTTATTCTTTTTTTTAAAAAAATATTTCCTCATATGTGTTTATGTGATGATGCCTTTATTTATTTTTTTATTATTGTTTATATTTGGCTGAGTTGAGTCTCTGTTGCTGCGCGCAGGCTTTCCCTAGTTGTGGCAAGTGGGGGCTACTCTTTGTTGTGGTGTGCGGACTTCTCATTGTGGTGGCTTCTCTTGTTGCGGAGCGTGGGCTCTAAGAGTGCGGGCTTCAGTAATTGCAGCACCTGGGCTCAGTATTTGCGGCACACAGGCCCTAGAGTGCGCGGGCTTCATTAGTTGCAGCGTGCGGCCTCAGTTGTTGTGGCTGGTGGGCTCTAGAGCGCAGGCTCAGTAGTTGTGATGTACGGGTATACTTGCTCTGCGGCACGTGGGATCTTCCCGGACCAGGGCTGGAACCCGTGTCCCCTGCATTGGCAGACGGATTCTTAACTAGTGCACCACCAGGAAAGTCCCAGACTTTCCTTTTCTTAATGACAATTTTGAAGAGTCCTGGTTCACATATTTCATAGACTGTCCTTCAACTTGGCTTTGTGTGATGTTCTCCTCATGACCATAGTGGAGTTAGGGTTTTGGGGAAAGAGATGTTTACTTTTAATATTCGGTTTCAACTCTGTCTCTTGGCTTTTTATATAAGATATTCAATGCATTTAGTTATATATTTAAAAAAGCAGTCTTGTAGACTATTATTTTAAAATCTGCTTGCTATTTTGTAATCTGCTTGGGTTGATGGTGGAATGCTTTTTTTTTTTTTTCAGTACGTGGGCCTCTCCCTGTTGTGGAGTCTCCCGTTACGGAGCACAGGCTCCCAACCCGCATGCTCAGTGGCCATGGCTCACGGGCCTAGCCGCTCCGCGGCATGTGGGATCTTCCCGGACCGAGTCACGAACCCGTGTCCCCTGCATTGGCAGGCAGGCTCTCAACCACTGCTCCACCAGGGAAGCCCGGTACACTTTTGTTTTAATTATGCAGTTGGCTCTATTGTGTTGATTTACATTTTATTTGTAAATCTCAACTGCTTTGGATTATGATGTGTTTACAAGGCTACACAGATAATCTGGAAGGGAAAATGAAGTAATACAAATGACAGAAAAAGTTTTATAATAATGAAATTTTCTTGGCAAGCAGCAACCTTTTCTCAAAGTCAGTCTTTTAATATAATTTGCTTGCTTCCTAAATATGGCTTTCTTGTTTGTTCTTATCTTTATTGATTAGTGAGCATGTTAGATGACTTGGGAGGAATCTCACTGTCTTCAACAAATAATTTGGCATTATTGATCCAGAATGCTGACAATTCTCAAAAATGGGTCAGGAAAATCAAAGTAATAGATGGAAAAAAATCTCAATTTTAGCTGTTGATATAACTTTTCTTAAATTTAGGGTGTTTTTTATAATTTAAGTTACTAAAACAGATGGTGGAAGGTCCACCAAGATATTTATTTTATGTATTTAAAGCATTTTACTTTGCTGTATTGAATTCCATTCATTCTGGAATTTAGGAGCATTTACCTCTTTATGAAAGAGACTATTGAAAGTAGAAAATGATTGATGACCTTCGCTTCCAGTATTCTTCTCAATAGACCTAGGCTCTCTTCTAATGCTTCTTGCATACTAAGTAATTGTATAAGGTTTAGAGAATAATTTAGGTCTGTCTGAACTTTAAGCACAGTACACTAAATAAAGCTTTTTCACTTTGCAGAATATTTTACATGTGTGTCCCATAGATTCATCAGAGATTCTAGTTTTGGATAAAGGCAAGTACATTTAAGGACAATACAGCATCCCTGTCTGTGACATTGGCATTCGAATGAGAAGTGAATTTGGTTCACGACGGTTCTTGGAATGCTTGGCATTTAGGTTATTTTAGGTCAACTCTTTGGGCAATTCAATTAGAGTATTTATTGAATGGTTTTCGTGAGCTGAATGGTTGTCATGTCATGTCATAGATGGTCTAAAACATGACTCTTATTTCTAAAATAGTTGTGTTGGTCAGATAAGGCATCTTACATGAAGTATGTAATCCAAGATAATGATGCATGAGTAAGAGGCAGATCATTCTCGAGGAAGTAATTTTGGTTTTGAGAGAGGCATTCTTAGGGAAATAGGCCTTGCAGTGCTCATTTAGAGCTGGGCAGGATTGAGGTCCAGAGAGAGGAGGGAAAGGATATTTGGGTAGAGGGAAGGGCATTGGCAGAGCCTCAGAGGCCTGACGGTTCCTGGGGCCTGTGTGGGAATGGTGGGAAAGTTGGGCTGCAGTCAGCCTGTGGGTGGCCTGGACGTTGGGTAATGAGCGTGGCCGTCAGTTTATGGGTGCCCTCTGTAGAGTTGTCTGTAACTTGCTTCCTCCCTGAGGAAGTGTGACACGCTTCTGCTAGCTGCAGTGTCTTCCCCACAGCTGTGCTGTCCATTGAGGAGAAGGGGGCCTGCTCTGCCATGGATTCCTTACTCCTCAGGGTATGGCGTGTGAGTTATTTTAATAATGTATCAATCTGCCTTTTCTTTCTTTTGTCACAATGCATTTGCTTTCTAAAGTGGTCTTGTTTTCAGGATAATAATTGGGTTTCCACAGGGAAAATCATAATGTATGAGGCAAATTACTGACTAAAGGCAAATTTCTGACTTAAAAACATGAATCTCTAATTTGTTTCTAGTAGTTCTTCTTTTGTTTAAATTTTTGTTTTGTTAGTTATGTATAGAAACTTAAGGATAGTAATTTCTGCTCAGGTGGATAGTGGTACTGTTTAGCACAGCTCATTGGTCTTCTGAAACTTTTACAAATGCAGTCTGATTCATTCCGGCCAAGTTAATTATGAGGTACATATTTTTTTCCCCTAATGGAGACAAATGTAAAAGACAGAGATACAGAAATCATCTCCAGTTTAGATTGAAGAAATTTTAGTTACTACTGTTTGTTCCTGCTATTTGATCAGAGTTTATTTTTATTTTTTGAAGTCTGTCTCTAATCAAATAAGATTTAATGTTTTAGAAGTAAAAGAGCACCATGACTAAACTGATAAGAAAAGTTAATTTAAGGACAAGAATTGATTTTTAAAAATATAAAAGTACATTTCATGACTTGATTTCAAGATGATCTTGTGGTATCCTTATACTGCTGCAGAGGGAAGTCCACAGTGGGACGAGAATGATGCTTAAAAATCACCACCCTTATTATCTATGACTGAACATGTCTTATTCCAGGCCAGTGTGCCTACCACCTCTGTGGTACACTGTTGATTTCATTTTTCTTCCAGTATTTACTTTTGGTCCTGGACCAATTATCTAGCTGTGATGGGATTCTCCAAAATTATCCTACATTTTGTACTTAGTGAACTAGTGATTGTTCTGTTTGCAGACATTCTTTCTGAGGCTCTACTCTTGCCTCGAAAACCTACATTTGCAGAAAGGGAAATGTATAGGTTTTCCTTTTAAATGTATTTATTTTTATTTATATTTTATTTATTTTTGGCTGTGTTGGGTCTTCGTTTCTGTGCGGGGGCCTTCTCTAGTTGCGGCGAGCAGGGGCCACTCCTCATCGTGGTTCGAGGGCCTCTCAGTGCCGTGGCGCCTCTTGTTGTGGAGCACAGGCTCCAGAAGCGCAGGCTCAGTAGTTGTGGCTCCCGGGCTTAGTTGCACTGCAGCATGTGGGATCTTCCCGGACCAGGGCTCAAATCCGTGTCCCCTGCACTGGCAGGCGGATTCTTAACCACTGCCCAGCCCGTTATTCTTTTTTTAAAAAAAATATTTCCTCATTTGTGTTTATGTGATGATGCCTTTATTTATTTTTTTATTATTGTTTATATTTGGCTGAGTTGAGTCTCTTTTGCTGCGCGCAGGCTTTCCCTAGTTGTGGCAAGTGGGGGCTAATCTTTGTTGTGGTGTGCGGACTTCTCATTGTGGTGGCTTCTCTTGTTGCGGAGCGTGGGCTCTAAGAGTGCGGGCTTCAGTAATTGCAGCACCTGGGCTCAGTATTTGCGGCACACAGGCCCTAGAGTGCGCGGCCTTCATTAGTTGCAGCGTGTGGCCTCAGTTGTTGTGGCTGGTGGGCTCTAGAGCGCAGGCTCAGTAGTTGTGATGTACGGGCTTACTTGCTCTGCGGCACGTGGGATCTTCCCGGACCAGGGCTGGAACCCGTGTCTCCTGCATTGGCAGACGGATTCTTAACTAGTGCACCACCAGGAAAGTCCCAGACTTTCCTTTTCTTAATGACAATTTTGAAGAGTCCTGGTTCACATATTTCATAGACTGTCCTTCAACTTGGCTTTGTGTGATGTTCTCCTCATGACCATAGTGGAGTTAGGGTTTTGGGGAAGGAGATGTTTACTTTTAATATTCAGTTTCAACTCTGTCTCTTGGCTTTTTATATAAGATATTCAATGCATTTAGTTATATATTTAAAAAAGCAGGCTTGTAGACTATTATTTTAAAATCTGCTTGCTATTTTGTAATCTGCTTGGGTTGATGGTGGAATGTTTTTTTTTTTTTTTTTCAGTACGTGGGCCTCTCCCTGTTGTGGAGTCTCCCGTTCCGGAGCACAGGCTCCCAACCCGCATGCTCAGTGGCCATGGCTCACGGGCCTAGCCGCTCCGCGGCATGTGGGATCTTCCCGGACCGAGTCACGAACCCGTGTCCCCTGCATTGGCAGGCAGGGTCTCAACCACTGCTCCACCAGGCAAGCCCGTTACACTTTTGTTTTAATTATGCAGTTGGCTCTATTGTGTTGATTTACATTTTATTGGTAAATCTCAACTGCTTTGGATTATGATGTGTTTACAAGGCTACACAGATAATCTGGAAGGGAAAATGAAGTAATACAAATGACAGAAAATGTTTTATAATAATAAAATTTTCTTGGCAAGCAGCAACCTTTTCTCAAAGTCAGTCTTTTAATATAATTTGCTTGCTTCATAAATATGGCTTTCTTGTTTGTTCTTATCTTTATTGATTAGTGAGCATGTTAGATGACTTGGAAGGAATCTCACTGTCTTCAAGAAATAATTTGGCATTTTTGATCCGGAATGCTGACAATTCTCAAAAATGGGTCAGGAAAATCAAAGTAATAGATGGAAAAAAA
Source organism: Mesoplodon bidens (assembly GCF_964165515.1). Classification (NCBI taxonomy): domain Eukaryota; kingdom Metazoa; phylum Chordata; class Mammalia; order Artiodactyla; family Ziphiidae; genus Mesoplodon; species Mesoplodon bidens. The sequence continues at coordinate 236,385 of NW_027672356.1, read as the reverse complement.
TCTCAATTTTAGCTGTTGATACAACTTTTCTTAAGTTTAGGGTGTGTTTTATAATTTACGTTACTAAAACAGATGTTGGAAGGTCCACCAACATATTTATTTTATGTTTTTAAATCATTTTACTTTGCTGTATTGAATTCAATTCATTCTGGAATTTAGGAGAATTTACCTCTTTATGAAAGAGATTATTGAAAGTAGAAAATGATTGATGACCTTCGCTTCCAGTATTCTTCTCAATAGACTTAGTCTCTCTTCTAATGCTTCCTGTATACTCAGTAATTGTATAAGGTTTAGAGAAAAATGCAGGTCTGGCTGAACATTAAGCACAGTACACTAAATAAAGTTTTTTACTTTGCAGAATATTTTACATGTGTGTCCCATAGATTCATCAGAGATTCTAGTTTTGGATAAAGGCAAGTACATTTAAGGACAATACAACATCCCTGTCTATGACATTGGCATTCGAATGAGAAGTGAATTTGGTTCAGGACGGTTCTTGGAATGCTTGGCATTTAGGTTATTTTAGGTCAACTCTTTGGGCAATTCAATTAGAGTATTTATTGAATGGTTTTCGTGAGCTGAATGGTTGTCATGTCATGTCATAGATGGTCTAAAACATGACTCTTATTTCTACAATAGTTGTGTTGGTCAGATAAGGCATCTTACCTGATGTATTTAATCCAAGATAATGATGCATGAGTAAGAGGCAGATCATTCTCGAGGAAGTAATTTTGGTTTTGAGAGAGGCATTCTTAGGGAAATAGGCCTTGCAGTGCTCATTTAGAGCTGGGCAGGATTGAGGTCCAGAGAGAGGAGGGAAAGGATATTTGGGTGGAGGGAAGGGCATTGGCAGAGCCTCAGAGGCCTGACGGTTCCTGGGGCCTGTGTGGGAATGGTGGGAAAGTTGGGCTGCAGTCAGCCTGTGGGTGGCCTGGACGTTGGGTAATGAGCGTGGCCATCAGTTTATGGGTGCCCTCTGTAGAGTTGTCTGTAACTTGCTTCCTCCCTGAGGAAGTGTGACACGCTTCTGCTAGCTGCAGTGTCTTCCCCACAGCTGTGCTGTCCATTGAGGAGAAGGGGGCCTGCTCTGCCATGGCTTCCTTACTCCTCAGGGTATGGCGTGTGAGTTATTTTAATAATGTATCAATCTGCCTTTTCTTTCTTTTGTCACAATGCATTTGCTTTCTAAAGTGGTCTTCTTTTCAGGATAATAATTGGGTTTCCACAGGGAAAATCATAATGTATGCGGCAAATTACTGACTAAAGGCAAATTTCTGACTTAAAAACATGAATCTCTAATTTGTTTCTAATAGTTCTTCTTTTGTTTAAATTTTTGTTTTGTTAGTTATGTATAGAAACTTAAGGATAGTAATTTCTGCTCAGGTGGATAGTGGTACTGTTTAGCACAGCTCATTGGTCTTCTGAAACTTTTAAAAATGCAGTCTGATTCATTCCAGCCAAGTTAATTATGAGGTACATATTTTTTTCCCCTAATGGAGACAAATGTAAAAGACAGAGATACAGAAATCATCTCCAGTTTAGATTGAAGAAATTTTAGTTACTACTGTTTGTTCCTGCTATTTGATCACAGTTTATTTTTTTTTTGAAGTCTGTCTCTAATCAAATAAGATTTAATGTTTTAGAAGTAAAAGAGCACCATGACTAAATTAATAAGAAAAGTTAATTTAAGGACAAGAATTGATTTTTAAAAATATAAAAGTACATTTCATGACTTGATTTCAAGATGATCTGGTGGTATCCTTATACTGCTGCAGAAGGAAGTCCACAGTGGGACGAGAATGATGCTTAAAAATCACCACCCTTATTATCTATGACTGAACATGTCTTAGTCCAGGCCAGTGTGCCTACCACCTCTGTGGTACACTGTTGATTTCATTTTTCTTCCAGTATTTACTTTTGGTCCTGGACCAATTATCTAGCTGTGATGGGATTCTCCAAAAGTATCCTACATTTTGTACTTAGTGAACTAGTGATTGTTCTGTTTGCAGACATTCTTTCTGAGGCTCTACTCTTGCCTCGGAAACCTACATTTGCAGAAAGGGAAATGTATAGGTTTTCCTTTTCAATGTATTTATTTTTATTTATATTTTATTTATTTTTGGCTGTGTTGGGTCTTCGTTTCTGTGCGAGGGCCTTCTCTAGTTGCGGCGAGCAGGGGCCACTCCTCATCGTGGTTCGTGGGCCTCTCACTGCCGTGGCGCCTCTTGTTGCGGAGCACAGGCTCCAGAAGCGCAGGCTCAGTAGTTGTGGCTCACGGGCTTAGTTGCACTGCAGCATGTGGGATCTTCCCGGACCAGGGCTCAAATCCGTGTCCCCTGCACTGGCAGGCGGATTCTTAACCACTGCCCCGCCCGTTATTCTTTTTTTTAAAAAAATATTTCCTCATATGTGTTTATGTGATGATGCCTTTATTTATTTTTTTATTATTGTTTATATTTGGCTGAGTTGAGTCTCTGTTGCTGCGCGCAGGCTTTCCCTAGTTGTGGCAAGTGGGGGCTACTCTTTGTTGTGGTGTGCGGACTTCTCATTGTGGTGGCTTCTCTTGTTGCGGAGCGTGGGCTCTAAGAGTGCGGGCTTCAGTAATTGCAGCACCTGGGCTCAGTATTTGCGGCACACAGGCCCTAGAGTGCGCGGGCTTCATTAGTTGCAGCGTGCGGCCTCAGTTGTTGTGGCTGGTGGGCTCTAGAGCGCAGGCTCAGTAGTTGTGATGTACGGGTATACTTGCTCTGCGGCACGTGGGATCTTCCCGGACCAGGGCTGGAACCCGTGTCCCCTGCATTGGCAGACGGATTCTTAACTAGTGCACCACCAGGAAAGTCCCAGACTTTCCTTTTCTTAATGACAATTTTGAAGAGTCCTGGTTCACATATTTCATAGACTGTCCTTCAACTTGGCTTTGTGTGATGTTCTCCTCATGACCATAGTGGAGTTAGGGTTTTGGGGAAAGAGATGTTTACTTTTAATATTCGGTTTCAACTCTGTCTCTTGGCTTTTTATATAAGATATTCAATGCATTTAGTTATATATTTAAAAAAGCAGTCTTGTAGACTATTATTTTAAAATCTGCTTGCTATTTTGTAATCTGCTTGGGTTGATGGTGGAATGCTTTTTTTTTTTTTTCAGTACGTGGGCCTCTCCCTGTTGTGGAGTCTCCCGTTACGGAGCACAGGCTCCCAACCCGCATGCTCAGTGGCCATGGCTCACGGGCCTAGCCGCTCCGCGGCATGTGGGATCTTCCCGGACCGAGTCACGAACCCGTGTCCCCTGCATTGGCAGGCAGGCTCTCAACCACTGCTCCACCAGGGAAGCCCGGTACACTTTTGTTTTAATTATGCAGTTGGCTCTATTGTGTTGATTTACATTTTATTTGTAAATCTCAACTGCTTTGGATTATGATGTGTTTACAAGGCTACACAGATAATCTGGAAGGGAAAATGAAGTAATACAAATGACAGAAAAAGTTTTATAATAATGAAATTTTCTTGGCAAGCAGCAACCTTTTCTCAAAGTCAGTCTTTTAATATAATTTGCTTGCTTCCTAAATATGGCTTTCTTGTTTGTTCTTATCTTTATTGATTAGTGAGCATGTTAGATGACTTGGGAGGAATCTCACTGTCTTCAACAAATAATTTGGCATTATTGATCCAGAATGCTGACAATTCTCAAAAATGGGTCAGGAAAATCAAAGTAATAGATGGAAAAAAATCTCAATTTTAGCTGTTGATATAACTTTTCTTAAATTTAGGGTGTTTTTTATAATTTAAGTTACTAAAACAGATGGTGGAAGGTCCACCAAGATATTTATTTTATGTATTTAAAGCATTTTACTTTGCTGTATTGAATTCCATTCATTCTGGAATTTAGGAGCATTTACCTCTTTATGAAAGAGACTATTGAAAGTAGAAAATGATTGATGACCTTCGCTTCCAGTATTCTTCTCAATAGACCTAGGCTCTCTTCTAATGCTTCTTGCATACTAAGTAATTGTATAAGGTTTAGAGAATAATTTAGGTCTGTCTGAACTTTAAGCACAGTACACTAAATAAAGCTTTTTCACTTTGCAGAATATTTTACATGTGTGTCCCATAGATTCATCAGAGATTCTAGTTTTGGATAAAGGCAAGTACATTTAAGGACAATACAGCATCCCTGTCTGTGACATTGGCATTCGAATGAGAAGTGAATTTGGTTCACGACGGTTCTTGGAATGCTTGGCATTTAGGTTATTTTAGGTCAACTCTTTGGGCAATTCAATTAGAGTATTTATTGAATGGTTTTCGTGAGCTGAATGGTTGTCATGTCATGTCATAGATGGTCTAAAACATGACTCTTATTTCTAAAATAGTTGTGTTGGTCAGATAAGGCATCTTACATGAAGTATGTAATCCAAGATAATGATGCATGAGTAAGAGGCAGATCATTCTCGAGGAAGTAATTTTGGTTTTGAGAGAGGCATTCTTAGGGAAATAGGCCTTGCAGTGCTCATTTAGAGCTGGGCAGGATTGAGGTCCAGAGAGAGGAGGGAAAGGATATTTGGGTAGAGGGAAGGGCATTGGCAGAGCCTCAGAGGCCTGACGGTTCCTGGGGCCTGTGTGGGAATGGTGGGAAAGTTGGGCTGCAGTCAGCCTGTGGGTGGCCTGGACGTTGGGTAATGAGCGTGGCCGTCAGTTTATGGGTGCCCTCTGTAGAGTTGTCTGTAACTTGCTTCCTCCCTGAGGAAGTGTGACACGCTTCTGCTAGCTGCAGTGTCTTCCCCACAGCTGTGCTGTCCATTGAGGAGAAGGGGGCCTGCTCTGCCATGGATTCCTTACTCCTCAGGGTATGGCGTGTGAGTTATTTTAATAATGTATCAATCTGCCTTTTCTTTCTTTTGTCACAATGCATTTGCTTTCTAAAGTGGTCTTGTTTTCAGGATAATAATTGGGTTTCCACAGGGAAAATCATAATGTATGAGGCAAATTACTGACTAAAGGCAAATTTCTGACTTAAAAACATGAATCTCTAATTTGTTTCTAGTAGTTCTTCTTTTGTTTAAATTTTTGTTTTGTTAGTTATGTATAGAAACTTAAGGATAGTAATTTCTGCTCAGGTGGATAGTGGTACTGTTTAGCACAGCTCATTGGTCTTCTGAAACTTTTACAAATGCAGTCTGATTCATTCCGGCCAAGTTAATTATGAGGTACATATTTTTTTCCCTTATGGAGACAAATGTAAAAGACAGAGATACAGAAATCATCTCCAGTTTAGATTGAAGAAATTTTAGTTACTACTGTTTGTTCCTGCTATTTGATCAGAGTTTATTTTTATTTTTTGAAGTCTGTCTCTAATCAAATAAGATTTAATGTTTTAGAAGTAAAAGAGCACCATGACTAAATTAATAAGAAAAGTTAATTTAAGGACAAGAATTGATTTTTAAAAATATAAAAGTACATTTCATGACTTGATTTCAAGATGATCTGGTGGTATTCTTATACTGCTGCAGAAGGATGTCCACAGTGGGACGAGAATGAGGCTTAAAAATCACCACCCTTATTATCTATGACTGAACATGTCTTAGTCCAGGCCAGTGTGCCTACCACCTCTGTGGTACACTGTTGATTTCATTTTTCTTCCAGTATTTACTTTTGGTCCTGGACCAATTATCTAGCTGTGATGGGATTCTCCAAAAGTATCCTACATTTTGTACTTAGTGAACTAGTGATTGTTCTGTTTGCAGACATTCTTTCTGAGGCTCTACACTTGCCTCGAAAACCTACATTTGCAGAAAGGGAAATGTATAGGTTTTCCTTTTAAATGTATTTATTTTTGTTTATATTTTATTTATTTTTGGCTGTGTTGGGTCTTCGTTTCTGTGCGAGGGCCTTCTCTAGTTGCGGCGAGCAGGGGCCACTCCTCATCGTTGTTCGTGGGCCTCTCACTGCCGTGGCGCCTCTTGTTGCAGAGCACAGGCTCCAGAAGCGCAGGCTCAGTAGTTGTGGCTCCCGGGCTTAGTTGCACTGCAGCATGTGGGATCTTCCCGGACCAGGGCTCAAATCCGTGTCCCCTGCACTGGCAGGCGGATTCTTAACCTCTGCCCCGCCCGTTATTCTTTTTTTTTAAATATTTCCTCATTTGTGTTTATGTGATGATGCCTTTATTTATTTTTTTATTATTGTTTATATTTGGCTGAGTTGAGTCTGTGTTGCTGCGCGCAGGCTTTCCCTAGTTGTGGCAAGTGGGGGCTACTCTTTGTTGTGGTGCGCGGACTTCTCATTGTGGTGGCTTCTCTTGTTGCGGAGTGTGGGCTCTAAGAGTGCGGGCTTCAGTAATTGCAGCACCTGGGCTCCGTATTTGCGGCACACAGGCACTAGAGTGCGCGGGCTTCATTAGTTGCAGCGTGTGGCCTCAGTTGTTGTGGCTGGCGGGCTCTAGAGCGCAGGCTCAGTAGTTGTGATGTACGGGCTTACTTGCTCTGCGGCATGTGGGATCTTCCCGGACCAGGGCTGGAACCCGTGTCCCCTGCATTGGCAGACGGATTCTTAACTAGTGCACCACCAGGAAAGTCCCAGACTTTCCTTTTCTTAATGACAATTTTGAAGAGTCCTGGTTCACATATTTCATAGACTGTCCTTCAACTTGGCTTTGTGTGATGTTCTCCTCATGACTGGAGTGGAGTTAGGGTTTTGGGGAAGGAGATGTTTACTTTTAATATTCGGTTTCAACTCTGTCTCTTGGCTTTTTATATAAGATATTCAATGCATTTAGTTATATATTTAAAAAGCAGGCTTGTAGACTATTATTTTAAAATCTGCTTGCTATTTTGTAATCTGCTTGGGTTGATGGTGGAATGTTTTTTTTTTTTTTTTTTTCAGTACGTGGGCCTCTCCCTGTTGTGGAGTCTCCCGTTCCGGAGCACAGGCTCCCAACCCGCATGCTCAGTGGCCATGGCTCACGGGCCTAGCCGCTCCGCGGCATGTGGGATCTTCCCGGACCGAGTCACGAACCCGTGTCCCCTGCATTGGCAGGCAGGCTCTCAACCACTGCTCCACCAGGGAAGCCCGTTACACTTTTGTTTTAATTATGCAGTTGGCTCTATTGTGTTGATTTACATTTTATTGGTAAATCTCAACTGCTTTGGATTATGATGTGTTTACAAGGCTACACAGATAATCTGGAAGGGAAAATGAAGTAATACAAATGACAGAAAATGTTTTATAATAATAAAATTTTCTTGGCAAGCAGCAACCTTTTCTCAAAGTCAGTCTTTTAATATAATTTGCTTGCTTCATAAATATGGCTTTCTTGTTTGTTCTTATCTTTATTGATTAGTGAGCATGTTAGATGACTTTGAAGGAATCTCACTGTCTTCAAGAAATAATTTGGCATTTTTGATCCGGAATGCTGACAATTCTCAAAAATGGGTCAGGAAAATCAAAGTAATAGATGGAAAAAAATCTCAATTTTAGCTGTTGATACAACTTTTCTTAAGTTTAGGGTGTGTTTTATAATTTACGTTACTAAAACAGATGGTGGAAGGTCCACCAATATATTTATTTTATGTTTTTAAATCATTTTACTTTGCTGTATTGAATTCAATTCATTCTGGAATTTAGGAGAATTTACCTCTTTATGAAAGAGATTATTGAAAGTAGAAAATGATTGATGACCTTCGCTTCCAGTATTCTTCTCAATAGACTTAGTCTCTCTTCTAATGCTTCCTGTATACTCAGTAATTGTATAAGGTTTAGAGAAAAATGCAGGTCTGGCTGAACATTAAGCACAGTACACTAAATAAAGCTTTTTTACTTTGCAGAATATTTTACATGTGTGTCCCATAGATTCATCAGAGATTCTAGTTTTGGATAAAGGCAAGTACATTTAAGGACAATACAACATCCCTGTCTATGACATTGGCATTCGAATGAGAAGTGAATTTGGTTCAGGACGGTTCTTGGAATGCTTGGCATTTAGGTTATTTTAGGTCAACTCTTTGGGCAATTCAATTAGAGTATTTATTGAATGGTTTTCGTGAGCTGAATGGTTGTCATGTCATGTCATAGATGGTCTAAAACATGACTCTTATTTCTACAATAGTTGTGTTGGTCAGATAAGGCATCTTACCTGATGTATTTAATCCAAGATAATGATGCATGAGTAAGAGGCAGATCATTCTCGAGGAAGTAATTTTGGTTTTGAGAGAGGCATTCTTAGGGAAATAGGCCTTGCAGTGCTCATTTAGAGCTGGGCAGGATTGAGGTCCAGAGAGAGGAGGGAAAGGATATTTGGGTGGAGGGAAGGGCATTGGCAGAGCCTCAGAGGCCTGACGGTTCCTGGGGCCTGTGTGGGAATGGTGGGAAAGTTGGGCTGCAGTCAGCCTGTGGGTGGCCTGGACGTTGGGTAATGAGCGTGGCCGTCAGTTTATGGGTGCCCTCTGTAGAGTTGTCTGTAACTTGCTTCCTCCCTGAGGAAGTGTGACACGCTTCTGCTAGCTGCAGTGTCTTCCCCACAGCTGTGCTGTCCATTGAGGAGAAGGGGGCCTGCTCTGCCATGGCTTCCTTACTCCTCAGGGTATGGCGTGTGAGTTATTTTTTTTTTTTTTTTTTTTCTTTTTGCGGTATGCGGGCCTCTCACTGTTGTGGCCTCTCCCGTTGCGGAGCACAGGATCCGGATGCGCAGGCCCAGCGGCCATGGCTCACGGGCCCAGCCGCTCCGCGGCATATGGGATCCTCCCAGACCGGGGCACGAACCCGTATCCCCTGCATCGGCAGGCGGACTCTCAACCACTGCGCCACCAGGGAGGCCCGTGTGAGTTATTTTAATAATGTATCAATCTGCCTTTTCTTTCTTTTGTCACAATGCATTTGCTTTCTAAAGTGGTCTTGTTTTCAGGATAATAATTGGGTTTCCACAGGGAAAATCATAATGTATGAGGCAAATTACTGACTAAAGGCAAATTTCTGACTTAAAAACATGAATCTCTAATTTGTTTCTAGTAGTTCTTCTTTTGTTTAAATTTTTGTTTTGTTAGTTATGTATAGAAACTTAAGGATAGTAATTTCTGCTCAGGTGGATAGTGGTACTGTTTAGCACAGCTCATTGGTCTTCTGAAACTTTTACAAATGCAGTCTGATTCATTCCGGCCAAGTTAATTATGAGGTACATATTTTTTTCCCCTAATGGAGACAAATGTAAAAGACAGAGATACAGAAATCATCTCCAGTTTAGATTGAAGAAATTTTAGTTACTACTGTTTGTTCCTGCTATTTGATCAGAGTTTATTTTTATTTTTTGAAGTCTGTCTCTAATCAAATAAGATTTAATGTTTTAGAAGTAAAAGAGCACCATGACTAAACTGATAAGAAAAGTTAATTTAAGGACAAGAATTGATTTTTAAAAATATAAAAGTACATTTCATGACTTGATTTCAAGATGATCTTGTGGTATCCTTATACTGCTGCAGAGGGAAGTCCACAGTGGGACGAGAATGATGCTTAAAAATCACCACCCTTATTATCTATGACTGAACATGTCTTATTCCAGGCCAGTGTGCCTACCACCTCTGTGGTACACTGTTGATTTCATTTTTCTTCCAGTATTTACTTTTGGTCCTGGACCAATTATCTAGCTGTGATGGGATTCTCCAAAATTATCCTACATTTTGTACTTAGTGAACTAGTGATTGTTCTGTTTGCAGACATTCTTTCTGAGGCTCTACTCTTGCCTCGAAAACCTACATTTGCAGAAAGGGAAATGTATAGGTTTTCCTTTTAAATGTATTTATTTTTATTTATATTTTATTTATTTTTGGCTGTGTTGGGTCTTCGTTTCTGTGCGGGGGCCTTCTCTAGTTGCGGCGAGCAGGGGCCACTCCTCATCGTGGTTCGAGGGCCTCTCAGTGCCGTGGCGCCTCTTGTTGTGGAGCACAGGCTCCAGAAGCGCAGGCTCAGTAGTTGTGGCTCCCGGGCTTAGTTGCACTGCAGCATGTGGGATCTTCCCGGACCAGGGCTCAAATCCGTGTCCCCTGCACTGGCAGGCGGATTCTTAACCACTGCCCAGCCCGTTATTCTTTTTTTAAAAAAAATATTTCCTCATTTGTGTTTATGTGATGATGCCTTTATTTATTTTTTTATTATTGTTTATATTTGGCTGAGTTGAGTCTCTTTTGCTGCGCGCAGGCTTTCCCTAGTTGTGGCAAGTGGGGGCTAATCTTTGTTGTGGTGTGCGGACTTCTCATTGTGGTGGCTTCTCTTGTTGCGGAGCGTGGGCTCTAAGAGTGCGGGCTTCAGTAATTGCAGCACCTGGGCTCAGTATTTGCGGCACACAGGCCCTAGAGTGCGCGGCCTTCATTAGTTGCAGCGTGTGGCCTCAGTTGTTGTGGCTGGTGGGCTCTAGAGCGCAGGCTCAGTAGTTGTGATGTACGGGCTTACTTGCTCTGCGGCACGTGGGATCTTCCCGGACCAGGGCTGGAACCCGTGTCTCCTGCATTGGCAGACGGATTCTTAACTAGTGCACCACCAGGAAAGTCCCAGACTTTCCTTTTCTTAATGACAATTTTGAAGAGTCCTGGTTCACATATTTCATAGACTGTCCTTCAACTTGGCTTTGTGTGATGTTCTCCTCATGACCATAGTGGAGTTAGGGTTTTGGGGAAGGAGATGTTTACTTTTAATATTCAGTTTCAACTCTGTCTCTTGGCTTTTTATATAAGATATTCAATGCATTTAGTTATATATTTAAAAAAGCAGGCTTGTAGACTATTATTTTAAAATCTGCTTGCTATTTTGTAATCTGCTTGGGTTGATGGTGGAATGTTTTTTTTTTTTTTTTTTTCAGTACGTGGGCCTCTCCCTGTTGTGGAGTCTCCCGTTCCGGAGCACAGGCTCCCAACCCGCATGCTCAGTGGCCATGGCTCACGGGCCTAGCCGCTCCGCGGCATGTGGGATCTTCCCGGACCGAGTCACGAACCCGTGTCCCCTGCATTGGCAGGCAGGGTCTCAACCACTGCTCCACCAGGCAAGCCCGTTACACTTTTGTTTTAATTATGCAGTTGGCTCTATTGTGTTGATTTACATTTTATTGGTAAATCTCAACTGCTTTGGATTATGATGTGTTTACAAGGCTACACAGATAATCTGGAAGGGAAAATGAAGTAATACAAATGACAGAAAATGTTTTATAATAATAAAATTTTCTTGGCAAGCAGCAACCTTTTCTCAAAGTCAGTCTTTTAATATAATTTGCTTGCTTCATAAATATGGCTTTCTTGTTTGTTCTTATCTTTATTGATTAGTGAGCATGTTAGATGACTTGGAAGGAATCTCACTGTCTTCAAGAAATAATTTGGCATTTTTGATCCGGAATGCTGACAATTCTCAAAAATGGGTCAGGAAAATCAAAGTAATAGATGGAAAAAAATCTCAATTTTAGCTGTTGATACAACTTTTCTTAAGTTTAGGGTGTGTTTTATAATTTACGTTACTAAAACAGATGTTGGAAGGTCCACCAACATATTTATTTTATGTTTTTAAATCATTTTACTTTGCTGTATTGAATTCAATTCATTCTGGAATTTAGGAGAATTTACCTCTTTATGAAAGAGATTATTGAAAGTAGAAAATGATTGATGACCTTCGCTTCCAGTATTCTTCTCAATAGACTTAGTCTCTCTTCTAATGCTTCCTGTATACTCAGTAATTGTATAAGGTTTAGAGAAAAATGCAGGTCTGGCTGAACATTAAGCACAGTACACTAAATAAAGTTTTTTACTTTGCAGAATATTTTACATGTGTGTCCCATAGATTCATCAGAGATTCTAGTTTTGGATAAAGGCAAGTACATTTAAGGACAATACAACATCCCTGTCTATGACATTGGCATTCGAATGAGAAGTGAATTTGGTTCAGGACGGTTCTTGGAATGCTTGGCATTTAGGTTATTTTAGGTCAACTCTTTGGGCAATTCAATTAGAGTATTTATTGAATGGTTTTCGTGAGCTGAATGGTTGTCATGTCATGTCATAGATGGTCTAAAACATGACTCTTATTTCTACAATAGTTGTGTTGGTCAGATAAGGCATCTTACCTGATGTATTTAATCCAAGATAATGATGCATGAGTAAGAGGCAGATCATTCTCGAGGAAGTAATTTTGGTTTTGAGAGAGGCATTCTTAGGGAAATAGGCCTTGCAGTGCTCATTTAGAGCTGGGCAGGATTGAGGTCCAGAGAGAGGAGGGAAAGGATATTTGGGTGGAGGGAAGGGCATTGGCAGAGCCTCAGAGGCCTGACGGTTCCTGGGGCCTGTGTGGGAATGGTGGGAAAGTTGGGCTGCAGTCAGCCTGTGGGTGGCCTGGACGTTGGGTAATGAGCGTGGCCATCAGTTTATGGGTGCCCTCTGTAGAGTTGTCTGTAACTTGCTTCCTCCCTGAGGAAGTGTGACACGCTTCTGCTAGCTGCAGTGTCTTCCCCACAGCTGTGCTGTCCATTGAGGAGAAGGGGGCCTGCTCTGCCATGGCTTCCTTACTCCTCAGGGTATGGCGTGTGAGTTATTTTAATAATGTATCAATCTGCCTTTTCTTTCTTTTGTCACAATGCATTTGCTTTCTAAAGTGGTCTTCTTTTCAGGATAATAATTGGGTTTCCACAGGGAAAATCATAATGTATGCGGCAAATTACTGACTAAAGGCAAATTTCTGACTTAAAAACATGAATCTCTAATTTGTTTCTAATAGTTCTTCTTTTGTTTAAATTTTTGTTTTGTTAGTTATGTATAGAAACTTAAGGATAGTAATTTCTGCTCAGGTGGATAGTGGTACTGTTTAGCACAGCTCATTGGTCTTCTGAAACTTTTAAAAATGCAGTCTGATTCATTCCAGCCAAGTTAATTATGAGGTACATATTTTTTTCCCCTAATGGAGACAAATGTAAAAGACAGAGATACAGAAATCATCTCCAGTTTAGATTGAAGAAATTTTAGTTACTACTGTTTGTTCCTGCTATTTGATCACAGTTTATTTTTTTTTTGAAGTCTGTCTCTAATCAAATAAGATTTAATGTTTTAGAAGTAAAAGAGCACCATGACTAAATTAATAAGAAAAGTTAATTTAAGGACAAGAATTGATTTTTAAAAATATAAAAGTACATTTCATGACTTGATTTCAAGATGATCTGGTGGTATCCTTATACTGCTGCAGAAGGAAGTCCACAGTGGGACGAGAATGATGCTTAAAAATCACCACCCTTATTATCTATGACTGAACATGTCTTAGTCCAGGCCAGTGTGCCTACCACCTCTGTGGTACACTGTTGATTTCATTTTTCTTCCAGTATTTACTTTTGGTCCTGGACCAATTATCTAGCTGTGATGGGATTCTCCAAAAGTATCCTACATTTTGTACTTAGTGAACTAGTGATTGTTCTGTTTGCAGACATTCTTTCTGAGGCTCTACTCTTGCCTCGGAAACCTACATTTGCAGAAAGGGAAATGTATAGGTTTTCCTTTTCAATGTATTTATTTTTATTTATATTTTATTTATTTTTGGCTGTGTTGGGTCTTCGTTTCTGTGCGAGGGCCTTCTCTAGTTGCGGCGAGCAGGGGCCACTCCTCATCGTGGTTCGTGGGCCTCTCACTGCCGTGGCGCCTCTTGTTGCGGAGCACAGGCTCCAGAAGCGCAGGCTCAGTAGTTGTGGCTCACGGGCTTAGTTGCACTGCAGCATGTGGGATCTTCCCGGACCAGGGCTCAAATCCGTGTCCCCTGCACTGGCAGGCGGATTCTTAACCACTGCCCCGCCCGTTATTCTTTTTTTTAAAAAAATATTTCCTCATATGTGTTTATGTGATGATGCCTTTATTTATTTTTTTATTATTGTTTATATTTGGCTGAGTTGAGTCTCTGTTGCTGCGCGCAGGCTTTCCCTAGTTGTGGCAAGTGGGGGCTACTCTTTGTTGTGGTGTGCGGACTTCTCATTGTGGTGGCTTCTCTTGTTGCGGAGCGTGGGCTCTAAGAGTGCGGGCTTCAGTAATTGCAGCACCTGGGCTCAGTATTTGCGGCACACAGGCCCTAGAGTGCGCGGGCTTCATTAGTTGCAGCGTGCGGCCTCAGTTGTTGTGGCTGGTGGGCTCTAGAGCGCAGGCTCAGTAGTTGTGATGTACGGGTATACTTGCTCTGCGGCACGTGGGATCTTCCCGGACCAGGGCTGGAACCCGTGTCCCCTGCATTGGCAGACGGATTCTTAACTAGTGCACCACCAGGAAAGTCCCAGACTTTCCTTTTCTTAATGACAATTTTGAAGAGTCCTGGTTCACATATTTCATAGACTGTCCTTCAACTTGGCTTTGTGTGATGTTCTCCTCATGACCATAGTGGAGTTAGGGTTTTGGGGAAAGAGATGTTTACTTTTAATATTCGGTTTCAACTCTGTCTCTTGGCTTTTTATATAAGATATTCAATGCATTTAGTTATATATTTAAAAAAGCAGTCTTGTAGACTATTATTTTAAAATCTGCTTGCTATTTTGTAATCTGCTTGGGTTGATGGTGGAATGCTTTTTTTTTTTTTTCAGTACGTGGGCCTCTCCCTGTTGTGGAGTCTCCCGTTACGGAGCACAGGCTCCCAACCCGCATGCTCAGTGGCCATGGCTCACGGGCCTAGCCGCTCCGCGGCATGTGGGATCTTCCCGGACCGAGTCACGAACCCGTGTCCCCTGCATTGGCAGGCAGGCTCTCAACCACTGCTCCACCAGGGAAGCCCGGTACACTTTTGTTTTAATTATGCAGTTGGCTCTATTGTGTTGATTTACATTTTATTTGTAAATCTCAACTGCTTTGGATTATGATGTGTTTACAAGGCTACACAGATAATCTGGAAGGGAAAATGAAGTAATACAAATGACAGAAAAAGTTTTATAATAATGAAATTTTCTTGGCAAGCAGCAACCTTTTCTCAAAGTCAGTCTTTTAATATAATTTGCTTGCTTCCTAAATATGGCTTTCTTGTTTGTTCTTATCTTTATTGATTAGTGAGCATGTTAGATGACTTGGGAGGAATCTCACTGTCTTCAACAAATAATTTGGCATTATTGATCCAGAATGCTGACAATTCTCAAAAATGGGTCAGGAAAATCAAAGTAATAGATGGAAAAAAATCTCAATTTTAGCTGTTGATATAACTTTTCTTAAATTTAGGGTGTTTTTTTATAATTTAAGTTACTAAAACAGATGGTGGAAGGTCCACCAAGATATTTATTTTATGTATTTAAAGCATTTTACTTTGCTGTATTGAATTCCATTCATTCTGGAATTTAGGAGCATTTACCTCTTTATGAAAGAGACTATTGAAAGTAGAAAATGATTGATGACCTTCGCTTCCAGTATTCTTCTCAATAGACTTAGGCTCTCTTCTAATGCTTCTTGCATACTAAGTAATTGTATAAGGTTTAGAGAATAATTTAGGTCTGTCTGAACTTTAAGCACAGTACACTAAATAAAGCTTTTTCACTTTGCAGAATATTTTACATGTGTGTCCCATAGATTCATCAGAGATTCTAGTTTTGGATAAAGGCAAGTACATTTAAGGACAATACAGCATCCCTGTCTGTGACATTGGCATTCGAATGAGAAGTGAATTTGGTTCACGACGGTTCTTGGAATGCTTGGCATTTAGGTTATTTTAGGTCAACTCTTTGGGCAATTCAATTAGAGTATTTATTGAATGGTTTTCGTGAGCTGAATGGTTGTCATGTCATGTCATAGATGGTCTAAAACATGACTCTTATTTCTAAAATAGTTGTGTTGGTCAGATAAGGCATCTTACATGAAGTATGTAATCCAAGATAATGATGCATGAGTAAGAGGCAGATCATTCTCGAGGAAGTAATTTTGGTTTTGAGAGAGGCATTCTTAGGGAAATAGGCCTTGCAGTGCTCATTTAGAGCTGGGCAGGATTGAGGTCCAGAGAGAGGAGGGAAAGGATATTTGGGTAGAGGGAAGGGCATTGGCAGAGCCTCAGAGGCCTGACGGTTCCTGGGGCCTGTGTGGGAATGGTGGGAAAGTTGGGCTGCAGTCAGCCTGTGGGTGGCCTGGACGTTGGGTAATGAGCGTGGCCGTCAGTTTATGGGTGCCCTCTGTAGAGTTGTCTGTAACTTGCTTCCTCCCTGAGGAAGTGTGACACGCTTCTGCTAGCTGCAGTGTCTTCCCCACAGCTGTGCTGTCCATTGAGGAGAAGGGGGCCTGCTCTGCCATGGATTCCTTACTCCTCAGGGTATGGCGTGTGAGTTATTTTAATAATGTATCAATCTGCCTTTTCTTTCTTTTGTCACAATGCATTTGCTTTCTAAAGTGGTCTTGTTTTCAGGATAATAATTGGGTTTCCACAGGGAAAATCATAATGTATGAGGCAAATTACTGACTAAAGGCAAATTTCTGACTTAAAAACATGAATCTCTAATTTGTTTCTAGTAGTTCTTCTTTTGTTTAAATTTTTGTTTTGTTAGTTATGTATAGAAACTTAAGGATAGTAATTTCTGCTCAGGTGGATAGTGGTACTGTTTAGCACAGCTCATTGGTCTTCTGAAACTTTTACAAATGCAGTCTGATTCATTCCGGCCAAGTTAATTATGAGGTACATATTTTTTTCCCTTATGGAGACAAATGTAAAAGACAGAGATACAGAAATCATCTCCAGTTTAGATTGAAGAAATTTTAGTTACTACTGTTTGTTCCTGCTATTTGATCAGAGTTTATTTTTATTTTTTGAAGTCTGTCTCTAATCAAATAAGATTTAATGTTTTAGAAGTAAAAGAGCACCATGACTAAATTAATAAGAAAAGTTAATTTAAGGACAAGAATTGATTTTTAAAAATATAAAAGTACATTTCATGACTTGATTTCAAGATGATCTGGTGGTATTCTTATACTGCTGCAGAAGGATGTCCACAGTGGGACGAGAATGAGGCTTAAAAATCACCACCCTTATTATCTATGACTGAACATGTCTTAGTCCAGGCCAGTGTGCCTACCACCTCTGTGGTACACTGTTGATTTCATTTTTCTTCCAGTATTTACTTTTGGTCCTGGACCAATTATCTAGCTGTGATGGGATTCTCCAAAAGTATCCTACATTTTGTACTTAGTGAACTAGTGATTGTTCTGTTTGCAGACATTCTTTCTGAGGCTCTACACTTGCCTCGAAAACCTACATTTGCAGAAAGGGAAATGTATAGGTTTTCCTTTTAAATGTATTTATTTTTGTTTATATTTTATTTATTTTTGGCTGTGTTGGGTCTTCGTTTCTGTGCGAGGGCCTTCTCTAGTTGCGGCGAGCAGGGGCCACTCCTCATCGTTGTTCGTGGGCCTCTCACTGCCGTGGCGCCTCTTGTTGCAGAGCACAGGCTCCAGAAGCGCAGGCTCAGTAGTTGTGGCTCCCGGGCTTAGTTGCACTGCAGCATGTGGGATCTTCCCGGACCAGGGCTCAAATCCGTGTCCCCTGCACTGGCAGGCGGATTCTTAACCTCTGCCCCGCCCGTTATTCTTTTTTTTTAAATATTTCCTCATTTGTGTTTATGTGATGATGCCTTTATTTATTTTTTTATTATTGTTTATATTTGGCTGAGTTGAGTCTGTGTTGCTGCGCGCAGGCTTTCCCTAGTTGTGGCAAGTGGGGGCTACTCTTTGTTGTGGTGCGCGGACTTCTCATTGTGGTGGCTTCTCTTGTTGCGGAGCGTGGGCTCTAAGAGTGCGGGCTTCAGTAATTGCAGCACCTGGGCTCCGTATTTGCGGCACACAGGCACTAGAGTGCGCGGGCTTCATTAGTTGCAGCGTGTGGCCTCAGTTGTTGTGGCTGGCGGGCTCTAGAGCGCAGGCTCAGTAGTTGTGATGTACGGGCTTACTTGCTCTGCGGCATGTGGGATCTTCCCGGACCAGGGCTGGAACCCGTGTCCCCTGCATTGGCAGACGGATTCTTAACTAGTGCACCACCAGGAAAGTCCCAGACTTTCCTTTTCTTAATGACAATTTTGAAGAGTCCTGGTTCACATATTTCATAGACTGTCCTTCAACTTGGCTTTGTGTGATGTTCTCCTCATGACTGGAGTGGAGTTAGGGTTTTGGGGAAGGAGATGTTTACTTTTAATATTCGGTTTCAACTCTGTCTCTTGGCTTTTTATATAAGATATTCAATGCATTTAGTTATATATTTAAAAAGCAGGCTTGTAGACTATTATTTTAAAATCTGCTTGCTATTTTGTAATCTGCTTGGGTTGATGGTGGAATGTTTTTTTTTTTTTTTTTTTCAGTACGTGGGCCTCTCCCTGTTGTGGAGTCTCCCGTTCCGGAGCACAGGCTCCCAACCCGCATGCTCAGTGGCCATGGCTCACGGGCCTAGCCGCTCCGCGGCATGTGGGATCTTCCCGGACCGAGTCACGAACCCGTGTCCCCTGCATTGGCAGGCAGGCTCTCAACCACTGCTCCACCAGGGAAGCCCGTTACACTTTTGTTTTAATTATGCAGTTGGCTCTATTGTGTTGATTTACATTTTATTGGTAAATCTCAACTGCTTTGGATTATGATGTGTTTACAAGGCTACACAGATAATCTGGAAGGGAAAATGAAGTAATACAAATGACAGAAAATGTTTTATAATAATAAAATTTTCTTGGCAAGCAGCAACCTTTTCTCAAAGTCAGTCTTTTAATATAATTTGCTTGCTTCATAAATATGGCTTTCTTGTTTGTTCTTATCTTTATTGATTAGTGAGCATGTTAGATGACTTTGAAGGAATCTCACTGTCTTCAAGAAATAATTTGGCATTTTTGATCCGGAATGCTGACAATTCTCAAAAATGGGTCAGGAAAATCAAAGTAATAGATGGAAAAAAATCTCAATTTTAGCTGTTGATACAACTTTTCTTAAGTTTAGGGTGTGTTTTATAATTTACGTTACTAAAACAGATGGTGGAAGGTCCACCAATATATTTATTTTATGTTTTTAAAGCATTTTACTTTGCTGTATTGAATTCAATTCATTCTGGAATTTAGGAGAATTTACCTCTTTATGAAAGAGATTATTGAAAGTAGAAAATGATTGATGACCTTCGCTTCCAGTATTCTTCTCAATAGACTTAGTCTCTCTTCTAATGCTTCCTGTATACTCAGTAATTGTATAAGGTTTAGAGAAAAATGCAGGTCTGGCTGAACATTAAGCACAGTACACTAAATAAAGCTTTTTTACTTTGCAGAATATTTTACATGTGTGTCCCATAGATTCATCAGAGATTCTAGTTTTGGATAAAGGCAAGTACATTTAAGGACAATACAACATCCCTGTCTATGACATTGGCATTCGAATGAGAAGTGAATTTGGTTCAGGACGGTTCTTGGAATGCTTGGCATTTAGGTTATTTTAGGTCAACTCTTTGGGCAATTCAATTAGAGTATTTATTGAATGGTTTTCGTGAGCTGAATGGTTGTCATGTCATGTCATAGATGGTCTAAAACATGACTCTTATTTCTACAATAGTTGTGTTGGTCAGATAAGGCATCTTACCTGATGTATTTAATCCAAGATAATGATGCATGAGTAAGAGGCAGATCATTCTCGAGGAAGTAATTTTGGTTTTGAGAGAGGCATTCTTAGGGAAATAGGCCTTGCAGTGCTCATTTAGAGCTGGGCAGGATTGAGGTCCAGAGAGAGGAGGGAAAGGATATTTGGGTGGAGGGAAGGGCATTGGCAGAGCCTCAGAGGCCTGACGGTTCCTGGGGCCTGTGTGGGAATGGTGGGAAAGTTGGGCTGCAGTCAGCCTGTGGGTGGCCTGGACGTTGGGTAATGAGCGTGGCCGTCAGTTTATGGGTGCCCTCTGTAGAGTTGTCTGTAACTTGCTTCCTCCCTGAGGAAGTGTGACACGCTTCTGCTAGCTGCAGTGTCTTCCCCACAGCTGTGCTGTCCATTGAGGAGAAGGGGGCCTGCTCTGCCATGGCTTCCTTACTCCTCAGGGTATGGCGTGTGAGTTATTTTAATAATGTATCAATCTGCCTTTTCTTTCTTTTGTCACAATGCATTTGCTTTCTAAAGTGGTCTTCTTTTCAGGATAATAATTGGGTTTCCACAGGGAAAATCATAATGTATGAGGCAAATTACTGACTAAAGGCAAATTTCTGACTTAAAAACATGAATCTCTAATTTGTTTCTAGTAGTTCTTCTTTTGTTTAAATTTTTGTTTTGTTAGTTATGTATAGAAACTTAAGGATAGTAATTTCTGCTCAGGTGGATAGTGGTACTGTTTAGCACAGCTCATTGGTCTTCTGAAACTTTTACAAATGCAGTCTGATTCATTCCGGCCAAGTTAATTATGAGGTATATATTTTTTTCCCCTAATGGAGACAAATGTAAAAGACAGAGATACAGAAATCATCTCCAGTTTAGATTGAAGAAATTTTAGTTACTACTGTTTGTTCCTGCTATTTGATCAGAGTTTATTTTTATTTTTTGAAGTCTGTCTCTAATCAAATAAGATTTAATGTTTTAGAAGTAAAAGAGCACCATGACTAAACTGATAAGAAAAGTTAATTTAAGGACAAGAATTGATTTTTAAAAATATAAAAGTACATTTCATGACTTGATTTCAAGATGATCTTGTGGTATCCTTATACTGCTGCAGAGGGAAGTCCACAGTGGGACGAGAATGATGCTTAAAAATCACCACCCTTATTATCTATGACTGAACATGTCTTATTCCAGGCCAGTGTGCCTACCACCTCTGTGGTACACTGTTGATTTCATTTTTCTTCCAGTATTTACTTTTGGTCCTGGACCAATTATCTAGCTGTGATGGGATTCTCCAAAATTATCCTACATTTTGTACTTAGTGAACTAGTGATTGTTCTGTTTGCAGACATTCTTTCTGAGGCTCTACTCTTGCCTCGAAAACCTACATTTGCAGAAAGGGAAATGTATAGGTTTTCCTTTTAAATGTATTTATTTTTATTTATATTTTATTTATTTTTGGCTGTGTTGGGTCTTCGTTTCTGTGCGGGGGCCTTCTCTAGTTGCGGCGAGCAGGGGCCACTCCTCATCGTGGTTCGAGGGCCTCTCAGTGCCGTGGCGCCTCTTGTTGTGGAGCACAGGCTCCAGAAGCGCAGGCTCAGTAGTTGTGGCTCCCGGGCTTAGTTGCACTGCAGCATGTGGGATCTTCCCGGACCAGGGCTCAAATCCGTGTCCCCTGCACTGGCAGGCGGATTCTTAACCACTGCCCCGCCCGTTATTCTTTTTTTTAAAAAAATATTTCCTCATATGTGTTTATGTGATGATGCCTTTATTTATTTTTTTATTATTGTTTATATTTGGCTGAGTTGAGTCTCTGTTGCTGCGCGCAGGCTTTCCCTAGTTGTGGCAAGTGGGGGCTACTCTTTGTTGTGGTGTGCGGACTTCTCATTGTGGTGGCTTCTCTTGTTGCGGAGCGTGGGCTCTAAGAGTGCGGGCTTCAGTAATTGCAGCACCTGGGCTCAGTATTTGCGGCACACAGGCCCTAGAGTGCGCGGCCTTCATTAGTTGCAGCGTGTGGCCTCAGTTGTTGTGGCTGGTGGGCTCTAGAGCGCAGGCTCAGTAGTTGTGATGTACGGGCTTACTTGCTCTGCGGCACGTGGGATCTTCCCGGACCAGGGCTGGAACCCGTGTCTCCTGCATTGGCAGACGGATTCTTAACTAGTGCACCACCAGGAAAGTCCCAGACTTTCCTTTTCTTAATGACAATTTTGAAGAGTCCTGGTTCACATATTTCATAGACTGTCCTTCAACTTGGCTTTGTGTGATGTTCTCCTCATGACCATAGTGGAGTTAGGGTTTTGGGGAAGGAGATGTTTACTTTTAATATTCAGTTTCAACTCTGTCTCTTGGCTTTTTATATAAGATATTCAATGCATTTAGTTATATATTTAAAAAAGCAGGCTTGTAGACTATTATTTTAAAATCTGCTTGCTATTTTGTAATCTGCTTGGGTTGATGGTGGAATGTTTTTTTTTTTTTTTTTCAGTACGTGGGCCTCTCCCTGTTGTGGAGTCTCCCGTTCCGGAGCACAGGCTCCCAACCCGCATGCTCAGTGGCCATGGCTCACGGGCCTAGCCGCTCCGCGGCATGTGGGATCTTCCCGGACCGAGTCACGAACCCGTGTCCCCTGCATTGGCAGGCAGGGTCTCAACCACTGCTCCACCAGGCAAGCCCGTTACACTTTTGTTTTAATTATGCAGTTGGCTCTATTGTGTTGATTTACATTTTATTGGTAAATCTCAACTGCTTTGGATTATGATGTGTTTACAAGGCTACACAGATAATCTGGAAGGGAAAATGAAGTAATACAAATGACAGAAAATGTTTTATAATAATAAAATTTTCTTGGCAAGCAGCAACCTTTTCTCAAAGTCAGTCTTTTAATATAATTTGCTTGCTTCATAAATATGGCTTTCTTGTTTGTTCTTATCTTTATTGATTAGTGAGCATGTTAGATGACTTGGAAGGAATCTCACTGTCTTCAAGAAATAATTTGGCATTTTTGATCCGGAATGCTGACAATTCTCAAAAATGGGTCAGGAAAATCAAAGTAATAGATGGAAAAAAATCTCAATTTTAGCTGTTGATACAACTTTTCTTAAGTTTAGGGTGTGTTTTATAATTTACGTTACTAAAACAGATGTTGGAAGGTCCACCAACATATTTATTTTATGTTTTTAAAGCATTTTACTTTGCTGTATTGAATTCAATTCATTCTGGAATTTAGGAGAATTTACCTCTTTATGAAAGAGATTATTGAAAGTAGAAAATGATTGATGACCTTCGCTTCCAGTATTCTTCTCAATAGACTTAGTCTCTCTTCTAATGCTTCCTGTATACTCAGTAATTGTATAAGGTTTAGAGAAAAATGCAGGTCTGGCTGAACATTAAGCACAGTACACTAAATAAAGCTTTTTTACTTTGCAGAATATTTTACATGTGTGTCCCATAGATTCATCAGAGATTCTAGTTTTGGATAAAGGCAAGTACATTTAAGGACAATACAACATCCCTGTCTATGACATTGGCATTCGAATGAGAAGTGAATTTGGTTCAGGACGGTTCTTGGAATGCTTGGCATTTAGGTTATTTTAGGTCAACTCTTTGGGCAATTCAATTAGAGTATTTATTGAATGGTTTTCGTGAGCTGAATGGTTGTCATGTCATGTCATAGATGGTCTAAAACATGACTCTTATTTCTACAATAGTTGTGTTGGTCAGATAAGGCATCTTACCTGATGTATTTAATCCAAGATAATGATGCATGAGTAAGAGGCAGATCATTCTCGAGGAAGTAATTTTGGTTTTGAGAGAGGCATTCTTAGGGAAATAGGCCTTGCAGTGCTCATTTAGAGCTGGGCAGGATTGAGGTCCAGAGAGAGGAGGGAAAGGATATTTGGGTGGAGGGAAGGGCATTGGCAGAGCCTCAGAGGCCTGACGGTTCCTGGGGCCTGTGTGGGAATGGTGGGAAAGTTGGGCTGCAGTCAGCCTGTGGGTGGCCTGGACGTTGGGTAATGAGCGTGGCCGTCAGTTTATGGGTGCCCTCTGTAGAGTTGTCTGTAACTTGCTTCCTCCCTGAGGAAGTGTGACACGCTTCTGCTAGCTGCAGTGTCTTCCCCACAGCTGTGCTGTCCATTGAGGAGAAGGGGGCCTGCTCTGCCATGGCTTCCTTACTCCTCAGGGTATGGCGTGTGAGTTATTTTAATAATGTATCAATCTGCCTTTTCTTTCTTTTGTCACAATGCATTTGCTTTCTAAAGTGGTCTTCTTTTCAGGATAATAATTGGGTTTCCACAGGGAAAATCATAATGTATGCGGCAAATTACTGACTAAAGGCAAATTTCTGACTTAAAAACATGAATCTCTAATTTGTTTCTAATAGTTCTTCTTTTGTTTAAATTTTTGTTTTGTTAGTTATGTATAGAAACTTAAGGATAGTAATTTCTGCTCAGGTGGATAGTGGTACTGTTTAGCACAGCTCATTGGTCTTCTGAAACTTTTAAAAATGCAGTCTGATTCATTCCGGCCAAGTTAATTATGAGGTACATATTTTTTTCCCCTAATGGAGACAAATGTAAAAGACAGAGATACAGAAATCATCTCCAGTTTAGATTGAAGAAATTTTAGTTACTACTGTTTGTTCCTGCTATTTGATCACAGTTTATTTTTTTTTTGAAGTCTGTCTCTAATCAAATAAGATTTAATGTTTTAGAAGTAAAAGAGCACCATGACTAAATTAATAAGAAAAGTTAATTTAAGGACAAGAATTGATTTTTAAAAATATAAAAGTACATTTCATGACTTGATTTCAAGATGATCTGGTGGTATCCTTATACTGCTGCAGAAGGAAGTCCACAGTGGGACGAGAATGATGCTTAAAAATCACCACCCTTATTATCTATGACTGAACATGTCTTAGTCCAGGCCAGTGTGCCTACCACCTCTGTGGTACACTGTTGATTTCATTTTTCTTCCAGTATTTACTTTTCGTCCTGGACCAATTATCTAGCTGTGATGGGATTCTCCAAAAGTATCCTACATTTTGTACTTAGTGAACTAGTGATTGTTCTGTTTGCAGACATTCTTTCTGAGGCTCTACTCTTGCCTCGGAAACCTACATTTGCAGAAAGGGAAATGTATAGGTTTTCCTTTTAAATGTATTTATTTTTATTTATATTTTATTTATTTTTGGCTGTGTTGGGTCTTCGTTTCTGTGCGAGGGCCTTCTCTAGTTGCGGCGAGCAGGGGCCACTCCTCATCGTGGTTCGTGGGCCTCTCACTGCCGTGGCGCCTCTTGTTGCGGAGCACAGGCTCCAGAAGCGCAGGCTCAGTAGTTGTGGCTCACGGGCTTAGTTGCACTGCAGCATGTGGGATCTTCCCGGACCAGGGCTCAAATCCGTGTCCCCTGCACTGGCAGGCGGATTCTTAACCACTGCCCCGCCCGTTATTCTTTTTTTTTAAAAAATATTTCCTCATATGTGTTTATGTGATGATGCCTTTATTTATTTTTTTATTATTGTTTATATTTGGCTGAGTTGAGTCTCTGTTGCTGCGCGCAGGCTTTCCCTAGTTGTGGCAAGTGGGGGCTACTCTTTGTTGTGGTGTGCGGACTTCTCATTGTGGTGGCTTCTCTTGTTGCGGAGCGTGGGCTCTAAGAGTGCGGGCTTCAGTAATTGCAGCACCTGGGCTCAGTATTTGCGGCACACAGGCCCTAGAGTGCGCGGGCTTCATTAGTTGCAGCGTGCGGCCTCAGTTGTTGTGGCTGGTGGGCTCTAGAGCGCAGGCTCAGTAGTTGTGATGTACGGGTATACTTGCTCTGCGGCACGTGGGATCTTCCCGGACCAGGGCTGGAACCCGTGTCCCCTGCATTGGCAGACGGATTCTTAACTAGTGCACCACCAGGAAAGTCCCAGACTTTCCTTTTCTTAATGACAATTTTGAAGAGTCCTGGTTCACATATTTCATAGACTGTCCTTCAACTTGGCTTTGTGTGATGTTCTCCTCATGACCATAGTGGAGTTAGGGTTTTGGGGAAAGAGATGTTTACTTTTAATATTCGGTTTCAACTCTATCTCTTGGCTTTTTATATAAGATATTCAATGCATTTAGTTATATATTTAAAAAAGCAGTCTTGTAGACTCTTATTTTAAAATCTGCTTGCTATTTTGTAATCTGCTTGGGTTGATGGTGGAATGCTTTTTTTTTTTTTTCAGTACGTGGGCCTCTCCCTGTTGTGGAGTCTCCCGTTACGGAGCACAGGCTCCCAACCCGCATGCTCAGTGGCCATGGCTCACGGGCCTAGCCGCTCCGCGGCATGTGGGATCTTCCCGGACCGAGTCACGAACCCGTGTCCCCTGCATTGGCAGGCAGGCTCTCAACCACTGCTCCACCAGGGAAGCCCGGTACACTTTTGTTTTAATTATGCAGTTGGCTCTATTGTGTTGATTTACATTTTATTTGTAAATCTCAACTGCTTTGGATTATGATGTGTTTACAAGGCTACACAGATAATCTGGAAGGGAAAATGAAGTAATACAAATGACAGAAAAAGTTTTATAATAATGAAATTTTCTTGGCAAGCAGCAACCTTTTCTCAAAGTCAGTCTTTTAATATAATTTGCTTGCTTCCTAAATATGGCTTTCTTGTTTGTTCTTATCTTTATTGATTAGTGAGCATGTTAGATGACTTGGGAGGAATCTCACTGTCTTCAACAAATAATTTGGCATTATTGATCCAGAATGCTGACAATTCTCAAAAATGGGTCAGGAAAATCAAAGTAATAGATGGAAAAAAATCTCAATTTTAGCTGTTGATATAACTTTTCTTAAATTTAGGGTGTTTTTTATAATTTAAGTTACTAAAACAGATGGTGGAAGGTCCACCAAGATATTTATTTTATGTATTTAAAGCATTTTACTTTGCTGTATTGAATTCCATTCATTCTGGAATTTAGGAGCATTTACCTCTTTATGAAAGAGACTATTGAAAGTAGAAAATGATTGATGACCTTCGCTTCCAGTATTCTTCTCAATAGACTTAGGCTCTCTTCTAATGCTTCTTGCATACTAAGTAATTGTATAAGGTTTAGAGAATAATTTAGGTCTGTCTGAACATTAAGCACAGTACACTAAATAAAGCTTTTTCACTTTGCAGAATATTTTACATGTGTGTCCCATAGATTCATCAGAGATTCTAGTTTTGGATAAAGGCAAGTACATTTAAGGACAATACAGCATCCCTGTCTGTGACATTGGCATTCGAATGAGAAGTGAATTTGGTTCACGACGGTTCTTGGAATGCTTGGCATTTAGGTTATTTTAGGTCAACTCTTTGGGCAATTCAATTAGAGTATTTATTGAATGGTTTTCGTGAGCTGAATGGTTGTCATGTCATGTCATAGATGGTCTAAAACATGACTCTTATTTCTAAAATAGTTGTGTTGGTCAGATAAGGCATCTTACATGAAGTATGTAATCCAAGATAATGATGCATGAGTAAGAGGCAGATCATTCTCGAGGAAGTAATTTTGGTTTTGAGAGAGGCATTCTTAGGGAAATAGGCCTTGCAGTGCTCATTTAGAGCTGGGCAGGATTGAGGTCCAGAGAGAGGAGGGAAAGTATATTTGGGTAGAGGGAAGGGCATTGGCAGAGCCTCAGAGGCCTGACGGTTCCTGGGGCCTGTGTGGGAATGGTGGGAAAGTTGGGCTGCAGTCAGCCTGTGGGTGGCCTGGACGTTGGGTAATGAGCGTGGCCGTCAGTTTATGGGTGCCCTCTGTAGAGTTGTCTGTAACTTGCTTCCTCCCTGAGGAAGTGTGACACGCTTCTGCTAGCTGCAGTGTCTTCCCCACAGCTGTGCTGTCCATTGAGGAGAAGGGGGCCTGCTCTGCCATGGATTCCTTACTCCTCAGGGTATGGCGTGTGAGTTATTTTAATAATGTATCAATCTGCCTTTTCTTTCTTTTGTCACAATGCATTTGCTTTCTAAAGTGGTCTTGTTTTCAGGATAATAATTGGGTTTCCACAGGGAAAATCAT
This sequence comes from Mesoplodon bidens, assembly GCF_964165515.1. Taxonomy (NCBI): domain Eukaryota; kingdom Metazoa; phylum Chordata; class Mammalia; order Artiodactyla; family Ziphiidae; genus Mesoplodon; species Mesoplodon bidens. The sequence continues at coordinate 208,818 of NW_027672356.1, read as the reverse complement.
AATGTATGAGGCAAATTACTGACTAAAGGCAAATTTCTGACTTAAAAACATGAATCTCTAATTTGTTTCTAGTAGTTCTTCTTTTGTTTAAATTTTTGTTTTGTTAGTTATGTATAGAAACTTAAGGATAGTAATTTCTGCTCAGGTGGATAGTGGTACTGTTTAGCACAGCTCATTGGTCTTCTGAAACTTTTACAAATGCAGTCTGATTCATTCCGGCCAAGTTAATTATGAGGTACATATTTTTTTCCCTTATGGAGACAAATGTAAAAGACAGAGATACAGAAATCATCTCCAGTTTAGACTGAAGAAATTTTAGTTACTACTGTTTGTTCCTGCTATTTGATCAGAGTTTATTTTTATTTTTTGAAGTCTGTCTCTAATCAAATAAGATTTAATGTTTTAGAAGTAAAAGAGCACCATGACTAAATTAATAAGAAAAGTTAATTTAAGGACAAGAATTGATTTTTAAAAATATAAAAGTACATTTCATGACTTGATTTCAAGATGATCTGGTGGTATTCTTATACTGCTGCAGAAGGATGTCCACAGTGGGACGAGAATGAGGCTTAAAAATCACCACCCTTATTATCTATGACTGAACATGTCTTAGTCCAGGCCAGTGTGCCTACCACCTCTGTGGTACACTGTTGATTTCATTTTTCTTCCAGTATTTACTTTTGGTCCTGGACCAATTATCTAGCTGTGATGGGATTCTCCAAAAGTATCCTACATTTTGTACTTAGTGAACTAGTGATTGTTCTGTTTGCAGACATTCTTTCTGAGGCTCTACACTTGCCTCGAAAACCTACATTTGCAGAAAGGGAAATGTATAGGTTTTCCTTTTAAATGTATTTATTTTTGTTTATATTTTATTTATTTTTGGCTGTGTTGGGTCTTCGTTTCTGTGCGAGGGCCTTCTCTAGTTGCGGCGAGCAGGGGCCACTCCTCATCGTTGTTCGTGGGCCTCTCACTGCCGTGGCGCCTCTTGTTGCAGAGCACAGGCTCCAGAAGCGCAGGCTCAGTAGTTGTGGCTCCCGGGCTTAGTTGCACTGCAGCATGTGGGATCTTCCCGGACCAGGGCTCAAATCCGTGTCCCCTGCACTGGCAGGCGGATTCTTAACCACTGCCCAGCCCGTTATTCTTTTTTTAAAAAAAATATTTCCTCATTTGTGTTTATGTGATGATGCCTTTATTTATTTTTTTATTATTGTTTATATTTGGCTGAGTTGAGTCTCTTTTGCTGCGCGCAGGCTTTCCCTAGTTGTGGCAAGTGGGGGCTAATCTTTGTTGTGGTGTGCGGACTTCTCATTGTGGTGGCTTCTCTTGTTGCGGAGCGTGGGCTCTAAGAGTGCGGGCTTCAGTAATTGCAGCACCTGGGCTCAGTATTTGCGGCACACAGGCCCTAGAGTGCGCGGCCTTCATTAGTTGCAGCGTGTGGCCTCAGTTGTTGTGGCTGGTGGGCTCTAGAGCGCAGGCTCAGTAGTTGTGATGTACGGGCTTACTTGCTCTGCGGCACGTGGGATCTTCCCGGACCAGGGCTGGAACCCGTGTCTCCTGCATTGGCAGACGGGTTCTTAACTAGTGCACCACCAGGAAAGTCCCAGACTTTCCTTTTCTTAATGACAATTTTGAAGAGTCCTGGTTCACATATTTCATAGACTGTCCTTCAACTTGGCTTTGTGTGATGTTCTCCTCATGACCATAGTGGAGTTAGGGTTTTGGGGAAGGAGATGTTTACTTTTAATATTCAGTTTCAACTCTGTCTCTTGGCTTTTTATATAAGATATTCAATGCATTTAGTTATATATTTAAAAAAGCAGGCTTGTAGACTATTATTTTAAAATCTGCTTGCTATTTTGTAATCTGCTTGGGTTGATGGTGGAATGTTTTTTTTTTTTTTTTTCAGTACGTGGGCCTCTCCCTGTTGTGGAGTCTCCCGTTCCGGAGCACAGGCTCCCAACCCGCATGCTCAGTGGCCATGGCTCACGGGCCTAGCCGCTCCGCGGCATGTGGGATCTTCCCGGACCGAGTCACGAACCCGTGTCCCCTGCATTGGCAGGCAGGGTCTCAACCACTGTTCCACCAGGCAAGCCCGTTACACTTTTGTTTTAATTATGCAGTTGGCTCTATTGTGTTGATTTACATTTTATTGGTAAATCTCAACTGCTTTGGATTATGATGTGTTTACAAGGCTACACAGATAATCTGGAAGGGAAAATGAAGTAATACAAATGACAGAAAATGTTTTATAATAATAAAATTTTCTTGGCAAGCAGCAACCTTTTCTCAAAGTCAGTCTTTTAATATAATTTGCTTGCTTCATAAATATGGCTTTCTTGTTTGTTCTTATCTTTATTGATTAGTGAGCATGTTAGATGACTTTGAAGGAATCTCACTGTCTTCAAGAAATAATTTGGCATTTTTGATCCGGAATGCTGACAATTCTCAAAAATGGGTCAGGAAAATCAAAGTAATAGATGGAAAAAAATCTCAATTTTAGCTGTTGATACAACTTTTCTTAAGTTTAGGGTGTGTTTTATAATTTACGTTACTAAAACAGATGGTGGAAGGTCCACCAATATATTTATTTTATGTTTTTAAAGCATTTTACTTTGCTGTATTGAATTCAATTCATTCTGGAATTTAGGAGAATTTACCTCTTTATGAAAGAGATTATTGAAAGTAGAAAATGATTGATGACCTTCGCTTCCAGTATTCTTCTCAATAGACTTAGTCTCTCTTCTAATGCTTCCTGTATACTCAGTAATTGTATAAGGTTTAGAGAAAAATGCAGGTCTGGCTGAACATTAAGCACAGTACACTAAATAAAGCTTTTTTACTTTGCAGAATATTTTACATGTGTGTCCCATAGATTCATCAGAGATTCTAGTTTTGGATAAAGGCAAGTACATTTAAGGACAATACAACATCCCTGTCTATGACATTGGCATTCGAATGAGAAGTGAATTTGGTTCAGGACGGTTCTTGGAATGCTTGGCATTTAGGTTATTTTAGGTCAACTCTTTGGGCAATTCAATTAGAGTATTTATTGAATGGTTTTCGTGAGCTGAATGGTTGTCATGTCATGTCATAGATGGTCTAAAACATGACTCTTATTTCTACAATAGTTGTGTTGGTAAGATAAGGCATCTTACCTGATGTATTTAATCCAAGATAATGATGCATGAGTAAGAGGCAGATCATTCTCGAGGAAGTAATTTTGGTTTTGAGAGAGGCATTCTTAGGGAAATAGGCCTTGCAGTGCTCATTTAGAGCTGGGCAGGATTGAGGTCCAGAGAGAGGAGGGAAAGGATATTTGGGTGGAGGGAAGGGCATTGGCAGAGCCTCAGAGGCCTGACGGTTCCTGGGGCCTGTGTGGGAATGGTGGGAAAGTTGGGCTGCAGTCAGCCTGTGGGTGGCCTGGACGTTGGGTAATGAGCGTGGCCATCAGTTTATGGGTGCCCTCTGTAGAGTTGTCTGTAACTTGCTTCCTCCCTGAGGAAGTGTGACACGCTTCTGCTAGCTGCAGTGTCTTCCCCACAGCTGTGCTGTCCATTGAGGAGAAGGGGGCCTGCTCTGCCATGGCTTCCTTACTCCTCAGGGTATGGCGTGTGAGTTATTTTAATAATGTATCAATCTGCCTTTTCTTTCTTTTGTCACAATGCATTTGCTTTCTAAAGTGGTCTTGTTTTCAGGATAATAATTGGGTTTCCACAGGGAAAATCATAATGTATGAGGCAAATTACTGACTAAAGGCAAATTTCTGACTTAAAAACATGAATCTCTAATTTGTTTCTAGTAGTTCTTCTTTTGTTTAAATTTTTGTTTTGTTAGTTATGTATAGAAACTTAAGGATAGTAATTTCTGCTCAGGTGGATAGTGGTACTGTTTAGCACAGCTCATTGGTCTTCTGAAATTTTTACAAATGCAGTCTGATTCATTCCGGCCAAGTTAATTATGAGGTACATATTTTTTTCCCCTAATGGAGACAAATGTAAAAGACAGAGATACAGAAATCATCTCCAGTTTAGATTGAAGAAATTTTAGTTACTACTGTTTGTTCCTGCTATTTGATCAGAGTTTATTTTTATTTTTTGAAGTCTGTCTCTAATCAAATAAGATTTAATGTTTTAGAAGTAAAAGAGCACCATGACTAAACTGATAAGAAAAGTTAATTTAAGGACAAGAATTGATTTTTAAAAATATAAAAGTACATTTCATGACTTGATTTCAAGATGATCTTGTGGTATCCTTATACTGCTGCAGAGGGAAGTCCACAGTGGGACGAGAATGATGCTTAAAAATCACCACCCTTATTATCTATGACTGAACATGTCTTATTCCAGGCCAGTGTGCCTACCACCTCTGTGGTACACTGTTGATTTCATTTTTCTTCCAGTATTTACTTTTGGTCCTGGACCAATTATCTAGCTGTGATGGGATTCTCCAAAATTATCCTACATTTTGTACTTAGTGAACTAGTGATTGTTCTGTTTGCAGACATTCTTTCTGAGGCTCTACTCTTGCCTCGAAAACCTACATTTGCAGAAAGGGAAATGTATAGGTTTTCCTTTTAAATGTATTTATTTTTATTTATATTTTATTTATTTTTGGCTGTGTTGGGTCTTCGTTTCTGTGCGGGGGCCTTCTCTAGTTGCGGCGAGCAGGGGCCACTCCTCATCGTGGTTCGAGGGCCTCTCAGTGCCGTGGCGCCTCTTGTTGTGGAGCACAGGCTCCAGAAGCGCAGGCTCAGTAGTTGTGGCTCCCGGGCTTAGTTGCACTGCAGCATGTGGGATCTTCCCGGACCAGGGCTCAAATCCGTGTCCCCTGCACTGGCAGGCGGATTCTTAACCACTGCCCCGCCCGTTATTCTTTTTTTAAAAAAAATATTTCCTCATTTGTGTTTATGTGATGATGCCTTTATTTATTTTTTTATTATTGTTTATATTTGGCTGAGTTGAGTCTCTTTTGCTGCGCGCAGGCTTTCCCTAGTTGTGGCAAGTGGGGGCTAATCTTTGTTGTGGTGTGCGGACTTCTCATTGTGGTGGCTTCTCTTGTTGCGGAGCGTGGGCTCTAAGAGTGCGGGCTTCAGTAATTGCAGCACCTGGGCTCAGTATTTGCGGCACACAGGCCCTAGAGTGCGCGGGCTTCATTAGTTGCAGCGTGTGGCCTCAGTTGTTGTGGCTGGTGGGCTCTAGAGCGCAGGCTCAGTAGTTGTGATGTACGGGCTTACTTGCTCTGCGGCACGTGGGATCTTCCCGGACCAGGGCTGGAACCCGTGTCTCCTGCATTGGCAGACGGATTCTTAACTAGTGCACCACCAGGAAAGTCCCAGACTTTCCTTTTCTTAATGACAATTTTGAAGAGTCCTGGTTCACATATTTCATAGACTGTCCTTCAACTTGGCTTTGTGTGATGTTCTCCTCATGACCATAGTGGAGTTAGGGTTTTGGGGAAGGAGATGTTTACTTTTAATATTCAGTTTCAACTCTGTCTCTTGGCTTTTTATATAAGATATTCAATGCATTTAGTTATATATTTAAAAAGCAGGCTTGTAGACTATTATTTTAAAATCTGCTTGCTATTTTGTAATCTGCTTGGGTTGATGGTGGAATGTTTTTTTTTTTTTTTTCAGTACGTGGGCCTCTCCCTGTTGTGGAGTCTCCCGTTCCGGAGCACAGGCTCCCAACCCGCATGCTCAGTGGCCATGGCTCACGGGCCTAGCCGCTCCGCGGCATGTGGGATCTTCCCGGACCGAGTCACGAACCCGTGTCCCCTGCATTGGCAGGCAGGGTCTCAACCACTGCTCCACCAGGCAAGCCCGTTACACTTTTGTTTTAATTATGCAGTTGGCTCTATTGTGTTGATTTACATTTTATTGGTAAATCTCAACTGCTTTGGATTATGATGTGTTTACAAGGCTACACAGATAATCTGGAAGGGAAAATGAAGTAATACAAATGACAGAAAATGTTTTATAATAATAAAATTTTCTTGGCAAGCAGCAACCTTTTCTCAAAGTCAGTCTTTTAATATAATTTGCTTGCTTCATAAATATGGCTTTCTTGTTTGTTCTTATCTTTATTGATTAGTGAGCATGTTAGATGACTTGGAAGGAATCTCACTGTCTTCAAGAAATAATTTGGCATTTTTGATCCGGAATGCTGACAATTCTCAAAAATGGGTCAGGAAAATCAAAGTAATAGATGGAAAAAAATCTCAATTTTAGCTGTTGATACAACTTTTCTTAAGTTTAGGGTGTGTTTTATAATTTACGTTACTAAAACAGATGTTGGAAGGTCCACCAACATATTTATTTTATGTTTTTAAATCATTTTACTTTGCTGTATTGAATTCAATTCATTCTGGAATTTAGGAGAATTTACCTCTTTATGAAAGAGATTATTGAAAGTAGAAAATGATTGATGACCTTCGCTTCCAGTATTCTTCTCAATAGACTTAGTCTCTCTTCTAATGCTTCCTGTATACTCAGTAATTGTATAAGGTTTAGAGAAAAATGCAGGTCTGGCTGAACATTAAGCACAGTACACTAAATAAAGTTTTTTACTTTGCAGAATATTTTACATGTGTGTCCCATAGATTCATCAGAGATTCTAGTTTTGGATAAAGGCAAGTACATTTAAGGACAATACAACATCCCTGTCTATGACATTGGCATTCGAATGAGAAGTGAATTTGGTTCAGGACGGTTCTTGGAATGCTTGGCATTTAGGTTATTTTAGGTCAACTCTTTGGGCAATTCAATTAGAGTATTTATTGAATGGTTTTCGTGAGCTGAATGGTTGTCATGTCATGTCATAGATGGTCTAAAACATGACTCTTATTTCTACAATAGTTGTGTTGGTCAGATAAGGCATCTTACCTGATGTATTTAATCCAAGATAATGATGCATGAGTAAGAGGCAGATCATTCTCGAGGAAGTAATTTTGGTTTTGAGAGAGGCATTCTTAGGGAAATAGGCCTTGCAGTGCTCATTTAGAGCTGGGCAGGATTGAGGTCCAGAGAGAGGAGGGAAAGGATATTTGGGTGGAGGGAAGGGCATTGGCAGAGCCTCAGAGGCCTGACGGTTCCTGGGGCCTGTGTGGGAATGGTGGGAAAGTTGGGCTGCAGTCAGCCTGTGGGTGGCCTGGACGTTGGGTAATGAGCGTGGCCATCAGTTTATGGGTGCCCTCTGTAGAGTTGTCTGTAACTTGCTTCCTCCCTGAGGAAGTGTGACACGCTTCTGCTAGCTGCAGTGTCTTCCCCACAGCTGTGCTGTCCATTGAGGAGAAGGGGGCCTGCTCTGCCATGGCTTCCTTACTCCTCAGGGTATGGCGTGTGAGTTATTTTAATAATGTATCAATCTGCCTTTTCTTTCTTTTGTCACAATGCATTTGCTTTCTAAAGTGGTCTTCTTTTCAGGATAATAATTGGGTTTCCACAGGGAAAATCATAATGTATGCGGCAAATTACTGACTAAAGGCAAATTTCTGACTTAAAAACATGAATCTCTAATTTGTTTCTAATAGTTCTTCTTTTGTTTAAATTTTTGTTTTGTTAGTTATGTATAGAAACTTAAGGATAGTAATTTCTGCTCAGGTGGATAGTGGTACTGTTTAGCACAGCTCATTGGTCTTCTGAAACTTTTAAAAATGCAGTCTGATTCATTCCAGCCAAGTTAATTATGAGGTACATATTTTTTTCCCCTAATGGAGACAAATGTAAAAGACAGAGATACAGAAATCATCTCCAGTTTAGATTGAAGAAATTTTAGTTACTACTGTTTGTTCCTGCTATTTGATCACAGTTTATTTTTTTTTTGAAGTCTGTCTCTAATCAAATAAGATTTAATGTTTTAGAAGTAAAAGAGCACCATGACTAAATTAATAAGAAAAGTTAATTTAAGGACAAGAATTGATTTTTAAAAATATAAAAGTACATTTCATGACTTGATTTCAAGATGATCTGGTGGTATCCTTATACTGCTGCAGAAGGAAGTCCACAGTGGGACGAGAATGATGCTTAAAAATCACCACCCTTATTATCTATGACTGAACATGTCTTAGTCCAGGCCAGTGTGCCTACCACCTCTGTGGTACACTGTTGATTTCATTTTTCTTCCAGTATTTACTTTTGGTCCTGGACCAATTATCTAGCTGTGATGGGATTCTCCAAAAGTATCCTATATTTTGTACTTAGTGAACTAGTGATTGTTCTGTTTGCAGACATTCTTTCTGAGGCTCTACACTTGCCTCGGAAACCTACATTTGCAGAAAGGGAAATGTATAGGTTTTCCTTTTAAATGTATTTATTTTTATTTATATTTTATTTATTTTTGGCTGTGTTGGGTCTTCGTTTCTGTGCGAGGGCCTTCTCTAGTTGCGGCGAGCAGGGGCCACTCCTCATCGTGGTTCGTGGGCCTCTCACTGCCGTGGCGCCTCTTGTTGCGGAGCACAGGCTCCAGAAGCGCAGGCTCAGTAGTTGTGGCTCACGGGCTTAGTTGCACTGCAGCATGTGGGATCTTCCCGGACCAGGGCTCAAATCCGTGTCCCCTGCACTGGCAGGCGGATTCTTAACCACTGCCCCGCCCGTTATTCTTTTTTTTAAAAAAATATTTCCTCATATGTGTTTATGTGATGATGCCTTTATTTATTTTTTTATTATTGTTTATATTTGGCTGAGTTGAGTCTCTGTTGCTGCGCGCAGGCTTTCCCTAGTTGTGGCAAGTGGGGGCTACTCTTTGTTGTGGTGTGCGGACTTCTCATTGTGGTGGCTTCTCTTGTTGCGGAGCGTGGGCTCTAAGAGTGCGGGCTTCAGTAATTGCAGCACCTGGGCTCAGTATTTGCGGCACACAGGCCCTAGAGTGCGCGGGCTTCATTAGTTGCAGCGTGCGGCCTCAGTTGTTGTGGCTGGTGGGCTCTAGAGCGCAGGCTCAGTAGTTGTGATGTACGGGTATACTTGCTCTGCGGCACGTGGGATCCTCCCGGACCAGGGCTGGAACCCGTGTCCCCTGCATTGGCAGACGGATTCTTAACTAGTGCACCACCAGGAAAGTCCCAGACTTTCCTTTTCTTAATGACAATTTTGAAGAGTCCTGGTTCACATATTTCATAGACTGTCCTTCAACTTGGCTTTGTGTGATGTTCTCCTCATGACCATAGTGGAGTTAGGGTTTTGGGGAAAGAGATGTTTACTTTTAATATTCGGTTTCAACTCTATCTCTTGGCTTTTTATATAAGATATTCAATGCATTTAGTTATATATTTAAAAAAGCAGTCTTGTAGACTATTATTTTAAAATCTGCTTGCTATTTTGTAATCTGCTTGGGTTGATGGTGGAATGCTTTTTTTTTTTTTTTCAGTACGTGGGCCTCTCCCTGTTGTGGAGTCTCCCGTTACGGAGCACAGGCTCCCAACCCGCATGCTCAGTGGCCATGGCTCACGGGCCTAGCCGCTCCGCGGCATGTGGGATCTTCCCGGACCGAGTCACGAACCCGTGTCCCCTGCATTGGCAGGCAGGCTCTCAACCACTGCTCCACCAGGGAAGCCCGGTACACTTTTGTTTTAATTATGCAGTTGGCTCTATTGTGTTGATTTACATTTTATTTGTAAATCTCAACTGCTTTGGATTATGATGTGTTTACAAGGCTACACAGATAATCTGGAAGGGAAAATGAAGTAATACAAATGACAGAAAAAGTTTTATAATAATGAAATTTTCTTGGCAAGCAGCAACCTTTTCTCAAAGTCAGTCTTTTAATATAATTTGCTTGCTTCCTAAATATGGCTTTCTTGTTTGTTCTTATCTTTATTGATTAGTGAGCATGTTAGATGACTTGGGAGGAATCTCACTGTCTTCAACAAATAATTTGGCATTATTGATCCAGAATGCTGACAATTCTCAAAAATGGGTCAGGAAAATCAAAGTAATAGATGGAAAAAAATCTCAATTTTAGCTGTTGATATAACTTTTCTTAAATTTAGGGTGTTTTTTATAATTTAAGTTACTAAAACAGATGGTGGAAGGTCCACCAAGATATTTATTTTATGTATTTAAAGCATTTTACTTTGCTGTATTGAATTCCATTCATTCTGGAATTTAGGAGCATTTACCTCTTTATGAAAGAGACTATTGAAAGTAGAAAATGATTGATGACCTTCGCTTCCAGTATTCTTCTCAATAGACTTAGGCTCTCTTCTAATGCTTCTTGCATACTAAGTAATTGTATAAGGTTTAGAGAATAATTTAGGTCTGTCTGAACATTAAGCACAGTACACTAAATAAAGCTTTTTCACTTTGCAGAATATTTTACATGTGTGTCCCATAGATTCATCAGAGATTCTAGTTTTGGATAAAGGCAAGTACATTTAAGGACAATACAGCATCCCTGTCTGTGACATTGGCATTCGAATGAGAAGTGAATTTGGTTCACGACGGTTCTTGGAATGCTTGGCATTTAGGTTATTTTAGGTCAACTCTTTGGGCAATTCAATTAGAGTATTTATTGAATGGTTTTCGTGAGCTGAATGGTTGTCATGTCATGTCATAGATGGTCTAAAACATGACTCTTATTTCTAAAATAGTTGTGTTGGTCAGATAAGGCATCTTACATGAAGTATGTAATCCAAGATAATGATGCATGAGTAAGAGGCAGATCATTCTCGAGGAAGTAATTTTGGTTTTGAGAGAGGCATTCTTAGGGAAATAGGCCTTGCAGTGCTCATTTAGAGCTGGGCAGGATTGAGGTCCAGAGAGAGGAGGGAAAGGATATTTGGGTAGAGGGAAGGGCATTGGCAGAGCCTCAGAGGCCTGACGGTTCCTGGGGCCTGTGTGGGAATGGTGGGAAAGTTGGGCTGCAGTCAGCCTGTGGGTGGCCTGGACGTTGGGTAATGAGCGTGGCCGTCAGTTTATGGGTGCCCTCTGTAGAGTTGTCTGTAACTTGCTTCCTCCCTGAGGAAGTGTGACACGCTTCTGCTAGCTGCAGTGTCTTCCCCACAGCTGTGCTGTCCATTGAGGAGAAGGGGGCCTGCTCTGCCATGGATTCCTTACTCCTCAGGGTATGGCGTGTGAGTTATTTTAATAATGTATCAATCTGCCTTTTCTTTCTTTTGTCACAATGCATTTGCTTTCTAAAGTGGTCTTGTTTTCAGGATAATAATTGGGTTTCCACAGGGAAAATCATAATGTATGAGGCAAATTACTGACTAAAGGCAAATTTCTGACTTAAAAACATGAATCTCTAATTTGTTTCTAGTAGTTCTTCTTTTGTTTAAATTTTTGTTTTGTTAGTTATGTATAGAAACTTAAGGATAGTAATTTCTGCTCAGGTGGATAGTGGTACTGTTTAGCACAGCTCATTGGTCTTCTGAAACTTTTACAAATGCAGTCTGATTCATTCCGGCCAAGTTAATTATGAGGTACATATTTTTTTCCCTTATGGAGACAAATGTAAAAGACAGAGATACAGAAATCATCTCCAGTTTAGATTGAAGAAATTTTAGTTACTACTGTTTGTTCCTGCTATTTGATCAGAGTTTATTTTTATTTTTTGAAGTCTGTCTCTAATCAAATAAGATTTAATGTTTTAGAAGTAAAAGAGCACCATGACTAAATTAATAAGAAAAGTTAATTTAAGGACAAGAATTGATTTTTAAAAATATAAAAGTACATTTCATGACTTGATTTCAAGATGATCTGGTGGTATTCTTATACTGCTGCAGAAGGATGTCCACAGTGGGACGAGAATGAGGCTTAAAAATCACCACCCTTATTATCTATGACTGAACATGTCTTAGTCCAGGCCAGTGTGCCTACCACCTCTGTGGTACACTGTTGATTTCATTTTTCTTCCAGTATTTACTTTTGGTCCTGGACCAATTATCTAGCTGTGATGGGATTCTCCAAAAGTATCCTACATTTTGTACTTAGTGAACTAGTGATTGTTCTGTTTGCAGACATTCTTTCTGAGGCTCTACACTTGCCTCGAAAACCTACATTTGCAGAAAGGGAAATGTATAGGTTTTCCTTTTAAATGTATTTATTTTTGTTTATATTATATTTATTTTTGGCTGTGTTGGGTCTTCGTTTCTGTGCGAGGGCCTTCTCTAGTTGCGGCGAGCAGGGGCCACTCCTCATCGTTGTTCGTGGGCCTCTCACTGCCGTGGCGCCTCTTGTTGCAGAGCACAGGCTCCAGAAGCGCAGGCTCAGTAGTTGTGGCTCCCGGGCTTAGTTGCACTGCAGCATGTGGGATCTTCCCGGACCAGGGCTCAAATCCGTGTCCCCTGCACTGGCAGGCGGATTCTTAACCTCTGCCCCGCCCGTTATTCTTTTTTTTTAAATATTTCCTCATTTGTGTTTATGTGATGATGCCTTTATTTATTTTTTTATTATTGTTTATATTTGGCTGAGTTGAGTCTGTGTTGCTGCGCGCAGGCTTTCCCTAGTTGTGGCAAGTGGGGGCTACTCTTTGTTGTGGTGCGCGGACTTCTCATTGTGGTGGCTTCTCTTGTTGCGGAGCGTGGGCTCTAAGAGTGCGGGCTTCAGTAATTGCAGCACCTGGGCTCCGTATTTGCGGCACACAGGCACTAGAGTGCGCGGGCTTCATTAGTTGCAGCGTGTGGCCTCAGTTGTTGTGGCTGGCGGGCTCTAGAGCGCAGGCTCAGTAGTTGTGATGTACGGGCTTACTTGCTCTGCGGCATGTGGGATCTTCCCGGACCAGGGCTGGAACCCGTGTCCCCTGCATTGGCAGACGGATTCTTAACTAGTGCACCACCAGGAAAGTCCCAGACTTTCCTTTTCTTAATGACAATTTTGAAGAGTCCTGGTTCACATATTTCATAGACTGTCCTTCAACTTGGCTTTGTGTGATGTTCTCCTCATGACTGGAGTGGAGTTAGGGTTTTGGGGAAGGAGATGTTTACTTTTAATATTCGGTTTCAACTCTGTCTCTTGGCTTTTTATATAAGATATTCAATGCATTTAGTTATATATTTAAAAAGCAGGCTTGTAGACTATTATTTTAAAATCTGCTTGCTATTTTGTAATCTGCTTGGGTTGATGGTGGAATGTTTTTTTTTTTTTTTTCAGTACGTGGGCCTCTCCCTGTTGTGGAGTCTCCCGTTCCGGAGCACAGGCTCCCAACCCGCATGCTCAGTGGCCATGGCTCACGGGCCTAGCCGCTCCGCGGCATGTGGGATCTTCCCGGACCGAGTCACGAACCCGTGTCCCCTGCATTGGCAGGCAGGCTCTCAACCACTGCTCCACCAGGGAAGCCCGTTACACTTTTGTTTTAATTATGCAGTTGGCTCTATTGTGTTGATTTACATTTTATTGGTAAATCTCAACTGCTTTGGATTATGATGTGTTTACAAGGCTACACAGATAATCTGGAAGGGAAAATGAAGTAATACAAATGACAGAAAATGTTTTATAATAATAAAATTTTCTTGGCAAGCAGCAACCTTTTCTCAAAGTCAGTCTTTTAATATAATTTGCTTGCTTCATAAATATGGCTTTCTTGTTTGTTCTTATCTTTATTGATTAGTGAGCATGTTAGATGACTTTGAAGGAATCTCACTGTCTTCAAGAAATAATTTGGCATTTTTGATCCGGAATGCTGACAATTCTCAAAAATGGGTCAGGAAAATCAAAGTAATAGATGGAAAAAAATCTCAATTTTAGCTGTTGATACAACTTTTCTTAAGTTTAGGGTGTGTTTTATAATTTACGTTACTAAAACAGATGGTGGAAGGTCCACCAATATATTTATTTTATGTTTTTAAAGCATTTTACTTTGCTGTATTGAATTCAATTCATTCTGGAATTTAGGAGAATTTACCTCTTTATGAAAGAGATTATTGAAAGTAGAAAATGATTGATGACCTTCGCTTCCAGTATTCTTCTCAATAGACTTAGTCTCTCTTCTAATGCTTCCTGTATACTCAGTAATTGTATAAGGTTTAGAGAAAAATGCAGGTCTGGCTGAACATTAAGCACAGTACACTAAATAAAGCTTTTTTACTTTGCAGAATATTTTACATGTGTGTCCCATAGATTCATCAGAGATTCTAGTTTTGGATAAAGGCAAGTACATTTAAGGACAATACAACATCCCTGTCTATGACATTGGCATTCGAATGAGAAGTGAATTTGGTTCAGGACGGTTCTTGGAATGCTTGGCATTTAGGTTATTTTAGGTCAACTCTTTGGGCAATTCAATTAGAGTATTTATTGAATGGTTTTCGTGAGCTGAATGGTTGTCATGTCATGTCATAGATGGTCTAAAACATGACTCTTATTTCTACAATAGTTGTGTTGGTAAGATAAGGCATCTTACCTGATGTATTTAATCCAAGATAATGATGCATGAGTAAGAGGCAGATCATTCTCGAGGAAGTAATTTTGGTTTTGAGAGAGGCATTCTTAGGGAAATAGGCCTTGCAGTGCTCATTTAGAGCTGGGCAGGATTGAGGTCCAGAGAGAGGAGGGAAAGGATATTTGGGTGGAGGGAAGGGCATTGGCAGAGCCTCAGAGGCCTGACGGTTCCTGGGGCCTGTGTGGGAATGGTGGGAAAGTTGGGCTGCAGTCAGCCTGTGGGTGGCCTGGACGTTGGGTAATGAGCGTGGCCGTCAGTTTATGGGTGCCCTCTGTAGAGTTGTCTGTAACTTGCTTCCTCCCTGAGGAAGTGTGACACGCTTCTGCTAGCTGCAGTGTCTTCCCCACAGCTGTGCTGTCCATTGAGGAGAAGGGGGCCTGCTCTGCCATGGCTTCCTTACTCCTCAGGGTATGGCGTGTGAGTTATTTTAATAATGTATCAATCTGCCTTTTCTTTCTTTTGTCACAATGCATTTGCTTTCTAAAGTGGTCTTGTTTTCAGGATAATAATTGGGTTTCCACAGGGAAAATCATAATGTATGAGGCAAATTACTGACTAAAGGCAAATTTCTGACTTAAAAACATGAATCTCTAATTTGTTTCTAGTAGTTCTTCTTTTGTTTAAATTTTTGTTTTGTTAGTTATGTATAGAAACTTAAGGATAGTAATTTCTGCTCAGGTGGATAGTGGTACTGTTTAGCACAGCTCATTGGTCTTCTGAAACTTTTACAAATGCAGTCTGATTCATTCCGGCCAAGTTAATTATGAGGTACATATTTTTTTCCCCTAATGGAGACAAATGTAAAAGACAGAGATACAGAAATCATCTCCAGTTTAGATTGAAGAAATTTTAGTTACTACTGTTTGTTCCTGCTATTTGATCAGAGTTTATTTTTATTTTTTGAAGTCTGTCTCTAATCAAATAAGATTTAATGTTTTAGAAGTAAAAGAGCACCATGACTAAACTGATAAGAAAAGTTAATTTAAGGACAAGAATTGATTTTTAAAAATATAAAAGTACATTTCATGACTTGATTTCAAGATGATCTTGTGGTATCCTTATACTGCTGCAGAGGGAAGTCCACAGTGGGACGAGAATGATGCTTAAAAATCACCACCCTTATTATCTATGACTGAACATGTCTTATTCCAGGCCAGTGTGCCTACCACCTCTGTGGTACACTGTTGATTTCATTTTTCTTCCAGTATTTACTTTTGGTCCTGGACCAATTATCTAGCTGTGATGGGATTCTCCAAAATTATCCTACATTTTGTACTTAGTGAACTAGTGATTGTTCTGTTTGCAGACATTCTTTCTGAGGCTCTACTCTTGCCTCGAAAACCTACATTTGCAGAAAGGGAAATGTATAGGTTTTCCTTTTAAATGTATTTATTTTTATTTATATTTTATTTATTTTTGGCTGTGTTGGGTCTTCGTTTCTGTGCGGGGGCCTTCTCTAGTTGCGGCGAGCAGGGGCCACTCCTCATCGTGGTTCGAGGGCCTCTCAGTGCCGTGGCGCCTCTTGTTGTGGAGCACAGGCTCCAGAAGCGCAGGCTCAGTAGTTGTGGCTCCCGGGCTTAGTTGCACTGCAGCATGTGGGATCTTCCCGGACCAGGGCTCAAATCCGTGTCCCCTGCACTGGCAGGCGGATTCTTAACCACTGCCCAGCCCGTTATTCTTTTTTTAAAAAAAATATTTCCTCATTTGTGTTTATGTGATGATGCCTTTATTTATTTTTTTATTATTGTTTATATTTGGCTGAGTTGAGTCTCTTTTGCTGCGCGCAGGCTTTCCCTAGTTGTGGCAAGTGGGGGCTAATCTTTGTTGTGGTGTGCGGACTTCTCATTGTGGTGGCTTCTCTTGTTGCGGAGCGTGGGCTCTAAGAGTGCGGGCTTCAGTAATTGCAGCACCTGGGCTCAGTATTTGCGGCACACAGGCCCTAGAGTGCGCGGCCTTCATTAGTTGCAGCGTGTGGCCTCAGTTGTTGTGGCTGGTGGGCTCTAGAGCGCAGGCTCAGTAGTTGTGATGTACGGGCTTACTTGCTCTGCGGCACGTGGGATCTTCCCGGACCAGGGCTGGAACCCGTGTCTCCTGCATTGGCAGACGGGTTCTTAACTAGTGCACCACCAGGAAAGTCCCAGACTTTCCTTTTCTTAATGACAATTTTGAAGAGTCCTGGTTCACATATTTCATAGACTGTCCTTCAACTTGGCTTTGTGTGATGTTCTCCTCATGACCATAGTGGAGTTAGGGTTTTGGGGAAGGAGATGTTTACTTTTAATATTCAGTTTCAACTCTGTCTCTTGGCTTTTTATATAAGATATTCAATGCATTTAGTTATATATTTAAAAAAGCAGGCTTGTAGACTATTATTTTAAAATCTGCTTGCTATTTTGTAATCTGCTTGGGTTGATGGTGGAATGTTTTTTTTTTTTTTTTTCAGTACGTGGGCCTCTCCCTGTTGTGGAGTCTCCCGTTCCGGAGCACAGGCTCCCAACCCGCATGCTCAGTGGCCATGGCTCACGGGCCTAGCCGCTCCGCGGCATGTGGGATCTTCCCGGACCGAGTCACGAACCCGTGTCCCCTGCATTGGCAGGCAGGGTCTCAACCACTGCTCCACCAGGCAAGCCCGTTACACTTTTGTTTTAATTATGCAGTTGGCTCTATTGTGTTGATTTACATTTTATTGGTAAATCTCAACTGCTTTGGATTATGATGTGTTTACAAGGCTACACAGATAATCTGGAAGGGAAAATGAAGTAATACAAATGACAGAAAATGTTTTATAATAATAAAATTTTCTTGGCAAGCAGCAACCTTTTCTCAAAGTCAGTCTTTTAATATAATTTGCTTGCTTCATAAATATGGCTTTCTTGTTTGTTCTTATCTTTATTGATTAGTGAGCATGTTAGATGACTTGGAAGGAATCTCACTGTCTTCAAGAAATAATTTGGCATTTTTGATCCGGAATGCTGACAATTCTCAAAAATGGGTCAGGAAAATCAAAGTAATAGATGGAAAAAAATCTCAATTTTAGCTGTTGATACAACTTTTCTTAAGTTTAGGGTGTGTTTTATAATTTACGTTACTAAAACAGATGTTGGAAGGTCCACCAACATATTTATTTTATGTTTTTAAATCATTTTACTTTGCTGTATTGAATTCAATTCATTCTGGAATTTAGGAGAATTTACCTCTTTATGAAAGAGATTATTGAAAGTAGAAAATGATTGATGACCTTCGCTTCCAGTATTCTTCTCAATAGACTTAGTCTCTCTTCTAATGCTTCCTGTATACTCAGTAATTGTATAAGGTTTAGAGAAAAATGCAGGTCTAGCTGAACATTAAGCACAGTACACTAAATAAAGTTTTTTACTTTGCAGAATATTTTACATGTGTGTCCCATAGATTCATCAGAGATTCTAGTTTTGGATAAAGGCAAGTACATTTAAGGACAATACAACATCCCTGTCTATGACATTGGCATTCGAATGAGAAGTGAATTTGGTTCAGGACGGTTCTTGGAATGCTTGGCATTTAGGTTATTTTAGGTCAACTCTTTGGGCAATTCAATTAGAGTATTTATTGAATGGTTTTCGTGAGCTGAATGGTTGTCATGTCATGTCATAGATGGTCTAAAACATGACTCTTATTTCTACAATAGTTGTGTTGGTCAGATAAGGCATCTTACCTGATGTATTTAATCCAAGATAATGATGCATGAGTAAGAGGCAGATCATTCTCGAGGAAGTAATTTTGGTTTTGAGAGAGGCATTCTTAGGGAAATAGGCCTTGCAGTGCTCATTTAGAGCTGGGCAGGATTGAGGTCCAGAGAGAGGAGGGAAAGGATATTTGGGTGGAGGGAAGGGCATTGGCAGAGCCTCAGAGGCCTGACGGTTCCTGGGGCCTGTGTGGGAATGGTGGGAAAGTTGGGCTGCAGTCAGCCTGTGGGTGGCCTGGACGTTGGGTAATGAGCGTGGCCATCAGTTTATGGGTGCCCTCTGTAGAGTTGTCTGTAACTTGCTTCCTCCCTGAGGAAGTGTGACACGCTTCTGCTAGCTGCAGTGTCTTCCCCACAGCTGTGCTGTCCATTGAGGAGAAGGGGGCCTGCTCTGCCATGGCTTCCTTACTCCTCAGGGTATGGCGTGTGAGTTATTTTAATAATGTATCAATCTGCCTTTTCTTTCTTTTGTCACAATGCATTTGCTTTCTAAAGTGGTCTTCTTTTCAGGATAATAATTGGGTTTCCACAGGGAAAATCATAATGTATGCGGCAAATTACTGACTAAAGGCAAATTTCTGACTTAAAAACATGAATCTCTAATTTGTTTCTAATAGTTCTTCTTTTGTTTAAATTTTTGTTTTGTTAGTTATGTATAGAAACTTAAGGATAGTAATTTCTGCTCAGGTGGATAGTGGTACTGTTTAGCACAGCTCATTGGTCTTCTGAAACTTTTAAAAATGCAGTCTGATTCATTCCAGCCAAGTTAATTATGAGGTACATATTTTTTTCCCCTAATGGAGACAAATGTAAAAGACAGAGATACAGAAATCATCTCCAGTTTAGATTGAAGAAATTTTAGTTACTACTGTTTGTTCCTGCTATTTGATCACAGTTTATTTTTTTTTTGAAGTCTGTCTCTAATCAAATAAGATTTAATGTTTTAGAAGTAAAAGAGCACCATGACTAAATTAATAAGAAAAGTTAATTTAAGGACAAGAATTGATTTTTAAAAATATAAAAGTACATTTCATGACTTGATTTCAAGATGATCTGGTGGTATCCTTATACTGCTGCAGAAGGAAGTCCACAGTGGGACGAGAATGATGCTTAAAAATCACCACCCTTATTATCTATGACTGAACATGTCTTAGTCCAGGCCAGTGTGCCTACCACCTCTGTGGTACACTGTTGATTTCATTTTTCTTCCAGTATTTACTTTTGGTCCTGGACCAATTATCTAGCTGCGATGGGATTCTCCAAAAGTATCCTACATTTTGTACTTAGTGAACTAGTGATTGTTCTGTTTGCAGACATTCTTTCTGAGGCTCTACTCTTGCCTCGGAAACCTACATTTGCAGAAAGGGAAATGTATAGGTTTTCCTTTTAAATGTATTTATTTTTATTTATATTTTATTTATTTTTGGCTGTGTTGGGTCTTCGTTTCTGTGCGAGGGCCTTCTCTAGTTGCGGCGAGCAGGGGCCACTCCTCATCGTGGTTCGTGGGCCTCTCACTGCCGTGGCGCCTCTTGTTGCGGAGCACAGGCTCCAGAAGCGCAGGCTCAGTAGTTGTGGCTCACGGGCTTAGTTGCACTGCAGCATGTGGGATCTTCCCGGACCAGGGCTCAAATCCGTGTCCCCTGCACTGGCAGGCGGATTCTTAACCACTGCCCCGCCCGTTATTCTTTTTTTTAAAAAAATATTTCCTCATATGTGTTTATGTGATGATGCCTTTATTTATTTTTTTATTATTGTTTATATTTGGCTGAGTTGAGTCTCTGTTGCTGCGCGCAGGCTTTCCCTAGTTGTGGCAAGTGGGGGCTACTCTTTGTTGTGGTGTGCGGACTTCTCATTGTGGTGGCTTCTCTTGTTGCGGAGCGTGGGCTCTAAGAGTGCGGGCTTCAGTAATTGCAGCACCTGGGCTCAGTATTTGCGGCACACAGGCCCTAGAGTGCGCGGGCTTCATTAGTTGCAGCGTGCGGCCTCAGTTGTTGTGGCTGGTGGGCTCTAGAGCGCAGGCTCAGTAGTTGTGATGTACGGGTATACTTGCTCTGCGGCACGTGGGATCCTCCCGGACCAGGGCTGGAACCCGTGTCCCCTGCATTGGCAGACGGATTCTTAACTAGTGCACCACCAGGAAAGTCCCAGACTTTCCTTTTCTTAATGACAATTTTGAAGAGTCCTGGTTCACATATTTCATAGACTGTCCTTCAACTTGGCTTTGTGTGATGTTCTCCTCATGACCATAGTGGAGTTAGGGTTTTGGGGAAAGAGATGTTTACTTTTAATATTCGGTTTCAACTCTATCTCTTGGCTTTTTATATAAGATATTCAATGCATTTAGTTATATATTTAAAAAAGCAGTCTTGTAGACTATTATTTTAAAATCTGCTTGCTATTTTGTAATCTGCTTGGGTTGATGGTGGAATGCTTTTTTTTTTTTTTCAGTACGTGGGCCTCTCCCTGTTGTGGAGTCTCCCGTTACGGAGCACAGGCTCCCAACCCGCATGCTCAGTGGCCATGGCTCACGGGCCTAGCCGCTCCGCGGCATGTGGGATCTTCCCGGACCGAGTCACGAACCCGTGTCCCCTGCATTGGCAGGCAGGCTCTCAACCACTGCTCCACCAGGGAAGCCCGGTACACTTTTGTTTTAATTATGCAGTTGGCTCTATTGTGTTGATTTACATTTTTTTTTTTTTTGCTGTACGCGGGCCTCTCACTGCTGTGGCCTCTCCCATTGCGGAGCACAGGCTCCGGACACACAGGCTCCGCGGCCATGGCTCGCGGGCCCAGCCGCTCCACGGCATGTGGGATCTTCCGGGATAGGGGCACGAACCCGTGTCCCCTGCATCGGCAGGCGGACTCTCAACCACTGCGCCACCAGGGAAGCCCCGTGATTTACATTTTATTTGTAAATCTCAACTGCTTTGGATTATGATGTGTTTACAAGGCTACACAGATAATCTGGAAGGGAAAATGAAGTAATACAAATGACAGAAAAAGTTTTATAATAATGAAATTTTCTTGGCAAGCAGCAACCTTTTCTCAAAGTCAGTCTTTTAATATAATTTGCTTGCTTCCTAAATATGGCTTTCTTGTTTGTTGATATCTTTATTGATTAGTGAGCATGTTAGATGACTTGGGAGGAATCTCACTGTCTTCAACAAATAATTTGGCATTATTGATCCAGAATGCTGACAATTCTCAAAAATGGGTCAGGAAAATCAAAGTAATAGATGGAAAAAAAATCTCAATTTTAGCTGTTGATATAACTTTTCTTAAATTTAGGGTGTTTTTTATAATTTAAGTTACTAAAACAGATGGTGGAAGGTCCACCAAGATATTTATTTTATGTATTTAAAGCATTTTACTTTGCTGTATTGAATTCCATTCATTCTGGAATTTAGGAGCATTTACCTCTTTATGAAAGAGACTATTGAAAGTAGAAAATGATTGATGACCTTCGCTTCCAGTATTCTTCTCAATAGACTTAGGCTCTCTTCTAATGCTTCTTGCATACTAAGTAATTGTATAAGGTTTAGAGAATAATTTAGGTCTGTCTGAACATTAAGCACAGTACACTAAATAAAGCTTTTTCACTTTGCAGAATATTTTACATGTGTGTCCCATAGATTCATCAGAGATTCTAGTTTTGGATAAAGGCAAGTACATTTAAGGACAATACAGCATCCCTGTCTGTGACATTGGCATTCGAATGAGAAGTGAATTTGGTTCACGACGGTTCTTGGAATGCTTGGCATTTAGGTTATTTTAGGTCAACTCTTTGGGCAATTCAATTAGAGTATTTATTGAATGGTTTTCGTGAGCTGAATGGTTGTCATGTCATGTCATAGATGGTCTAAAACATGACTCTTATTTCTAAAATAGTTGTGTTGGTCAGATAAGGCATCTTACATGAAGTATGTAATCCAAGATAATGATGCATGAGTAAGAGGCAGATCATTCTCGAGGAAGTAATTTTGGTTTTGAGAGAGGCATTCTTAGGGAAATAGGCCTTGCAGTGCTCATTTAGAGCTGGGCAGGATTGAGGTCCAGAGAGAGGAGGGAAAGGATATTTGGGTAGAGGGAAGGGCATTGGCAGAGCCTCAGAGGCCTGACGGTTCCTGGGGCCTGTGTGGGAATGGTGGGAAAGTTGGGCTGCAGTCAGCCTGTGGGTGGCCTGGACGTTGGGTAATGAGCGTGGCCGTCAGTTTATGGGTGCCCTCTGTAGAGTTGTCTGTAACTTGCTTCCTCCCTGAGGAAGTGTGACACGCTTCTGCTAGCTGCAGTGTCTTCCCCACAGCTGTGCTGTCCATTGAGGAGAAGGGGGCCTGCTCTGCCATGGATTCCTTACTCCTCAGGGTATGGCGTGTGAGTTATTTTAATAATGTATCAATCTGCCTTTTCTTTCTTTTGTCACAATGCATTTGCTTTCTAAAGTGGTCTTGTTTTCAGGATAATAATTGGGTTTCCACAGGGAAAATCATAATGTATGAGGCAAATTACTGACTAAAGGCAAATTTCTGACTTAAAAACATGAATCTCTAATTTGTTTCTAGTAGTTCTTCTTTTGTTTAAATTTTTGTTTTGTTAGTTATGTATAGAAACTTAAGGATAGTAATTTCTGCTCAGGTGGATAGTGGTACTGTTTAGCACAGCTCATTGGTCTTCTGAAACTTTTACAAATGCAGTCTGATTCATTCCGGCCAAGTTAATTATGAGGTACATATTTTTTTCCCTTATGGAGACAAATGTAAAAGACAGAGATACAGAAATCATCTCCAGTTTAGATTGAAGAAATTTTAGTTACTACTGTTTGTTCCTGCTATTTGATCAGAGTTTATTTTTATTTTTTGAAGTCTGTCTCTAATCAAATAAGATTTAATGTTTTAGAAGTAAAAGAGCACCATGACTAAATTAATAAGAAAAGTTAATTTAAGGACAAGAATTGATTTTTAAAAATATAAAAGTACATTTCATGACTTGATTTCAAGATGATCTGGTGGTATTCTTATACTGCTGCAGAAGGATGTCCACAGTGGGACGAGAATGAGGCTTAAAAATCACCACCCTTATTATCTATGACTGAACATGTCTTAGTCCAGGCCAGTGTGCCTACCACCTCTGTGGTACACTGTTGATTTCATTTTTCTTCCAGTATTTACTTTTGGTCCTGGACCAATTATCTAGCTGTGATGGGATTCTCCAAAAGTATCCTACATTTTGTACTTAGTGAACTAGTGATTGTTCTGTTTGCAGACATTCTTTCTGAGGCTCTACACTTGCCTCGAAAACCTACATTTGCAGAAAGGGAAATGTATAGGTTTTCCTTTTAAATGTATTTATTTTTGTTTATATTATATTTATTTTTGGCTGTGTTGGGTCTTCGTTTCTGTGCGAGGGCCTTCTCTAGTTGCGGCGAGCAGGGGCCACTCCTCATCGTTGTTCGTGGGCCTCTCACTGCCGTGGCGCCTCTTGTTGCAGAGCACAGGCTCCAGAAGCGCAGGCTCAGTAGTTGTGGCTCCCGGGCTTAGTTGCACTGCAGCATGTGGGATCTTCCCGGACCAGGGCTCAAATCCGTGTCCCCTGCACTGGCAGGCGGATTCTTAACCTCTGCCCCGCCCGTTATTCTTTTTTTTTAAATATTTCCTCATTTGTGTTTATGTGATGATGCCTTTATTTATTTTTTTATTATTGTTTATATTTGGCTGAGTTGAGTCTGTGTTGCTGCGCGCAGGCTTTCCCTAGTTGTGGCAAGTGGGGGCTACTCTTTGTTGTGGTGCGCGGACTTCTCATTGTGGTGGCTTCTCTTGTTGCGGAGCGTGGGCTCTAAGAGTGCGGGCTTCAGTAATTGCAGCACCTGGGCTCCGTATTTGCGGCACACAGGCACTAGAGTGCGCGGGCTTCATTAGTTGCAGCGTGTGGCCTCAGTTGTTGTGGCTGGCGGGCTCTAGAGCGCAGGCTCAGTAGTTGTGATGTACGGGCTTACTTGCTCTGCAGCATGTGGGATCTTCCCGGACCAGGGCTGGAACCCGTGTCCCCTGCATTGGCAGACGGATTCTTAACTAGTGCACCACCAGGAAAGTCCCAGACTTTCCTTTTCTTAATGACAATTTTGAAGAGTCCTGGTTCACATATTTCATAGACTGTCCTTCAACTTGGCTTTGTGTGATGTTCTCCTCATGACTGGAGTGGAGTTAGGGTTTTGGGGAAGGAGATGTTTACTTTTAATATTCGGTTTCAACTCTGTCTCTTGGCTTTTTATATAAGATATTCAATGCATTTAGTTATATATTTAAAAAGCAGGCTTGTAGACTATTATTTTAAAATCTGCTTGCTATTTTGTAATCTGCTTGGGTTGATGGTGGAATGTTTTTTTTTTTTTTTTTTCAGTACGTGGGCCTCTCCCTGTTGTGGAGTCTCCCGTTCCGGAGCACAGGCTCCCAACCCGCATGCTCAGTGGCCATGGCTCACGGGCCTAGCCGCTCCGCGGCATGTGGGATCTTCCCGGACCGAGTCACGAACCCGTGTCCCCTGCATTGGCAGGCAGGCTCTCAACCACTGCTCCACCAGGGAAGCCCGTTACACTTTTGTTTTAATTATGCAGTTGGCTCTATTGTGTTGATTTACATTTTATTGGTAAATCTCAACTGCTTTGGATTATGATGTGTTTACAAGGCTACACAGATAATCTGGAAGGGAAAATGAAGTAATACAAATGACAGAAAATGTTTTATAATAATAAAATTTTCTTGGCAAGCAGCAACCTTTTCTCAAAGTCAGTCTTTTAATATAATTTGCTTGCTTCATAAATATGGCTTTCTTGTTTGTTCTTATCTTTATTGATTAGTGAGCATGTTAGATGACTTTGAAGGAATCTCACTGTCTTCAAGAAATAATTTGGCATTTTTGATCCGGAATGCTGACAATTCTCAAAAATGGGTCAGGAAAATCAAAGTAATAGATGGAAAAAAATCTCAATTTTAGCTGTTGATACAACTTTTCTTAAGTTTAGGGTGTGTTTTATAATTTACGTTACTAAAACAGATGGTGGAAGGTCCACCAATATATTTATTTTATGTTTTTAAAGCATTTTACTTTGCTTTATTGAATTCAATTCATTCTGGAATTTAGGAGAATTTACCTCTTTATGAAAGAGATTATTGAAAGTAGAAAATGATTGATGACCTTCGCTTCCAGTATTCTTCTCAATAGACTTAGTCTCTCTTCTAATGCTTCCTGTATACTCAGTAATTGTATAAGGTTTAGAGAAAAATGCAGGTCTGGCTGAACATTAAGCACAGTACACTAAATAAAGCTTTTTTACTTTGCAGAATATTTTACATGTGTGTCCCATAGATTCATCAGAGATTCTAGTTTTGGATAAAGGCAAGTACATTTAAGGACAATACAACATCCCTGTCTATGACATTGGCATTCGAATGAGAAGTGAATTTGGTTCAGGACGGTTCTTGGAATGCTTGGCATTTAGGTTATTTTAGGTCAACTCTTTGGGCAATTCAATTAGAGTATTTATTGAATGGTTTTCGTGAGCTGAATGGTTGTCATGTCATGTCATAGATGGTCTAAAACATGACTCTTATTTCTACAATAGTTGTGTTGGTAAGATAAGGCATCTTACCTGATGTATTTAATCCAAGATAATGATGCATGAGTAAGAGGCAGATCATTCTCGAGGAAGTAATTTTGGTTTTGAGAGAGGCATTCTTAGGGAAATAGGCCTTGCAGTGCTCATTTAGAGCTGGGCAGGATTGAGGTCCAGAGAGAGGAGGGAAAGGATATTTGGGTGGAGGGAAGGGCATTGGCAGAGCCTCAGAGGCCTGACGGTTCCTGGGGCCTGTGTGGGAATGGTGGGAAAGTTGGGCTGCAGTCAGCCTGTGGGTGGCCTGGACGTTGGGTAATGAGCGTGGCCGTCAGTTTATGGGTGCCCTCTGTAGAGTTGTCTGTAACTTGCTTCCTCCCTGAGGAAGTGTGACACGCTTCTGCTAGCTGCAGTGTCTTCCCCACAGCTGTGCTGTCCATTGAGGAGAAGGGGGCCTGCTCTGCCATGGATTCCTTACTCCTCAGGGTATGGCGTGTGAGTTATTTTAATAATGTATCAATCTGCCTTTTCTTTCTTTTGTCACAATGCATTTGCTTTCTAAAGTGGTCTTCTTTTCAGGATAATAATTGGGTTTCCACAGGGAAAATCATAATGTATGAGGCAAATTACTGACTAAAGGCAAATTTCTGACTTAAAAACATGAATCTCTAATTTGTTTCTAGTAGTTCTTCTTTTGTTTAAATTTTTGTTTTGTTAGTTATGTATAGAAACTTAAGGATAGTAATTTCTGCTCAGGTGGATAGTGGTACTGTTTAGCACAGCTCATTGGTCTTCTGAAACTTTTACAAATGCAGTCTGATTCATTCCGGCCAAGTTAATTATGAGGTACATATTTTTTTCCCCTAATGGAGACAAATGTAAAAGACAGAGATACAGAAATCATCTCCAGTTTAGATTGAAGAAATTTTAGTTACTACTGTTTGTTCCTGCTATTTGATCAGAGTTTATTTTTATTTTTTGAAGTCTGTCTCTAATCAAATAAGATTTAATGTTTTAGAAGTAAAAGAGCACCATGACTAAACTGATAAGAAAAGTTAATTTAAGGACAAGAATTGATTTTTAAAAATATAAAAGTACATTTCATGACTTGATTTCAAGATGATCTTGTGGTATCCTTATACTGCTGCAGAGGGAAGTCCACAGTGGGACGAGAATGATGCTTAAAAATCACCACCCTTATTATCTATGACTGAACATGTCTTATTCCAGGCCAGTGTGCCTACCACCTCTGTGGTACACTGTTGATTTCATTTTTCTTCCAGTATTTACTTTTGGTCCTGGACCAATTATCTAGCTGTGATGGGATTCTCCAAAATTATCCTACATTTTGTACTTAGTGAACTAGTGATTGTTCTGTTTGCAGACATTCTTTCTGAGGCTCTACTCTTGCCTCGAAAACCTACATTTGCAGAAAGGGAAATGTATAGGTTTTCCTTTTAAATGTATTTATTTTTATTTATATTTTATTTATTTTTGGCTGTGTTGGGTCTTCGTTTCTGTGCGGGGGCCTTCTCTAGTTGCGGCGAGCAGGGGCCACTCCTCATCGTGGTTCGAGGGCCTCTCAGTGCCGTGGCGCCTCTTGTTGTGGAGCACAGGCTCCAGAAGCGCAGGCTCAGTAGTTGTGGCTCCCGGGCTTAGTTGCACTGCAGCATGTGGGATCTTCCCGGACCAGGGCTCAAATCCGTGTCCCCTGCACTGGCAGGCGGATTCTTAACCACTGCCCAGCCCGTTATTCTTTTTTTAAAAAAAATATTTCCTCATTTGTGTTTATGTGATGATGCCTTTATTTATTTTTTTATTATTGTTTATATTTGGCTGAGTTGAGTCTCTTTTGCTGCGCGCAGGCTTTCCCTAGTTGTGGCAAGTGGGGGCTAATCTTTGTTGTGGTGTGCGGACTTCTCATTGTGGTGGCTTCTCTTGTTGCGGAGCGTGGGCTCTAAGAGTGCGGGCTTCAGTAATTGCAGCACCTGGGCTCAGTATTTGCGGCACACAGGCCCTAGAGTGCGCGGCCTTCATTAGTTGCAGCGTGTGGCCTCAGTTGTTGTGGCTGGTGGGCTCTAGAGCGCAGGCTCAGTAGTTGTGATGTACGGGCTTACTTGCTCTGCGGCACGTGGGATCTTCCCGGACCAGGGCTGGAACCCGTGTCTCCTGCATTGGCAGACGGATTCTTAACTAGTGCACCACCAGGAAAGTCCCAGACTTTCCTTTTCTTAATGACAATTTTGAAGAGTCCTGGTTCACATATTTCATAGACTGTCCTTCAACTTGGCTTTGTGTGATGTTCTCCTCATGACCATAGTGGAGTTAGGGTTTTGGGGAAGGAGATGTTTACTTTTAATATTCAGTTTCAACTCTGTCTCTTGGCTTTTTATATAAGATATTCAATGCATTTAGTTATATATTTAAAAAAGCAGGCTTGTAGACTATTATTTTAAAATCTGCTTGCTATTTTGTAATCTGCTTGGGTTGATGGTGGAATGTTTTTTTTTTTTTTTTTTCAGTACGTGGGCCTCTCCCTGTTGTGGAGTCTCCCGTTCCGGAGCACAGGCTCCCAACCCGCATGCTCAGTGGCCATGGCTCACGGGCCTAGCCGCTCCGCGGCATGTGGGATCTTCCCGGACCGAGTCACGAACCCGTGTCCCCTGCATTGGCAGGCAGGGTCTCAACCACTGCTCCACCAGGCAAGCCCGTTACACTTTTGTTTTAATTATGCAGTTGGCTCTATTGTGTTGATTTACATTTTATTGGTAAATCTCAACTGCTTTGGATTATGATGTGTTTACAAGGCTACACAGATAATCTGGAAGGGAAAATGAAGTAATACAAATGACAGAAAATGTTTTATAATAATAAAATTTTCTTGGCAAGCAGCAACCTTTTCTCAAAGTCAGTCTTTTAATATAATTTGCTTGCTTCATAAATATGGCTTTCTTGTTTGTTCTTATCTTTATTGATTAGTGAGCATGTTAGATGACTTTGAAGGAATCTCACTGTCTTCAAGAAATAATTTGGCATTTTTGATCCGGAATGCTGACAATTCTCAAAAATGGGTCAGGAAAATCAAAGTAATAGATGGAAAAAAATCTCAATTTTAGCTGTTGATACAACTTTTCTTAAGTTTAGGGTGTGTTTTATAATTTACGTTACTAAAACAGATGGTGGAAGGTCCACCAATATATTTATTTTATGTTTTTAAAGCATTTTACTTTGCTGTATTGAATTCAATTCATTCTGGAATTTAGGAGAATTTACCTCTTTATGAAAGAGATTATTGAAAGTAGAAAATGATTGATGACCTTCGCTTCCAGTATTCTTCTCAATAGACTTAGTCTCTCTTCTAATGCTTCCTGTATACTCAGTAATTGTATAAGGTTTAGAGAAAAATGCAGGTCTGGCTGAACATTAAGCACAGTACACTAAATAAAGCTTTTTTACTTTGCAGAATATTTTACATGTGTGTCCCATAGATTCATCAGAGATTCTAGTTTTGGATAAAGGCAAGTACATTTAAGGACAATACAACATCCCTGTCTATGACATTGGCATTCGAATGAGAAGTGAATTTGGTTCAGGACGGTTCTTGGAATGCTTGGCATTTAGGTTATTTTAGGTCAACTCTTTGGGCAATTCAATTAGAGTATTTATTGAATGGTTTTCGTGAGCTGAATGGTTGTCATGTCATGTCATAGATGGTCTAAAACATGACTCTTATTTCTACAATAGTTGTGTTGGTCAGATAAGGCATCTTACCTGATGTATTTAATCCAAGATAATGATGCATGAGTAAGAGGCAGATCATTCTCGAGGAAGTAATTTTGGTTTTGAGAGAGGCATTCTTAGGGAAATAGGCCTTGCAGTGCTCATTTAGAGCTGGGCAGGATTGAGGTCCAGAGAGAGGAGGGAAAGGATATTTGGGTGGAGGGAAGGGCATTGGCAGAGCCTCAGAGGCCTGACGGTTCCTGGGGCCTGTGTGGGAATGGTGGGAAAGTTGGGCTGCAGTCAGCCTGTGGGTGGCCTGGACGTTGGGTAATGAGCGTGGCCGTCAGTTTATGGGTGCCCTCTGTAGAGTTGTCTGTAACTTGCTTCCTCCCTGAGGAAGTGTGACACGCTTCTGCTAGCTGCAGTGTCTTCCCCACAGCTGTGCTGTCCATTGAGGAGAAGGGGGCCTGCTCTGCCATGGCTTCCTTACTCCTCAGGGTATGGCGTGTGAGTTATTTTAATAATGTATCAATCTGCCTTTTCTTTCTTTTGTCACAATGCATTTGCTTTCTAAAGTGGTCTTGTTTTCAGGATAATAATTGGGTTTCCACAGGGAAAATCATAATGTATGAGGCAAATTACTGACTAAAGGCAAATTTCTGACTTAAAAACATGAATCTCTAATTTGTTTCTAGTAGTTCTTCTTTTGTTTAAATTTTTGTTTTGTTAGTTATGTATAGAAACTTAAGGATAGTAATTTCTGCTCAGGTGGATAGTGGTACTGTTTAGCACAGCTCATTGGTCTTCTGAAACTTTTACAAATGCAGTCTGATTCATTCCGGCCAAGTTAATTATGAGGTACATATTTTTTTCCCCTAATGGAGACAAATGTAAAAGACAGAGATACAGAAATCATCTCCAGTTTAGATTGAAGAAATTTTAGTTACTACTGTTTGTTCCTGCTATTTGATCAGAGTTTATTTTTATTTTTTGAAGTCTGTCTCTAATCAAATAAGATTTAATGTTTTAGAAGTAAAAGAGCACCATGACTAAACTGATAAGAAAAGTTAATTTAAGGACAAGAATTGATTTTTAAAAATATAAAAGTACATTTCATGACTTGATTTCAAGATGATCTTGTGGTATCCTTATACTGCTGCAGAGGGAAGTCCACAGTGGGACGAGAATGATGCTTAAAAATCACCACCCTTATTATCTATGACTGAACATGTCTTATTCCAGGCCAGTGTGCCTACCACCTCTGTGGTACACTGTTGATTTCATTTTTCTTCCAGTATTTACTTTTGGTCCTGGACCAATTATCTAGCTGTGATGGGATTCTCCAAAATTATCCTACATTTTGTACTTAGTGAACTAGTGATTGTTCTGTTTGCAGACATTCTTTCTGAGGCTCTACTCTTGCCTCGAAAACCTACATTTGCAGAAAGGGAAATGTATAGGTTTTCCTTTTAAATGTATTTATTTTTATTTATATTTTATTTATTTTTGGCTGTGTTGGGTCTTCGTTTCTGTGCGGGGGCCTTCTCTAGTTGCGGCGAGCAGGGGCCACTCCTCATCGTGGTTCGAGGGCCTCTCAGTGCCGTGGCGCCTCTTGTTGTGGAGCACAGGCTCCAGAAGCGCAGGCTCAGTAGTTGTGGCTCCCGGGCTTAGTTGCACTGCAGCATGTGGGATCTTCCCGGACCAGGGCTCAAATCCGTGTCCCCTGCACTGGCAGGCGGATTCTTAACCACTGCCCAGCCCGTTATTCTTTTTTTAAAAAAAATATTTCCTCATTTGTGTTTATGTGATGATGCCTTTATTTATTTTTTTATTATTGTTTATATTTGGCTGAGTTGAGTCTCTTTTGCTGCGCGCAGGCTTTCCCTAGTTGTGGCAAGTGGGGGCTAATCTTTGTTGTGGTGTGCGGACTTCTCATTGTGGTGGCTTCTCTTGTTGCGGAGCGTGGGCTCTAAGAGTGCGGGCTTCAGTAATTGCAGCACCTGGGCTCAGTATTTGCGGCACACAGGCCCTAGAGTGCGCGGCCTTCATTAGTTGCAGCGTGTGGCCTCAGTTGTTGTGGCTGGTGGGCTCTAGAGCGCAGGCTCAGTAGTTGTGATGTACGGGCTTACTTGCTCTGCGGCACGTGGGATCTTCCCGGACCAGGGCTGGAACCCGTGTCTCCTGCATTGGCAGACGGGTTCTTAACTAGTGCACCACCAGGAAAGTCCCAGACTTTCCTTTTCTTAATGACAATTTTGAAGAGTCCTGGTTCACATATTTCATAGACTGTCCTTCAACTTGGCTTTGTGTGATGTTCTCCTCATGACCATAGTGGAGTTAGGGTTTTGGGGAAGGAGATGTTTACTTTTAATATTCAGTTTCAACTCTGTCTCTTGGCTTTTTATATAAGATATTCAATGCATTTAGTTATATATTTAAAAAAGCAGGCTTGTAGACTATTATTTTAAAATCTGCTTGCTATTTTGTAATCTGCTTGGGTTGATGGTGGAATGTTTTTTTTTTTTTTTTTCAGTACGTGGGCCTCTCCCTGTTGTGGAGTCTCCCATTCCGGAGCACAGGCTCCCAACCCGCATGCTCAGTGGCCATGGCTCACGGGCCTAGCCGCTCCGCGGCATGTGGGATCTTCCCGGACCGAGTCACGAACCCGTGTCCCCTGCATTGGCAGGCAGGGTCTCAACCACTGCTCCACCAGGCAAGCCCGTTACACTTTTGTTTTAATTATGCAGTTGGCTCTATTGTGTTGATTTACATTTTATTGGTAAATCTCAACTGCTTTGGATTATGATGTGTTTACAAGGCTACACAGATAATCTGGAAGGGAAAATGAAGTAATACAAATGACAGAAAATGTTTTATAATAATAAAATTTTCTTGGCAAGCAGCAACCTTTTCTCAAAGTCAGTCTTTTAATATAATTTGCTTGCTTCATAAATATGGCTTTCTTGTTTGTTCTTATCTTTATTGATTAGTGAGCATGTTAGATGACTTGGAAGGAATCTCACTGTCTTCAAGAAATAATTTGGCATTTTTGATCCGGAATGCTGACAATTCTCAAAAATGGGTCAGGAAAATCAAAGTAATAGATGGAAAAAAATCTCAATTTTAGCTGTTGATACAACTTTTCTTAAGTTTAGGGTGTGTTTTATAATTTACGTTACTAAAACAGATGTTGGAAGGTCCACCAACATATTTATTTTATGTTTTTAAATCATTTTACTTTGCTGTATTGAATTCAATTCATTCTGGAATTTAGGAGAATTTACCTCTTTATGAAAGAGATTATTGAAAGTAGAAAATGATTGATGACCTTCGCTTCCAGTATTCTTCTCAATAGACTTAGTCTCTCTTCTAATGCTTCCTGTATACTCAGTAATTGTATAAGGTTTAGAGAAAAATGCAGGTCTGGCTGAACATTAAGCACAGTACACTAAATAAAGTTTTTTACTTTGCAGAATATTTTACATGTGTGTCCCATAGATTCATCAGAGATTCTAGTTTTGGATAAAGGCAAGTACATTTAAGGACAATACAACATCCCTGTCTATGACATTGGCATTCGAATGAGAAGTGAATTTGGTTCAGGACGGTTCTTGGAATGCTTGGCATTTAGGTTATTTTAGGTCAACTCTTTGGGCAATTCAATTAGAGTATTTATTGAATGGTTTTCGTGAGCTGAATGGTTGTCATGTCATGTCATAGATGGTCTAAAACATGACTCTTATTTCTACAATAGTTGTGTTGGTCAGATAAGGCATCTTACCTGATGTATTTAATCCAAGATAATGATGCATGAGTAAGAGGCAGATCATTCTCGAGGAAGTAATTTTGGTTTTGAGAGAGGCATTCTTAGGGAAATAGGCCTTGCAGTGCTCATTTAGAGCTGGGCAGGATTGAGGTCCAGAGAGAGGAGGGAAAGGATATTTGGGTGGAGGGAAGGGCATTGGCAGAGCCTCAGAGGCCTGACGGTTCCTGGGGCCTGTGTGGGAATGGTGGGAAAGTTGGGCTGCAGTCAGCCTGTGGGTGGCCTGGACGTTGGGTAATGAGCGTGGCCATCAGTTTATGGGTGCCCTCTGTAGAGTTGTCTGTAACTTGCTTCCTCCCTGAGGAAGTGTGACACGCTTCTGCTAGCTGCAGTGTCTTCCCCACAGCTGTGCTGTCCATTGAGGAGAAGGGGGCCTGCTCTGCCATGGCTTCCTTACTCCTCAGGGTATGGCGTGTGAGTTATTTTAATAATGTATCAATCTGCCTTTTCTTTCTTTTGTCACAATGCATTTGCTTTCTAAAGTGGTCTTCTTTTCAGGATAATAATTGGGTTTCCACAGGGAAAATCATAATGTATGCGGCAAATTACTGACTAAAGGCAAATTTCTGACTTAAAAACATGAATCTCTAATTTGTTTCTAATAGTTCTTCTTTTGTTTAAATTTTTGTTTTGTTAGTTATGTATAGAAACTTAAGGATAGTAATTTCTGCTCAGGTGGATAGTGGTACTGTTTAGCACAGCTCATTGGTCTTCTGAAACTTTTAAAAATGCAGTCTGATTCATTCCAGCCAAGTTAATTATGAGGTACATATTTTTTTCCCCTAATGGAGACAAATGTAAAAGACAGAGATACAGAAATCATCTCCAGTTTAGATTGAAGAAATTTTAGTTACTACTGTTTGTTCCTGCTATTTGATCACAGTTTATTTTTTTTTTGAAGTCTGTCTCTAATCAAATAAGATTTAATGTTTTAGAAGTAAAAGAGCACCATGACTAAATTAATAAGAAAAGTTAATTTAAGGACAAGAATTGATTTTTAAAAATATAAAAGTACATTTCATGACTTGATTTCAAGATGATCTGGTGGTATCCTTATACTGCTGCAGAAGGAAGTCCACAGTGGGACGAGAATGATGCTTAAAAATCACCACCCTTATTATCTATGACTGAACATGTCTTAGTCCAGGCCAGTGTGCCTACCACCTCTGTGGTACACTGTTGATTTCATTTTTCTTCCAGTATTTACTTTTGGTCCTGGACCAATTATCTAGCTGCGATGGGATTCTCCAAAAGTATCCTACATTTTGTACTTAGTGAACTAGTGATTGTTCTGTTTGCAGACATTCTTTCTGAGGCTCTACTCTTGCCTCGGAAACCTACATTTGCAGAAAGGGAAATGTATAGGTTTTCCTTTTAAATGTATTTATTTTTATTTATATTTTATTTATTTTTGGCTGTGTTGGGTCTTCGTTTCTGTGCGAGGGCCTTCTCTAGTTGCGGCGAGCAGGGGCCACTCCTCATCGTGGTTCGTGGGCCTCTCACTGCCGTGGCGCCTCTTGTTGCGGAGCACAGGCTCCAGAAGCGCAGGCTCAGTAGTTGTGGCTCACGGGCTTAGTTGCACTGCAGCATGTGGGATCTTCCCGGACCAGGGCTCAAATCCGTGTCCCCTGCACTGGCAGGCGGATTCTTAACCACTGCCCCGCCCGTTATTCTTTTTTTTTAAAAAATATTTCCTCATATGTGTTTATGTGATGATGCCTTTATTTATTTTTTTATTATTGTTTATATTTGGCTGAGTTGAGTCTCTGTTGCTGCGCGCAGGCTTTCCCTAGTTGTGGCAAGTGGGGGCTACTCTTTGTTGTGGTGTGCGGACTTCTCATTGTGGTGGCTTCTCTTGTTGCGGAGCGTGGGCTCTAAGAGTGCGGGCTTCAGTAATTGCAGCACCTGGGCTCAGTATTTGCGGCACACAGGCCCTAGAGTGCGCGGGCTTCATTAGTTGCAGCGTGCGGCCTCAGTTGTTGTGGCTGGTGGGCTCTAGAGCGCAGGCTCAGTAGTTGTGATGTACGGGTATACTTGCTCTGCGGCACGTGGGATCCTCCCGGACCAGGGCTGGAACCCGTGTCCCCTGCATTGGCAGACGGATTCTTAACTAGTGCACCACCAGGAAAGTCCCAGACTTTCCTTTTCTTAATGACAATTTTGAAGAGTCCTGGTTCACATATTTCATAGACTGTCCTTCAACTTGGCTTTGTGTGATGTTCTCCTCATGACCATAGTGGAGTTAGGGTTTTGGGGAAAGAGATGTTTACTTTTAATATTCGGTTTCAACTCTATCTCTTGGCTTTTTATATAAGATATTCAATGCATTTAGTTATATATTTAAAAAAGCAGTCTTGTAGACTATTATTTTAAAATCTGCTTGCTATTTTGTAATCTGCTTGGGTTGATGGTGGAATGCTTTTTTTTTTTTTTTCAGTACGTGGGCCTCTCCCTGTTGTGGAGTCTCCCGTTACGGAGCACAGGCTCCCAACCCGCATGCTCAGTGGCCATGGCTCACGGGCCTAGCCGCTCCGCGGCATGTGGGATCTTCCCGGACCGAGTCACGAACCCGTGTCCCCTGCATTGGCAGGCAGGCTCTCAACCACTGCTCCACCAGGGAAGCCCGGTACACTTTTGTTTTAATTATGCAGTTGGCTCTATTGTGTTGATTTACATTTTATTTGTAAATCTCAACTGCTTTGGATTATGATGTGTTTACAAGGCTACACAGATAATCTGGAAGGGAAAATGAAGTAATACAAATGACAGAAAAAGTTTTATAATAATGAAATTTTCTTGGCAAGCAGCAACCTTTTCTCAAAGTCAGTCTTTTAATATAATTTGCTTGCTTCCTAAATATGGCTTTCTTGTTTGTTCTTATCTTTATTGATTAGTGAGCATGTTAGATGACTTGGGAGGAATCTCACTGTCTTCAACAAATAATTTGGCATTATTGATCCAGAATGCTGACAATTCTCAAAAATGGGTCAGGAAAATCAAAGTAATAGATGGAAAAAAATCTCAATTTTAGCTGTTGATATAACTTTTCTTAAATTTAGGGTGTTTTTTATAATTTAAGTTACTAAAACAGATGGTGGAAGGTCCACCAAGATATTTATTTTATGTATTTAAAGCATTTTACTTTGCTGTATTGAATTCCATTCATTCTGGAATTTAGGAGCATTTACCTCTTTATGAAAGAGACTATTGAAAGTAGAAAATGATTGATGACCTTCGCTTCCAGTATTCTTCTCAATAGACTTAGGCTCTCTTCTAATGCTTCTTGCATACTAAGTAATTGTATAAGGTTTAGAGAATAATTTAGGTCTGTCTGAACATTAAGCACAGTACACTAAATAAAGCTTTTTCACTTTGCAGAATATTTTACATGTGTGTCCCATAGATTCATCAGAGATTCTAGTTTTGGATAAAGGCAAGTACATTTAAGGACAATACAGCATCCCTGTCTGTGACATTGGCATTCGAATGAGAAGTGAATTTGGTTCACGACGGTTCTTGGAATGCTTGGCATTTAGGTTATTTTAGGTCAACTCTTTGGGCAATTCAATTAGAGTATTTATTGAATGGTTTTCGTGAGCTGAATGGTTGTCATGTCATGTCATAGATGGTCTAAAACATGACTCTTATTTCTAAAATAGTTGTGTTGGTCAGATAAGGCATCTTACATGAAGTATGTAATCCAAGATAATGATGCATGAGTAAGAGGCAGATCATTCTCGAGGAAGTAATTTTGGTTTTGAGAGAGGCATTCTTAGGGAAATAGGCCTTGCAGTGCTCATTTAGAGCTGGGCAGGATTGAGGTCCAGAGAGAGGAGGGAAAGGATATTTGGGTAGAGGGAAGGGCATTGGCAGAGCCTCAGAGGCCTGACGGTTCCTGGGGCCTGTGTGGGAATGGTGGGAAAGTTGGGCTGCAGTCAGCCTGTGGGTGGCCTGGACGTTGGGTAATGAGCGTGGCCGTCAGTTTATGGGTGCCCTCTGTAGAGTTGTCTGTAACTTGCTTCCTCCCTGAGGAAGTGTGACACGCTTCTGCTAGCTGCAGTGTCTTCCCCACAGCTGTGCTGTCCATTGAGGAGAAGGGGGCCTGCTCTGCCATGGATTCCTTACTCCTCAGGGTATGGCGTGTGAGTTATTTTAATAATGTATCAATCTGCCTTTTCTTTCTTTTGTCACAATGCATTTGCTTTCTAAAGTGGTCTTGTTTTCAGGATAATAATTGGGTTTCCACAGGGAAAATCATAATGTATGAGGCAAATTACTGACTAAAGGCAAATTTCTGACTTAAAAACATGAATCTCTAATTTGTTTCTAGTAGTTCTTCTTTTGTTTAAATTTTTGTTTTGTTAGTTATGTATAGAAACTTAAGGATAGTAATTTCTGCTCAGGTGGATAGTGGTACTGTTTAGCACAGCTCATTGGTCTTCTGAAACTTTTACAAATGCAGTCTGATTCATTCCGGCCAAGTTAATTATGAGGTACATATTTTTTTCCCTTATGGAGACAAATGTAAAAGACAGAGATACAGAAATCATCTCCAGTTTAGACTGAAGAAATTTTAGTTACTACTGTTTGTTCCTGCTATTTGATCAGAGTTTATTTTTATTTTTTGAAGTCTGTCTCTAATCAAATAAGATTTAATGTTTTAGAAGTAAAAGAGCACCATGACTAAATTAATAAGAAAAGTTAATTTAAGGACAAGAATTGATTTTTAAAAATATAAAAGTACATTTCATGACTTGATTTCAAGATGATCTGGTGGTATTCTTATACTGCTGCAGAAGGATGTCCACAGTGGGACGAGAATGAGGCTTAAAAATCACCACCCTTATTATCTATGACTGAACATGTCTTAGTCCAGGCCAGTGTGCCTACCACCTCTGTGGTACACTGTTGATTTCATTTTTCTTCCAGTATTTACTTTTGGTCCTGGACCAATTATCTAGCTGTGATGGGATTCTCCAAAAGTATCCTACATTTTGTACTTAGTGAACTAGTGATTGTTCTGTTTGCAGACATTCTTTCTGAGGCTCTACACTTGCCTCGAAAACCTACATTTGCAGAAAGGGAAATGTATAGGTTTTCCTTTTAAATGTATTTATTTTTGTTTATATTATATTTATTTTTGGCTGTGTTGGGTCTTCGTTTCTGTGCGAGGGCCTTCTCTAGTTGCGGCGAGCAGGGGCCACTCCTCATCGTTGTTCGTGGGCCTCTCACTGCCGTGGCGCCTCTTGTTGCAGAGCACAGGCTCCAGAAGCGCAGGCTCAGTAGTTGTGGCTCCCGGGCTTAGTTGCACTGCAGCATGTGGGATCTTCCCGGACCAGGGCTCAAATCCGTGTCCCCTGCACTGGCAGGCGGATTCTTAACCTCTGCCCCGCCCGTTATTCTTTTTTTTTAAATATTTCCTCATTTGTGTTTATGTGATGATGCCTTTATTTATTTTTTTATTATTGTTTATATTTGGCTGAGTTGAGTCTGTGTTGCTGCGCGCAGGCTTTCCCTAGTTGTGGCAAGTGGGGGCTACTCTTTGTTGTGGTGCGCGGACTTCTCATTGTGGTGGCTTCTCTTGTTGCGGAGCGTGGGCTCTAAGAGTGCGGGCTTCAGTAATTGCAGCACCTGGGCTCCGTATTTGCGGCACACAGGCACTAGAGTGCGCGGGCTTCATTAGTTGCAGCGTGTGGCCTCAGTTGTTGTGGCTGGCGGGCTCTAGAGCGCAGGCTCAGTAGTTGTGATGTACGGGCTTACTTGCTCTGCGGCATGTGGGATCTTCCCGGACCAGGGCTGGAACCCGTGTCCCCTGCATTGGCAGACGGATTCTTAACTAGTGCACCACCAGGAAAGTCCCAGACTTTCCTTTTCTTAATGACAATTTTGAAGAGTCCTGGTTCACATATTTCATAGACTGTCCTTCAACTTGGCTTTGTGTGATGTTCTCCTCATGACTGGAGTGGAGTTAGGGTTTTGGGGAAGGAGATGTTTACTTTTAATATTCGGTTTCAACTCTGTCTCTTGGCTTTTTATATAAGATATTCAATGCATTTAGTTATATATTTAAAAAGCAGGCTTGTAGACTATTATTTTAAAATCTGCTTGCTATTTTGTAATCTGCTTGGGTTGATGGTGGAATGTTTTTTTTTTTTTTTTTTTCAGTACGTGGGCCTCTCCCTGTTGTGGAGTCTCCCGTTCCGGAGCACAGGCTCCCAACCCGCATGCTCAGTGGCCATGGCTCACGGGCCTAGCCGCTCCGCGGCATGTGGGATCTTCCCGGACCGAGTCACGAACCCGTGTCCCCTGCATTGGCAGGCAGGCTCTCAACCACTGCTCCACCAGGGAAGCCCGTTACACTTTTGTTTTAATTATGCAGTTGGCTCTATTGTGTTGATTTACATTTTATTGGTAAATCTCAACTGCTTTGGATTATGATGTGTTTACAAGGCTACACAGATAATCTGGAAGGGAAAATGAAGTAATACAAATGACAGAAAATGTTTTATAATAATAAAATTTTCTTGGCAAGCAGCAACCTTTTCTCAAAGTCAGTCTTTTAATATAATTTGCTTGCTTCATAAATATGGCTTTCTTGTTTGTTCTTATCTTTATTGATTAGTGAGCATGTTAGATGACTTTGAAGGAATCTCACTGTCTTCAAGAAATAATTTGGCATTTTTGATCCGGAATGCTGACAATTCTCAAAAATGGGTCAGGAAAATCAAAGTAATAGATGGAAAAAAATCTCAATTTTAGCTGTTGATACAACTTTTCTTAAGTTTAGGGTGTGTTTTATAATTTACGTTACTAAAACAGATGGTGGAAGGTCCACCAATATATTTATTTTATGTTTTTAAAGCATTTTACTTTGCTGTATTGAATTCAATTCATTCTGGAATTTAGGAGAATTTACCTCTTTATGAAAGAGATTATTGAAAGTAGAAAATGATTGATGACCTTCGCTTCCAGTATTCTTCTCAATAGACTTAGTCTCTCTTCTAATGCTTCCTGTATACTCAGTAATTGTATAAGGTTTAGAGAAAAATGCAGGTCTGGCTGAACATTAAGCACAGTACACTAAATAAAGCTTTTTTACTTTGCAGAATATTTTACATGTGTGTCCCATAGATTCATCAGAGATTCTAGTTTTGGATAAAGGCAAGTACATTTAAGGACAATACAACATCCCTGTCTATGACATTGGCATTCGAATGAGAAGTGAATTTGGTTCAGGACGGTTCTTGGAATGCTTGGCATTTAGGTTATTTTAGGTCAACTCTTTGGGCAATTCAATTAGAGTATTTATTGAATGGTTTTCGTGAGCTGAATGGTTGTCATGTCATGTCATAGATGGTCTAAAACATGACTCTTATTTCTACAATAGTTGTGTTGGTAAGATAAGGCATCTTACCTGATGTATTTAATCCAAGATAATGATGCATGAGTAAGAGGCAGATCATTCTCGAGGAAGTAATTTTGGTTTTGAGAGAGGCATTCTTAGGGAAATAGGCCTTGCAGTGCTCATTTAGAGCTGGGCAGGATTGAGGTCCAGAGAGAGGAGGGAAAGGATATTTGGGTGGAGGGAAGGGCATTGGCAGAGCCTCAGAGGCCTGACGGTTCCTGGGGCCTGTGTGGGAATGGTGGGAAAGTTGGGCTGCAGTCAGCCTGTGGGTGGCCTGGACGTTGGGTAATGAGCGTGGCCGTCAGTTTATGGGTGCCCTCTGTAGAGTTGTCTGTAACTTGCTTCCTCCCTGAGGAAGTGTGACACGCTTCTGCTAGCTGCAGTGTCTTCCCCACAGCTGTGCTGTCCATTGAGGAGAAGGGGGCCTGCTCTGCCATGGCTTCCTTACTCCTCAGGGTATGGCGTGTGAGTTATTTTAATAATGTATCAATCTGCCTTTTCTTTCTTTTGTCACAATGCATTTGCTTTCTAAAGTGGTCTTGTTTTCAGGATAATAATTGGGTTTCCACAGGGAAAATCATAATGTATGAGGCAAATTACTGACTAAAGGCAAATTTCTGACTTAAAAACATGAATCTCTAATTTGTTTCTAGTAGTTCTTCTTTTGTTTAAATTTTTGTTTTGTTAGTTATGTATAGAAACTTAAGGATAGTAATTTCTGCTCAGGTGGATAGTGGTACTGTTTAGCACAGCTCATTGGTCTTCTGAAACTTTTACAAATGCAGTCTGATTCATTCCGGCCAAGTTAATTATGAGGTACATATTTTTTTCCCCTA
Organism: Mesoplodon bidens; assembly: GCF_964165515.1. NCBI lineage: Eukaryota > Metazoa > Chordata > Mammalia > Artiodactyla > Ziphiidae > Mesoplodon > Mesoplodon bidens. The sequence continues at coordinate 167,332 of NW_027672356.1, read as the reverse complement.
ATGGAGACAAATGTAAAAGACAGAGATACAGAAATCATCTCCAGTTTAGATTGAAGAAATTTTAGTTACTACTGTTTGTTCCTGCTATTTGATCAGAGTTTATTTTTATTTTTTGAAGTCTGTCTCTAATCAAATAAGATTTAATGTTTTAGAAGTAAAAGAGCACCATGACTAAACTGATAAGAAAAGTTAATTTAAGGACAAGAATTGATTTTTAAAAATATAAAAGTACATTTCATGACTTGATTTCAAGATGATCTTGTGGTATCCTTATACTGCTGCAGAGGGAAGTCCACAGTGGGACGAGAATGATGCTTAAAAATCACCACCCTTATTATCTATGACTGAACATGTCTTATTCCAGGCCAGTGTGCCTACCACCTCTGTGGTACACTGTTGATTTCATTTTTCTTCCAGTATTTACTTTTGGTCCTGGACCAATTATCTAGCTGTGATGGGATTCTCCAAAATTATCCTACATTTTGTACTTAGTGAACTAGTGATTGTTCTGTTTGCAGACATTCTTTCTGAGGCTCTACTCTTGCCTCGAAAACCTACATTTGCAGAAAGGGAAATGTATAGGTTTTCCTTTTAAATGTATTTATTTTTATTTATATTTTATTTATTTTTGGCTGTGTTGGGTCTTCGTTTCTGTGCGGGGGCCTTCTCTAGTTGCGGCGAGCAGGGGCCACTCCTCATCGTGGTTCGAGGGCCTCTCAGTGCCGTGGCGCCTCTTGTTGTGGAGCACAGGCTCCAGAAGCGCAGGCTCAGTAGTTGTGGCTCCCGGGCTTAGTTGCACTGCAGCATGTGGGATCTTCCCGGACCAGGGCTCAAATCCGTGTCCCCTGCACTGGCAGGCGGATTCTTAACCACTGCCCAGCCCGTTATTCTTTTTTTAAAAAAAATATTTCCTCATTTGTGTTTATGTGATGATGCCTTTATTTATTTTTTTATTATTGTTTATATTTGGCTGAGTTGAGTCTCTTTTGCTGCGCGCAGGCTTTCCCTAGTTGTGGCAAGTGGGGGCTAATCTTTGTTGTGGTGTGCGGACTTCTCATTGTGGTGGCTTCTCTTGTTGCGGAGCGTGGGCTCTAAGAGTGCGGGCTTCAGTAATTGCAGCACCTGGGCTCAGTATTTGCGGCACACAGGCCCTAGAGTGCGCGGCCTTCATTAGTTGCAGCGTGTGGCCTCAGTTGTTGTGGCTGGTGGGCTCTAGAGCGCAGGCTCAGTAGTTGTGATGTACGGGCTTACTTGCTCTGCGGCACGTGGGATCTTCCCGGACCAGGGCTGGAACCCGTGTCTCCTGCATTGGCAGACGGATTCTTAACTAGTGCACCACCAGGAAAGTCCCAGACTTTCCTTTTCTTAATGACAATTTTGAAGAGTCCTGGTTCACATATTTCATAGACTGTCCTTCAACTTGGCTTTGTGTGATGTTCTCCTCATGACCATAGTGGAGTTAGGGTTTTGGGGAAGGAGATGTTTACTTTTAATATTCAGTTTCAACTCTGTCTCTTGGCTTTTTATATAAGATATTCAATGCATTTAGTTATATATTTAAAAAAGCAGGCTTGTAGACTATTATTTTAAAATCTGCTTGCTATTTTGTAATCTGCTTGGGTTGATGGTGGAATGTTTTTTTTTTTTTTTTTTCAGTACGTGGGCCTCTCCCTGTTGTGGAGTCTCCCGTTCCGGAGCACAGGCTCCCAACCCGCATGCTCAGTGGCCATGGCTCACGGGCCTAGCCGCTCCGCGGCATGTGGGATCTTCCCGGACCGAGTCACGAACCCGTGTCCCCTGCATTGGCAGGCAGGGTCTCAACCACTGCTCCACCAGGCAAGCCCGTTACACTTTTGTTTTAATTATGCAGTTGGCTCTATTGTGTTGATTTACATTTTATTGGTAAATCTCAACTGCTTTGGATTATGATGTGTTTACAAGGCTACACAGATAATCTGGAAGGGAAAATGAAGTAATACAAATGACAGAAAATGTTTTATAATAATAAAATTTTCTTGGCAAGCAGCAACCTTTTCTCAAAGTCAGTCTTTTAATATAATTTGCTTGCTTCATAAATATGGCTTTCTTGTTTGTTCTTATCTTTATTGATTAGTGAGCATGTTAGATGACTTGGAAGGAATCTCACTGTCTTCAAGAAATAATTTGGCATTTTTGATCCGGAATGCTGACAATTCTCAAAAATGGGTCAGGAAAATCAAAGTAATAGATGGAAAAAAATCTCAATTTTAGCTGTTGATACAACTTTTCTTAAGTTTAGGGTGTGTTTTATAATTTACGTTACTAAAACAGATGTTGGAAGGTCCACCAACATATTTATTTTATGTTTTTAAATCATTTTACTTTGCTGTATTGAATTCAATTCATTCTGGAATTTAGGAGAATTTACCTCTTTATGAAAGAGATTATTGAAAGTAGAAAATGATTGATGACCTTCGCTTCCAGTATTCTTCTCAATAGACTTAGTCTCTCTTCTAATGCTTCCTGTATACTCAGTAATTGTATAAGGTTTAGAGAAAAATGCAGGTCTGGCTGAACATTAAGCACAGTACACTAAATAAAGTTTTTTACTTTGCAGAATATTTTACATGTGTGTCCCATAGATTCATCAGAGATTCTAGTTTTGGATAAAGGCAAGTACATTTAAGGACAATACAACATCCCTGTCTATGACATTGGCATTCGAATGAGAAGTGAATTTGGTTCAGGACGGTTCTTGGAATGCTTGGCATTTAGGTTATTTTAGGTCAACTCTTTGGGCAATTCAATTAGAGTATTTATTGAATGGTTTTCGTGAGCTGAATGGTTGTCATGTCATGTCATAGATGGTCTAAAACATGACTCTTATTTCTACAATAGTTGTGTTGGTCAGATAAGGCATCTTACCTGATGTATTTAATCCAAGATAATGATGCATGAGTAAGAGGCAGATCATTCTCGAGGAAGTAATTTTGGTTTTGAGAGAGGCATTCTTAGGGAAATAGGCCTTGCAGTGCTCATTTAGAGCTGGGCAGGATTGAGGTCCAGAGAGAGGAGGGAAAGGATATTTGGGTGGAGGGAAGGGCATTGGCAGAGCCTCAGAGGCCTGACGGTTCCTGGGGCCTGTGTGGGAATGGTGGGAAAGTTGGGCTGCAGTCAGCCTGTGGGTGGCCTGGACGTTGGGTAATGAGCGTGGCCATCAGTTTATGGGTGCCCTCTGTAGAGTTGTCTGTAACTTGCTTCCTCCCTGAGGAAGTGTGACACGCTTCTGCTAGCTGCAGTGTCTTCCCCACAGCTGTGCTGTCCATTGAGGAGAAGGGGGCCTGCTCTGCCATGGCTTCCTTACTCCTCAGGGTATGGCGTGTGAGTTATTTTAATAATGTATCAATCTGCCTTTTCTTTCTTTTGTCACAATGCATTTGCTTTCTAAAGTGGTCTTCTTTTCAGGATAATAATTGGGTTTCCACAGGGAAAATCATAATGTATGCGGCAAATTACTGACTAAAGGCAAATTTCTGACTTAAAAACATGAATCTCTAATTTGTTTCTAATAGTTCTTCTTTTGTTTAAATTTTTGTTTTGTTAGTTATGTATAGAAACTTAAGGATAGTAATTTCTGCTCAGGTGGATAGTGGTACTGTTTAGCACAGCTCATTGGTCTTCTGAAACTTTTAAAAATGCAGTCTGATTCATTCCAGCCAAGTTAATTATGAGGTACATATTTTTTTCCCCTAATGGAGACAAATGTAAAAGACAGAGATACAGAAATCATCTCCAGTTTAGATTGAAGAAATTTTAGTTACTACTGTTTGTTCCTGCTATTTGATCACAGTTTATTTTTTTTTTGAAGTCTGTCTCTAATCAAATAAGATTTAATGTTTTAGAAGTAAAAGAGCACCATGACTAAATTAATAAGAAAAGTTAATTTAAGGACAAGAATTGATTTTTAAAAATATAAAAGTACATTTCATGACTTGATTTCAAGATGATCTGGTGGTATCCTTATACTGCTGCAGAAGGAAGTCCACAGTGGGACGAGAATGATGCTTAAAAATCACCACCCTTATTATCTATGACTGAACATGTCTTAGTCCAGGCCAGTGTGCCTACCACCTCTGTGGTACACTGTTGATTTCATTTTTCTTCCAGTATTTACTTTTGGTCCTGGACCAATTATCTAGCTGTGATGGGATTCTCCAAAAGTATCCTACATTTTGTACTTAGTGAACTAGTGATTGTTCTGTTTGCAGACATTCTTTCTGAGGCTCTACTCTTGCCTCGGAAACCTACATTTGCAGAAAGGGAAATGTATAGGTTTTCCTTTTAAATGTATTTATTTTTATTTATATTTTATTTATTTTTGGCTGTGTTGGGTCTTCGTTTCTGTGCGAGGGCCTTCTCTAGTTGCGGCGAGCAGGGGCCACTCCTCATCGTGGTTCGTGGGCCTCTCACTGCCGTGGCGCCTCTTGTTGCGGAGCACAGGCTCCAGAAGCGCAGGCTCAGTAGTTGTGGCTCACGGGCTTAGTTGCACTGCAGCATGTGGGATCTTCCCGGACCAGGGCTCAAATCCGTGTCCCCTGCACTGGCAGGCGGATTCTTAACCACTGCCCCGCCCGTTATTCTTTTTTTTAAAAAAATATTTCCTCATATGTGTTTATGTGATGATGCCTTTATTTATTTTTTTATTATTGTTTATATTTGGCTGAGTTGAGTCTCTGTTGCTGCGCGCAGGCTTTCCCTAGTTGTGGCAAGTGGGGGCTACTCTTTGTTGTGGTGTGCGGACTTCTCATTGTGGTGGCTTCTCTTGTTGCGGAGCGTGGGCTCTAAGAGTGCGGGCTTCAGTAATTGCAGCACCTGGGCTCAGTATTTGCGGCACACAGGCCCTAGAGTGCGCGGGCTTCATTAGTTGCAGCGTGCGGCCTCAGTTGTTGTGGCTGGTGGGCTCTAGAGCGCAGGCTCAGTAGTTGTGATGTACGGGTATACTTGCTCTGCGGCACGTGGGATCCTCCCGGACCAGGGCTGGAACCCGTGTCCCCTGCATTGGCAGACGGATTCTTAACTAGTGCACCACCAGGAAAGTCCCAGACTTTCCTTTTCTTAATGACAATTTTGAAGAGTCCTGGTTCACATATTTCATAGACTGTCCTTCAACTTGGCTTTGTGTGATGTTCTCCTCATGACCATAGTGGAGTTAGGGTTTTGGGGAAAGAGATGTTTACTTTTAATATTCGGTTTCAACTCTATCTCTTGGCTTTTTATATAAGATATTCAATGCATTTAGTTATATATTTAAAAAAGCAGTCTTGTAGACTCTTATTTTAAAATCTGCTTGCTATTTTGTAATCTGCTTGGGTTGATGGTGGAATGCTTTTTTTTTTTTTTTCAGTACGTGGGCCTCTCCCTGTTGTGGAGTCTCCCGTTACGGAGCACAGGCTCCCAACCCGCATGCTCAGTGGCCATGGCTCACGGGCCTAGCCGCTCCGCGGCATGTGGGATCTTCCCGGACCGAGTCACGAACCCGTGTCCCCTGCATTGGCAGGCAGGCTCTCAACCACTGCTCCACCAGGGAAGCCCGGTACACTTTTGTTTTAATTATGCAGTTGGCTCTATTGTGTTGATTTACATTTTATTTGTAAATCTCAACTGCTTTGGATTATGATGTGTTTACAAGGCTACACAGATAATCTGGAAGGGAAAATGAAGTAATACAAATGACAGAAAAAGTTTTATAATAATGAAATTTTCTTGGCAAGCAGCAACCTTTTCTCAAAGTCAGTCTTTTAATATAATTTGCTTGCTTCCTAAATATGGCTTTCTTGTTTGTTCTTATCTTTATTGATTAGTGAGCATGTTAGATGACTTGGGAGGAATCTCACTGTCTTCAACAAATAATTTGGCATTATTGATCCAGAATGCTGACAATTCTCAAAAATGGGTCAGGAAAATCAAAGTAATAGATGGAAAAAAATCTCAATTTTAGCTGTTGATATAACTTTTCTTAAATTTAGGGTGTTTTTTATAATTTAAGTTACTAAAACAGATGGTGGAAGGTCCACCAAGATATTTATTTTATGTATTTAAAGCATTTTACTTTGCTGTATTGAATTCCATTCATTCTGGAATTTAGGAGCATTTACCTCTTTATGAAAGAGACTATTGAAAGTAGAAAATGATTGATGACCTTCGCTTCCAGTATTCTTCTCAATAGACTTAGGCTCTCTTCTAATGCTTCTTGCATACTAAGTAATTGTATAAGGTTTAGAGAATAATTTAGGTCTGTCTGAACATTAAGCACAGTACAATAAATAAAGCTTTTTCACTTTGCAGAATATTTTACATGTGTGTCCCATAGATTCATCAGAGATTCTAGTTTTGGATAAAGGCAAGTACATTTAAGGACAATACAGCATCCCTGTCTGTGACATTGGCATTCGAATGAGAAGTGAATTTGGTTCACGACGGTTCTTGGAATGCTTGGCATTTAGGTTATTTTAGGTCAACTCTTTGGGCAATTCAATTAGAGTATTTATTGAATGGTTTTCGTGAGCTGAATGGTTGTCATGTCATGTCATAGATGGTCTAAAACATGACTCTTATTTCTAAAATAGTTGTGTTGGTCAGATAAGGCATCTTACATGAAGTATGTAATCCAAGATAATGATGCATGAGTAAGAGGCAGATCATTCTCGAGGAAGTAATTTTGGTTTTGAGAGAGGCATTCTTAGGGAAATAGGCCTTGCAGTGCTCATTTAGAGCTGGGCAGGATTGAGGTCCAGAGAGAGGAGGGAAAGGATATTTGGGTAGAGGGAAGGGCATTGGCAGAGCCTCAGAGGCCTGACGGTTCCTGGGGCCTGTGTGGGAATGGTGGGAAAGTTGGGCTGCAGTCAGCCTGTGGGTGGCCTGGACGTTGGGTAATGAGCGTGGCCGTCAGTTTATGGGTGCCCTCTGTAGAGTTGTCTGTAACTTGCTTCCTCCCTGAGGAAGTGTGACACGCTTCTGCTAGCTGCAGTGTCTTCCCCACAGCTGTGCTGTCCATTGAGGAGAAGGGGGCCTGCTCTGCCATGGATTCCTTACTCCTCAGGGTATGGCGTGTGAGTTATTTTAATAATGTATCAATCTGCCTTTTCTTTCTTTTGTCACAATGCATTTGCTTTCTAAAGTGGTCTTGTTTTCAGGATAATAATTGGGTTTCCACAGGGAAAATCATAATGTATGAGGCAAATTACTGACTAAAGGCAAATTTCTGACTTAAAAACATGAATCTCTAATTTGTTTCTAGTAGTTCTTCTTTTGTTTAAATTTTTGTTTTGTTAGTTATGTATAGAAACTTAAGGATAGTAATTTCTGCTCAGGTGGATAGTGGTACTGTTTAGCACAGCTCATTGGTCTTCTGAAACTTTTACAAATGCAGTCTGATTCATTCCGGCCAAGTTAATTATGAGGTACATATTTTTTTCCCTTATGGAGACAAATGTAAAAGACAGAGATACAGAAATCATCTCCAGTTTAGATTGAAGAAATTTTAGTTACTACTGTTTGTTCCTGCTATTTGATCAGAGTTTATTTTTATTTTTTGAAGTCTGTCTCTAATCAAATAAGATTTAATGTTTTAGAAGTAAAAGAGCACCATGACTAAATTAATAAGAAAAGTTAATTTAAGGACAAGAATTGATTTTTAAAAATATAAAAGTACATTTCATGACTTGATTTCAAGATGATCTGGTGGTATTCTTATACTGCTGCAGAAGGATGTCCACAGTGGGACGAGAATGAGGCTTAAAAATCACCACCCTTATTATCTATGACTGAACATGTCTTAGTCCAGGCCAGTGTGCCTACCACCTCTGTGGTACACTGTTGATTTCATTTTTCTTCCAGTATTTACTTTTGGTCCTGGACCAATTATCTAGCTGTGATGGGATTCTCCAAAAGTATCCTACATTTTGTACTTAGTGAACTAGTGATTGTTCTGTTTGCAGACATTCTTTCTGAGGCTCTACTCTTGCCTCGAAAACCTACATTTGCAGAAAGGGAAATGTATAGGTTTTCCTTTTAAATGTATTTATTTTTATTTATATTTTATTTATTTTTGGCTGTGTTGGGTCTTCGTTTCTGTGCGGGGGCCTTCTCTAGTTGCGGCGAGCAGGGGCCACTCCTCATCGTGGTTCGAGGGCCTCTCAGTGCCGTGGCGCCTCTTGTTGTGGAGCACAGGCTCCAGAAGCGCAGGCTCAGTAGTTGTGGCTCCCGGGCTTAGTTGCACTGCAGCATGTGGGATCTTCCCGGACCAGGGCTCAAATCCGTGTCCCCTGCACTGGCAGGCGGATTCTTAACCACTGCCCAGCCCGTTATTCTTTTTTTAAAAAAAATATTTCCTCATTTGTGTTTATGTGATGATGCCTTTATTTATTTTTTTATTATTGTTTATATTTGGCTGAGTTGAGTCTCTTTTGCTGCGCGCAGGCTTTCCCTAGTTGTGGCAAGTGGGGGCTAATCTTTGTTGTGGTGTGCGGACTTCTCATTGTGGTGGCTTCTCTTGTTGCGGAGCGTGGGCTCTAAGAGTGCGGGCTTCAGTAATTGCAGCACCTGGGCTCAGTATTTGCGGCACACAGGCCCTAGAGTGCGCGGCCTTCATTAGTTGCAGCGTGTGGCCTCAGTTGTTGTGGCTGGTGGGCTCTAGAGCGCAGGCTCAGTAGTTGTGATGTACGGGCTTACTTGCTCTGCGGCACGTGGGATCTTCCCGGACCAGGGCTGGAACCCGTGTCTCCTGCATTGGCAGACGGATTCTTAACTAGTGCACCACCAGGAAAGTCCCAGACTTTCCTTTTCTTAATGACAATTTTGAAGAGTCCTGGTTCACATATTTCATAGACTGTCCTTCAACTTGGCTTTGTGTGATGTTCTCCTCATGACCATAGTGGAGTTAGGGTTTTGGGGAAGGAGATGTTTACTTTTAATATTCAGTTTCAACTCTGTCTCTTGGCTTTTTATATAAGATATTCAATGCATTTAGTTATATATTTAAAAAAGCAGGCTTGTAGACTATTATTTTAAAATCTGCTTGCTATTTTGTAATCTGCTTGGGTTGATGGTGGAATGTTTTTTTTTTTTTTTTTCAGTACGTGGGCCTCTCCCTGTTGTGGAGTCTCCCGTTCCGGAGCACAGGCTCCCAACCCGCATGCTCAGTGGCCATGGCTCACGGGCCTAGCCGCTCCGCGGCATGTGGGATCTTCCCGGACCGAGTCACGAACCCGTGTCCCCTGCATTGGCAGGCAGGGTCTCAACCACTGCTCCACCAGGCAAGCCCGTTACACTTTTGTTTTAATTATGCAGTTGGCTCTATTGTGTTGATTTACATTTTATTGGTAAATCTCAACTGCTTTGGATTATGATGTGTTTACAAGGCTACACAGATAATCTGGAAGGGAAAATGAAGTAATACAAATGACAGAAAATGTTTTATAATAATAAAATTTTCTTGGCAAGCAGCAACCTTTTCTCAAAGTCAGTCTTTTAATATAATTTGCTTGCTTCATAAATATGGCTTTCTTGTTTGTTCTTATCTTTATTGATTAGTGAGCATGTTAGATGACTTGGAAGGAATCTCACTGTCTTCAAGAAATAATTTGGCATTTTTGATCCGGAATGCTGACAATTCTCAAAAATGGGTCAGGAAAATCAAAGTAATAGATGGAAAAAAATCTCAATTTTAGCTGTTGATACAACTTTTCTTAAGTTTAGGGTGTGTTTTATAATTTACGTTACTAAAACAGATGTTGGAAGGTCCACCAACATATTTATTTTATGTTTTTAAATCATTTTACTTTGCTGTATTGAATTCAATTCATTCTGGAATTTAGGAGAATTTACCTCTTTATGAAAGAGATTATTGAAAGTAGAAAATGATTGATGACCTTCGCTTCCAGTATTCTTCTCAATAGACTTAGTCTCTCTTCTAATGCTTCCTGTATACTCAGTAATTGTATAAGGTTTAGAGAAAAATGCAGGTCTGGCTGAACATTAAGCACAGTACACTAAATAAAGTTTTTTACTTTGCAGAATATTTTACATGTGTGTCCCATAGATTCATCAGAGATTCTAGTTTTGGATAAAGGCAAGTACATTTAAGGACAATACAACATCCCTGTCTATGACATTGGCATTCGAATGAGAAGTGAATTTGGTTCAGGACGGTTCTTGGAATGCTTGGCATTTAGGTTATTTTAGGTCAACTCTTTGGGCAATTCAATTAGAGTATTTATTGAATGGTTTTCGTGAGCTGAATGGTTGTCATGTCATGTCATAGATGGTCTAAAACATGACTCTTATTTCTACAATAGTTGTGTTGGTCAGATAAGGCATCTTACCTGATGTATTTAATCCAAGATAATGATGCATGAGTAAGAGGCAGATCATTCTCGAGGAAGTAATTTTGGTTTTGAGAGAGGCATTCTTAGGGAAATAGGCCTTGCAGTGCTCATTTAGAGCTGGGCAGGATTGAGGTCCAGAGAGAGGAGGGAAAGGATATTTGGGTGGAGGGAAGGGCATTGGCAGAGCCTCAGAGGCCTGACGGTTCCTGGGGCCTGTGTGGGAATGGTGGGAAAGTTGGGCTGCAGTCAGCCTGTGGGTGGCCTGGACGTTGGGTAATGAGCGTGGCCATCAGTTTATGGGTGCCCTCTGTAGAGTTGTCTGTAACTTGCTTCCTCCCTGAGGAAGTGTGACACGCTTCTGCTAGCTGCAGTGTCTTCCCCACAGCTGTGCTGTCCATTGAGGAGAAGGGGGCCTGCTCTGCCATGGCTTCCTTAATCCTCAGGGTATGGCGTGTGAGTTATTTTAATAATGTATCAATCTGCCTTTTCTTTCTTTTGTCACAATGCATTTGCTTTCTAAAGTGGTCTTCTTTTCAGGATAATAATTGGGTTTCCACAGGGAAAATCATAATGTATGCGGCAAATTACTGACTAAAGGCAAATTTCTGACTTAAAAACATGAATCTCTAATTTGTTTCTAATAGTTCTTCTTTTGTTTAAATTTTTGTTTTGTTAGTTATGTATAGAAACTTAAGGATAGTAATTTCTGCTCAGGTGGATAGTGGTACTGTTTAGCACAGCTCATTGGTCTTCTGAAACTTTTAAAAATGCAGTCTGATTCATTCCAGCCAAGTTAATTATGAGGTACATATTTTTTTCCCCTAATGGAGACAAATGTAAAAGACAGAGATACAGAAATCATCTCCAGTTTAGATTGAAGAAATTTTAGTTACTACTGTTTGTTCCTGCTATTTGATCACAGTTTATTTTTTTTTTTGAAGTCTGTCTCTAATCAAATAAGATTTAATGTTTTAGAAGTAAAAGAGCACCATGACTAAATTAATAAGAAAAGTTAATTTAAGGACAAGAATTGATTTTTAAAAATATAAAAGTACATTTCATGACTTGATTTCAAGATGATCTGGTGGTATCCTTATACTGCTGCAGAAGGAAGTCCACAGTGGGACGAGAATGATGCTTAAAAATCACCACCCTTATTATCTATGACTGAACATGTCTTAGTCCAGGCCAGTGTGCCTACCACCTCTGTGGTACACTGTTGATTTCATTTTTCTTCCAGTATTTACTTTTGGTCCTGGACCAATTATCTAGCTGTGATGGGATTCTCCAAAAGTATCCTACATTTTGTACTTAGTGAACTAGTGATTGTTCTGTTTGCAGACATTCTTTCTGAGGCTCTACTCTTGCCTCGGAAACCTACATTTGCAGAAAGGGAAATGTATAGGTTTTCCTTTTAAATGTATTTATTTTTATTTATATTTTATTTATTTTTGGCTGTGTTGGGTCTTCGTTTCTGTGCGAGGGCCTTCTCTAGTTGCGGCGAGCAGGGGCCACTCCTCATCGTGGTTCGTGGGCCTCTCACTGCCGTGGCGCCTCTTGTTGCGGAGCACAGGCTCCAGAAGCGCAGGCTCAGTAGTTGTGGCTCACGGGCTTAGTTGCACTGCAGCATGTGGGATCTTCCCGGACCAGGGCTCAAATCCGTGTCCCCTGCACTGGCAGGCGGATTCTTAACCACTGCCCCGCCCGTTATTCTTTTTTTTAAAAAAATATTTCCTCATATGTGTTTATGTGATGATGCCTTTATTTATTTTTTTATTATTGTTTATATTTGGCTGAGTTGAGTCTCTGTTGCTGCGCGCAGGCTTTCCCTAGTTGTGGCAAGTGGGGGCTACTCTTTGTTGTGGTGTGCGGACTTCTCATTGTGGTGGCTTCTCTTGTTGCGGAGCGTGGGCTCTAAGAGTGCGGGCTTCAGTAATTGCAGCACCTGGGCTCAGTATTTGCGGCACACAGGCCCTAGAGTGCGCGGGCTTCATTAGTTGCAGCGTGCGGCCTCAGTTGTTGTGGCTGGTGGGCTCTAGAGCGCAGGCTCAGTAGTTGTGATGTATGGGTATACTTGCTCTGCGGCACGTGGGATCTTCCCGGACCAGGGCTGGAACCCGTGTCCCCTGCATTGGCAGACGGATTCTTAACTAGTGCACCACCAGGAAAGTCCCAGACTTTCCTTTTCTTAATGACAATTTTGAAGAGTCCTGGTTCACATATTTCATAGACTGTCCTTCAACTTGGCTTTGTGTGATGTTCTCCTCATGACCATAGTGGAGTTAGGGTTTTGGGGAAAGAGATGTTTACTTTTAATATTCGGTTTCAACTCTATCTCTTGGCTTTTTATATAAGATATTCAATGCATTTAGTTATATATTTAAAAAAGCAGTCTTGTAGACTATTATTTTAAAATCTGCTTGCTATTTTGTAATCTGCTTGGGTTGATGGTGGAATGTTTTTTTTTTTTTTTTCAGTACGTGGGCCTCTCCCTGTTGTGGAGTCTCCCGTTACGGAGCACAGGCTCCCAACCCGCATGCTCAGTGGCCATGGCTCACGGGCCTAGCCGCTCCGCGGCATGTGGGATCTTCCCGGACCGAGTCACGAACCCGTGTCCCCTGCATTGGCAGGCAGGCTCTCAACCACTGCTCCACCAGGGAAGCCCGGTACACTTTTGTTTTAATTATGCAGTTGGCTCTATTGTGTTGATTTACATTTTATTTGTAAATCTCAACTGCTTTGGATTATGATGTGTTTACAAGGCTACACAGATAATCTGGAAGGGAAAATGAAGTAATACAAATGACAGAAAAAGTTTTATAATAATGAAATTTTCTTGGCAAGCAGCAACCTTTTCTCAAAGTCAGTCTTTTAATATAATTTGCTTGCTTCCTAAATATGGCTTTCTTGTTTGTTCTTATCTTTATTGATTAGTGAGCATGTTAGATGACTTGGGAGGAATCTCACTGTCTTCAACAAATAATTTGGCATTATTGATCCAGAATGCTGACAATTCTCAAAAATGGGTCAGGAAAATCAAAGTAATAGATGGAAAAAAATCTCAATTTTAGCTGTTGATATAACTTTTCTTAAATTTAGGGTGTTTTTTATAATTTAAGTTACTAAAACAGATGGTGGAAGGTCCACCAAGATATTTATTTTATGTATTTAAAGCATTTTACTTTGCTGTATTGAATTCCATTCATTCTGGAATTTAGGAGCATTTACCTCTTTATGAAAGAGACTATTGAAAGTAGAAAATGATTGATGACCTTCGCTTCCAGTATTCTTCTCAATAGACTTAGGCTCTCTTCTAATGCTTCTTGCATACTAAGTAATTGTATAAGGTTTAGAGAATAATTTAGGTCTGTCTGAACATTAAGCACAGTACAATAAATAAAGCTTTTTCACTTTGCAGAATATTTTACATGTGTGTCCCATAGATTCATCAGAGATTCTAGTTTTGGATAAAGGCAAGTACATTTAAGGACAATACAGCATCCCTGTCTGTGACATTGGCATTCGAATGAGAAGTGAATTTGGTTCAGGACGGTTCTTGGAATGCTTGGCATTTAGGTTATTTTAGGTCAACTCTTTGGGCAATTCAATTAGAGTATTTATTGAATGGTTTTCGTGAGCTGAATGGTTGTCATGTCATGTCATAGATGGTCTCAAACATGACTCTTATTTCTAAAATAGTTGTGTTGGTCAGATAAGGCATCTTACATGAAGTATGTAATCCAAGATAATGATGCATGAGTAAGAGGCAGATCATTCTCGAGGAAGTAATTTTGGTTTTGAGAGAGGCATTCTTAGGGAAATAGGCCTTGCAGTGCTCATTTAGAGCTGGGCAGGCTTGAGGTCCAGAGAGAGGAGGGAAAGGATATTTGGGTAGAGGGAAGGGCATTGGCAGAGCCTCAGAGGCCTGACGGTTCCTGGGGCCTGTGTGGGAATGGTGGGAAAGTTGGGCTGCAGTCAGCCTGTGGGTGGCCTGGACGTTGGGTAATGAGCGTGGCCGTCAGTTTATGGGTGCCCTCTGTAGAGTTGTCTGTAACTTGCTTCCTCCCTGAGGAAGTGTGACACGCTTCTGCTAGCTGCAGTGTCTTCCCCACAGCTGTGCTGTCCATTGAGGAGAAGGGGGCCTGCTCTGCCATGGATTCCTTACTCCTCAGGGTATGGCGTGTGAGTTATTTTAATAATGTATCAATCTGCCTTTTCTTTCTTTTGTCACAATGCATTTGCTTTCTAAAGTGGTCTTCTTTTCAGGATAATAATTGGGTTTCCACAGGGAAAATCATAATGTATGAGGCAAATTACTGACTAAAGGCAAATTTCTGACTTAAAAACATGAATCTCTAATTTGTTTCTAGTAGTTCTTCTTTTGTTTAAATTTTTGTTTTGTTAGTTATGTATAGAAACTTAAGGATAGTAATTTCTGCTCAGGTGGATAGTGGTACTGTTTAGCACAGCTCATTGGTCTTCTGAAACTTTTACAAATGCAGTCTGATTCATTCCGGCCAAGTTAATTATGAGGTACATATTTTTTTCCCTTATGGAGACAAATGTAAAAGACAGAGATACAGAAATCATCTCCAGTTTAGACTGAAGAAATTTTAGTTACTACTGTTTGTTCCTGCTATTTGATCAGAGTTTATTTTTATTTTTTGAAGTCTGTCTCTAATCAAATAAGATTTAATGTTTTAGAAGTAAAAGAGCACCATGACTAAATTAATAAGAAAAGTTAATTTAAGGACAAGAATTGATTTTTAAAAATATAAAAGTACATTTCATGACTTGATTTCAAGATGATCTGGTGGTATTCTTATACTGCTGCAGAAGGATGTCCACAGTGGGACGAGAATGAGGCTTAAAAATCACCACCCTTATTATCTATGACTGAACATGTCTTAGTCCAGGCCAGTGTGCCTACCACCTCTGTGGTACACTGTTGATTTCATTTTTCTTCCAGTATTTACTTTTGGTCCTGGACCAATTATCTAGCTGTGATGGGATTCTCCAAAAGTATCCTACATTTTGTACTTAGTGAACTAGTGATTGTTCTGTTTGCAGACATTCTTTCTGAGGCTCTACACTTGCCTCGAAAACCTACATTTGCAGAAAGGGAAATGTATAGGTTTTCCTTTTAAATGTATTTATTTTTGTTTATATTTTATTTATTTTTGGCTGTGTTGGGTCTTCGTTTCTGTGCGAGGGCCTTCTCTAGTTGCGGCGAGCAGGGGCCACTCCTCATCGTTGTTCGTGGGCCTCTCACTGCCGTGGCGCCTCTTGTTGCAGAGCACAGGCTCCAGAAGCGCAGGCTCAGTAGTTGTGGCTCCCGGGCTTAGTTGCACTGCAGCATGTGGGATCTTCCCGGACCAGGGCTCAAATCCGTGTCCCCTGCACTGGCAGGCGGATTCTTAACCTCTGCCCCGCCCGTTATTCTTTTTTTTTAAATATTTCCTCATTTGTGTTTATGTGATGATGCCTTTATTTATTTTTTTATTATTGTTTATATTTGGCTGAGTTGAGTCTGTGTTGCTGCGCGCAGGCTTTCCCTAGTTGTGGCAAGTGGGGGCTACTCTTTGTTGTGGTGCGCGGACTTCTCATTGTGGTGGCTTCTCTTGTTGCGGAGCGTGGGCTCTAAGAGTGCGGGCTTCAGTAATTGCAGCACCTGGGCTCCGTATTTGCGGCACACAGGCACTAGAGTGCGCGGGCTTCATTAGTTGCAGCGTGTGGCCTCAGTTGTTGTGGCTGGCGGGCTCTAGAGCGCAGGCTCAGTAGTTGTGATGTACGGGCTTACTTGCTCTGCGGCATGTGGGATCTTCCCGGACCAGGGCTGGAACCCGTGTCCCCTGCATTGGCAGACGGATTCTTAACTAGTGCACCACCAGGAAAGTCCCAGACTTTCCTTTTCTTAATGACAATTTTGAAGAGTCCTGGTTCACATATTTCATAGACTGTCCTTCAACTTGGCTTTGTGTGATGTTCTCCTCATGACTGGAGTGGAGTTAGGGTTTTGGGGAAGGAGATGTTTACTTTTAATATTCGGTTTCAACTCTGTCTCTTGGCTTTTTATATAAGATATTCAATGCATTTAGTTATATATTTAAAAAGCAGGCTTGTAGACTATTATTTTAAAATCTGCTTGCTATTTTGTAATCTGCTTGGGTTGATGGTGGAATGTTTTTTTTTTTTTTTTCAGTACGTGGGCCTCTCCCTGTTGTGGAGTCTCCCGTTCCGGAGCACAGGCTCCCAACCCGCATGCTCAGTGGCCATGGCTCACGGGCCTAGCCGCTCCGCGGCATGTGGGATCTTCCCGGACCGAGTCACGAACCCGTGTCCCCTGCATTGGCAGGCAGGCTCTCAACCACTGCTCCACCAGGGAAGCCCGTTACACTTTTGTTTTAATTATGCAGTTGGCTCTATTGTGTTGATTTACATTTTATTGGTAAATCTCAACTGCTTTGGATTATGATGTGTTTACAAGGCTACACAGATAATCTGGAAGGGAAAATGAAGTAATACAAATGACAGAAAATGTTTTATAATAATAAAATTTTCTTGGCAAGCAGCAACCTTTTCTCAAAGTCAGTCTTTTAATATAATTTGCTTGCTTCATAAATATGGCTTTCTTGTTTGTTCTTATCTTTATTGATTAGTGAGCATGTTAGATGACTTTGAAGGAATCTCACTGTCTTCAAGAAATAATTTGGCATTTTTGATCCGGAATGCTGACAATTCTCAAAAATGGGTCAGGAAAATCAAAGTAATAGATGGAAAAAAATCTCAATTTTAGCTGTTGATACAACTTTTCTTAAGTTTAGGGTGTGTTTTATAATTTACGTTACTAAAACAGATGGTGGAAGGTCCACCAATATATTTATTTTATGTTTTTAAAGCATTTTACTTTGCTGTATTGAATTCAATTCATTCTGGAATTTAGGAGAATTTACCTCTTTATGAAAGAGATTATTGAAAGTAGAAAATGATTGATGACCTTCGCTTCCAGTATTCTTCTCAATAGACTTAGTCTCTCTTCTAATGCTTCCTGTATACTCAGTAATTGTATAAGGTTTAGAGAAAAATGCAGGTCTGGCTGAACATTAAGCACAGTACACTAAATAAAGCTTTTTTACTTTGCAGAATATTTTACATGTGTGTCCCATAGATTCATCAGAGATTCTAGTTTTGGATAAAGGCAAGTACATTTAAGGACAATACAACATCCCTGTCTATGACATTGGCATTCGAATGAGAAGTGAATTTGGTTCAGGACGGTTCTTGGAATGCTTGGCATTTAGGTTATTTTAGGTCAACTCTTTGGGCAATTCAATTAGAGTATTTATTGAATGGTTTTCGTGAGCTGAATGGTTGTCATGTCATGTCATAGATGGTCTAAAACATGACTCTTATTTCTACAATAGTTGTGTTGGTCAGATAAGGCATCTTACCTGATGTATTTAATCCAAGATAATGATGCATGAGTAAGAGGCAGATCATTCTCGAGGAAGTAATTTTGGTTTTGAGAGAGGCATTCTTAGGGAAATAGGCCTTGCAGTGCTCATTTAGAGCTGGGCAGGATTGAGGTCCAGAGAGAGGAGGGAAAGGATATTTGGGTGGAGGGAAGGGCATTGGCAGAGCCTCAGAGGCCTGACGGTTCCTGGGGCCTGTGTGGGAATGGTGGGAAAGTTGGGCTGCAGTCAGCCTGTGGGTGGCCTGGACGTTGGGTAATGAGCGTGGCCGTCAGTTTATGGGTGCCCTCTGTAGAGTTGTCTGTAACTTGCTTCCTCCCTGAGGAAGTGTGACACGCTTCTGCTAGCTGCAGTGTCTTCCCCACAGCTGTGCTGTCCATTGAGGAGAAGGGGGCCTGCTCTGCCATGGCTTCCTTACTCCTCAGGGTATGGCGTGTGAGTTATTTTAATAATGTATCAATCTGCCTTTTCTTTCTTTTGTCACAATGCATTTGCTTTCTAAAGTGGTCTTGTTTTCAGGATAATAATTGGGTTTCCACAGGGAAAATCATAATGTATGAGGCAAATTACTGACTAAAGGCAAATTTCTGACTTAAAAACATGAATCTCTAATTTGTTTCTAGTAGTTCTTCTTTTGTTTAAATTTTTGTTTTGTTAGTTATGTATAGAAACTTAAGGATAGTAATTTCTGCTCAGGTGGATAGTGGTACTGTTTAGCACAGCTCATTGGTCTTCTGAAACTTTTACAAATGCAGTCTGATTCATTCCGGCCAAGTTAATTATGAGGTACATATTTTTTTCCCCTAATGGAGACAAATGTAAAAGACAGAGATACAGAAATCATCTCCAGTTTAGATTGAAGAAATTTTAGTTACTACTGTTTGTTCCTGCTATTTGATCAGAGTTTATTTTTATTTTTTGAAGTCTGTCTCTAATCAAATAAGATTTAATGTTTTAGAAGTAAAAGAGCACCATGACTAAACTGATAAGAAAAGTTAATTTAAGGACAAGAATTGATTTTTAAAAATATAAAAGTACATTTCATGACTTGATTTCAAGATGATCTTGTGGTATCCTTATACTGCTGCAGAGGGAAGTCCACAGTGGGACGAGAATGATGCTTAAAAATCACCACCCTTATTATCTATGACTGAACATGTCTTATTCCAGGCCAGTGTGCCTACCACCTCTGTGGTACACTGTTGATTTCATTTTTCTTCCAGTATTTACTTTTGGTCCTGGACCAATTATCTAGCTGTGATGGGATTCTCCAAAATTATCCTACATTTTGTACTTAGTGAACTAGTGATTGTTCTGTTTGCAGACATTCTTTCTGAGGCTCTACTCTTGCCTCGAAAACCTACATTTGCAGAAAGGGAAATGTATAGGTTTTCCTTTTAAATGTATTTATTTTTATTTATATTTTATTTATTTTTGGCTGTGTTGGGTCTTCGTTTCTGTGCGGGGGCCTTCTCTAGTTGCGGCGAGCAGGGGCCACTCCTCATCGTGGTTCGAGGGCCTCTCAGTGCCGTGGCGCCTCTTGTTGTGGAGCACAGGCTCCAGAAGCGCAGGCTCAGTAGTTGTGGCTCCCGGGCTTAGTTGCACTGCAGCATGTGGGATCTTCCCGGACCAGGGCTCAAATCCGTGTCCCCTGCACTGGCAGGCGGATTCTTAACCACTGCCCAGCCCGTTATTCTTTTTTTAAAAAAAATATTTCCTCATTTGTGTTTATGTGATGATGCCTTTATTTATTTTTTTATTATTGTTTATATTTGGCTGAGTTGAGTCTCTTTTGCTGCGCGCAGGCTTTCCCTAGTTGTGGCAAGTGGGGGCTAATCTTTGTTGTGGTGTGCGGACTTCTCATTGTGGTGGCTTCTCTTGTTGCGGAGCGTGGGCTCTAAGAGTGCGGGCTTCAGTAATTGCAGCACCTGGGCTCAGTATTTGCGGCACACAGGCCCTAGAGTGCGCGGCCTTCATTAGTTGCAGCGTGTGGCCTCAGTTGTTGTGGCTGGTGGGCTCTAGAGCGCAGGCTCAGTAGTTGTGATGTACGGGCTTACTTGCTCTGCGGCACGTGGGATCTTCCCGGACCAGGGCTGGAACCCGTGTCTCCTGCATTGGCAGACGGATTCTTAACTAGTGCACCACCAGGAAAGTCCCAGACTTTCCTTTTCTTAATGACAATTTTGAAGAGTCCTGGTTCACATATTTCATAGACTGTCCTTCAACTTGGCTTTGTGTGATGTTCTCCTCATGACCATAGTGGAGTTAGGGTTTTGGGGAAGGAGATGTTTACTTTTAATATTCAGTTTCAACTCTGTCTCTTGGCTTTTTATATAAGATATTCAATGCATTTAGTTATATATTTAAAAAAGCAGGCTTGTAGACTATTATTTTAAAATCTGCTTGCTATTTTGTAATCTGCTTGGGTTGATGGTGGAATGTTTTTTTTTTTTTTTTCAGTACGTGGGCCTCTCCCTGTTGTGGAGTCTCCCGTTCCGGAGCACAGGCTCCCAACCCGCATGCTCAGTGGCCATGGCTCACGGGCCTAGCCGCTCCGCGGCATGTGGGATCTTCCCGGACCGAGTCACGAACCCGTGTCCCCTGCATTGGCAGGCAGGGTCTCAACCACTGCTCCACCAGGCAAGCCCGTTACACTTTTGTTTTAATTATGCAGTTGGCTCTATTGTGTTGATTTACATTTTATTGGTAAATCTCAACTGCTTTGGATTATGATGTGTTTACAAGGCTACACAGATAATCTGGAAGGGAAAATGAAGTAATACAAATGACAGAAAATGTTTTATAATAATAAAATTTTCTTGGCAAGCAGCAACCTTTTCTCAAAGTCAGTCTTTTAATATAATTTGCTTGCTTCATAAATATGGCTTTCTTGTTTGTTCTTATCTTTATTGATTAGTGAGCATGTTAGATGACTTGGAAGGAATCTCACTGTCTTCAAGAAATAATTTGGCATTTTTGATCCGGAATGCTGACAATTCTCAAAAATGGGTCAGGAAAATCAAAGTAATAGATGGAAAAAAATCTCAATTTTAGCTGTTGATACAACTTTTCTTAAGTTTAGGGTGTGTTTTATAATTTACGTTACTAAAACAGATGGTGGAAGGTCCACCAATATATTTATTTTATGTTTTTAAAGCATTTTACTTTGCTGTATTGAATTCAATTCATTCTGGAATTTAGGAGAATTTACCTCTTTATGAAAGAGATTATTGAAAGTAGAAAATGATTGATGACCTTCGCTTCCAGTATTCTTCTCAATAGACTTAGTCTCTCTTCTAATGCTTCCTGTATACTCAGTAATTGTATAAGGTTTAGAGAAAAATGCAGGTCTGGCTGAACATTAAGCACAGTACACTAAATAAAGCTTTTTTACTTTGCAGAATATTTTACATGTGTGTCCCATAGATTCATCAGAGATTCTAGTTTTGGATAAAGGCAAGTACATTTAAGGACAATACAACATCCCTGTCTATGACATTGGCATTCGAATGAGAAGTGAATTTGGTTCAGGACGGTTCTTGGAATGCTTGGCATTTAGGTTATTTTAGGTCAACTCTTTGGGCAATTCAATTAGAGTATTTATTGAATGGTTTTCGTGAGCTGAATGGTTGTCATGTCATGTCATAGATGGTCTAAAACATGACTCTTATTTCTACAATAGTTGTGTTGGTCAGATAAGGCATCTTACCTGATGTATTTAATCCAAGATAATGATGCATGAGTAAGAGGCAGATCATTCTCGAGGAAGTAATTTTGGTTTTGAGAGAGGCATTCTTAGGGAAATAGGCCTTGCAGTGCTCATTTAGAGCTGGGCAGGATTGAGGTCCAGAGAGAGGAGGGAAAGGATATTTGGGTGGAGGGAAGGGCATTGGCAGAGCCTCAGAGGCCTGACGGTTCCTGGGGCCTGTGTGGGAATGGTGGGAAAGTTGGGCTGCAGTCAGCCTGTGGGTGGCCTGGACGTTGGGTAATGAGCGTGGCCGTCAGTTTATGGGTGCCCTCTGTAGAGTTGTCTGTAACTTGCTTCCTCCCTGAGGAAGTGTGACACGCTTCTGCTAGCTGCAGTGTCTTCCCCACAGCTGTGCTGTCCATTGAGGAGAAGGGGGCCTGCTCTGCCATGGCTTCCTTACTCCTCAGGGTATGGCGTGTGAGTTATTTTAATAATGTATCAATCTGCCTTTTCTTTCTTTTGTCACAATGCATTTGCTTTCTAAAGTGGTCTTGTTTTCAGGATAATAATTGGGTTTCCACAGGGAAAATCATAATGTATGAGGCAAATTACTGACTAAAGGCAAATTTCTGACTTAAAAACATGAATCTCTAATTTGTTTCTAGTAGTTCTTCTTTTGTTTAAATTTTTGTTTTGTTAGTTATGTATAGAAACTTAAGGATAGTAATTTCTGCTCAGGTGGATAGTGGTACTGTTTAGCACAGCTCATTGGTCTTCTGAAACTTTTACAAATGCAGTCTGATTCATTCCGGCCAAGTTAATTATGAGGTACATATTTTTTTCCCCTAATGGAGACAAATGTAAAAGACAGAGATACAGAAATCATCTCCAGTTTAGATTGAAGAAATTTTAGTTACTACTGTTTGTTCCTGCTATTTGATCAGAGTTTATTTTTATTTTTTGAAGTCTGTCTCTAATCAAATAAGATTTAATGTTTTAGAAGTAAAAGAGCACCATGACTAAACTGATAAGAAAAGTTAATTTAAGGACAAGAATTGATTTTTAAAAATATAAAAGTACATTTCATGACTTGATTTCAAGATGATCTTGTGGTATCCTTATACTGCTGCAGAGGGAAGTCCACAGTGGGACGAGAATGATGCTTAAAAATCACCACCCTTATTATCTATGACTGAACATGTCTTATTCCAGGCCAGTGTGCCTACCACCTCTGTGGTACACTGTTGATTTCATTTTTCTTCCAGTATTTACTTTTGGTCCTGGACCAATTATCTAGCTGTGATGGGATTCTCCAAAATTATCCTACATTTTGTACTTAGTGAACTAGTGATTGTTCTGTTTGCAGACATTCTTTCTGAGGCTCTACTCTTGCCTCGAAAACCTACATTTGCAGAAAGGGAAATGTATAGGTTTTCCTTTTAAATGTATTTATTTTTATTTATATTTTATTTATTTTTGGCTGTGTTGGGTCTTCGTTTCTGTGCGGGGGCCTTCTCTAGTTGCGGCGAGCAGGGGCCACTCCTCATCGTGGTTCGAGGGCCTCTCAGTGCCGTGGCGCCTCTTGTTGTGGAGCACAGGCTCCAGAAGCGCAGGCTCAGTAGTTGTGGCTCCCGGGCTTAGTTGCACTGCAGCATGTGGGATCTTCCCGGACCAGGGCTCAAATCCGTGTCCCCTGCACTGGCAGGCGGATTCTTAACCACTGCCCAGCCCGTTATTCTTTTTTTAAAAAAAATATTTCCTCATTTGTGTTTATGTGATGATGCCTTTATTTATTTTTTTATTATTGTTTATATTTGGCTGAGTTGAGTCTCTTTTGCTGCGCGCAGGCTTTCCCTAGTTGTGGCAAGTGGGGGCTAATCTTTGTTGTGGTGTGCGGACTTCTCATTGTGGTGGCTTCTCTTGTTGCGGAGCGTGGGCTCTAAGAGTGCGGGCTTCAGTAATTGCAGCACCTGGGCTCAGTATTTGCGGCACACAGGCCCTAGAGTGCGCGGCCTTCATTAGTTGCAGCGTGTGGCCTCAGTTGTTGTGGCTGGTGGGCTCTAGAGCGCAGGCTCAGTAGTTGTGATGTACGGGCTTACTTGCTCTGCGGCACGTGGGATCTTCCCGGACCAGGGCTGGAACCCGTGTCTCCTGCATTGGCAGACGGGTTCTTAACTAGTGCACCACCAGGAAAGTCCCAGACTTTCCTTTTCTTAATGACAATTTTGAAGAGTCCTGGTTCACATATTTCATAGACTGTCCTTCAACTTGGCTTTGTGTGATGTTCTCCTCATGACCATAGTGGAGTTAGGGTTTTGGGGAAGGAGATGTTTACTTTTAATATTCAGTTTCAACTCTGTCTCTTGGCTTTTTATATAAGATATTCAATGCATTTAGTTATATATTTAAAAAAGCAGGCTTGTAGACTATTATTTTAAAATCTGCTTGCTATTTTGTAATCTGCTTGGGTTGATGGTGGAATGTTTTTTTTTTTTTTTTTCAGTACGTGGGCCTCTCCCTGTTGTGGAGTCTCCCGTTCCGGAGCACAGGCTCCCAACCCGCATGCTCAGTGGCCATGGCTCACGGGCCTAGCCGCTCCGCGGCATGTGGGATCTTCCCGGACCGAGTCACGAACCCGTGTCCCCTGCATTGGCAGGCAGGGTCTCAACCACTGCTCCACCAGGCAAGCCCGTTACACTTTTGTTTTAATTATGCAGTTGGCTCTATTGTGTTGATTTACATTTTATTGGTAAATCTCAACTGCTTTGGATTATGATGTGTTTACAAGGCTACACAGATAATCTGGAAGGGAAAATGAAGTAATACAAATGACAGAAAATGTTTTATAATAATAAAATTTTCTTGGCAAGCAGCAACCTTTTCTCAAAGTCAGTCTTTTAATATAATTTGCTTGCTTCATAAATATGGCTTTCTTGTTTGTTCTTATCTTTATTGATTAGTGAGCATGTTAGATGACTTGGAAGGAATCTCACTGTCTTCAAGAAATAATTTGGCATTTTTGATCCGGAATGCTGACAATTCTCAAAAATGGGTCAGGAAAATCAAAGTAATAGATGGAAAAAAATCTCAATTTTAGCTGTTGATACAACTTTTCTTAAGTTTAGGGTGTGTTTTATAATTTACGTTACTAAAACAGATGTTGGAAGGTCCACCAACATATTTATTTTATGTTTTTAAATCATTTTACTTTGCTGTATTGAATTCAATTCATTCTGGAATTTAGGAGAATTTACCTCTTTATGAAAGAGATTATTGAAAGTAGAAAATGATTGATGACCTTCGCTTCCAGTATTCTTCTCAATAGACTTAGTCTCTCTTCTAATGCTTCCTGTATACTCAGTAATTGTATAAGGTTTAGAGAAAAATGCAGGTCTGGCTGAACATTAAGCACAGTACACTAAATAAAGTTTTTTACTTTGCAGAATATTTTACATGTGTGTCCCATAGATTCATCAGAGATTCTAGTTTTGGATAAAGGCAAGTACATTTAAGGACAATACAACATCCCTGTCTATGACATTGGCATTCGAATGAGAAGTGAATTTGGTTCAGGACGGTTCTTGGAATGCTTGGCATTTAGGTTATTTTAGGTCAACTCTTTGGGCAATTCAATTAGAGTATTTATTGAATGGTTTTCGTGAGCTGAATGGTTGTCATGTCATGTCATAGATGGTCTAAAACATGACTCTTATTTCTACAATAGTTGTGTTGGTCAGATAAGGCATCTTACCTGATGTATTTAATCCAAGATAATGATGCATGAGTAAGAGGCAGATCATTCTCGAGGAAGTAATTTTGGTTTTGAGAGAGGCATTCTTAGGGAAATAGGCCTTGCAGTGCTCATTTAGAGCTGGGCAGGATTGAGGTCCAGAGAGAGGAGGGAAAGGATATTTGGGTGGAGGGAAGGGCATTGGCAGAGCCTCAGAGGCCTGACGGTTCCTGGGGCCTGTGTGGGAATGGTGGGAAAGTTGGGCTGCAGTCAGCCTGTGGGTGGCCTGGACGTTGGGTAATGAGCGTGGCCATCAGTTTATGGGTGCCCTCTGTAGAGTTGTCTGTAACTTGCTTCCTCCCTGAGGAAGTGTGACACGCTTCTGCTAGCTGCAGTGTCTTCCCCACAGCTGTGCTGTCCATTGAGGAGAAGGGGGCCTGCTCTGCCATGGCTTCCTTACTCCTCAGGGTATGGCGTGTGAGTTATTTTAATAATGTATCAATCTGCCTTTTCTTTCTTTTGTCACAATGCATTTGCTTTCTAAAGTGGTCTTCTTTTCAGGATAATAATTGGGTTTCCACAGGGAAAATCATAATGTATGCGGCAAATTACTGACTAAAGGCAAATTTCTGACTTAAAAACATGAATCTCTAATTTGTTTCTAATAGTTCTTCTTTTGTTTAAATTTTTGTTTTCTTAGTTATGTATAGAAACTTAAGGATAGTAATTTCTGCTCAGGTGGATAGTGGTACTGTTTAGCACAGCTCATTGGTCTTCTGAAACTTTTAAAAATGCAGTCTGATTCATTCCAGCCAAGTTAATTATGAGGTACATATTTTTTTCCCCTAATGGAGACAAATGTAAAAGACAGAGATACAGAAATCATCTCCAGTTTAGACTGAAGAAATTTTAGTTACTACTGTTTGTTCCTGCTATTTGATCACAGTTTATTTTTTTTTTGAAGTCTGTCTCTAATCAAATAAGATTTAATGTTTTAGAAGTAAAAGAGCACCATGACTAAATTAATAAGAAAAGTTAATTTAAGGACAAGAATTGATTTTTAAAAATATAAAAGTACATTTCATGACTTGATTTCAAGATGATCTGGTGGTATCCTTATACTGCTGCAGAAGGAAGTCCACAGTGGGACGAGAATGATGCTTAAAAATCACCACCCTTATTATCTATGACTGAACATGTCTTAGTCCAGGCCAGTGTGCCTACCACCTCTGTGGTACACTGTTGATTTCATTTTTCTTCCAGTATTTACTTTTGGTCCTGGACCAATTATCTAGCTGTGATGGGATTCTCCAAAAGTATCCTACATTTTGTACTTAGTGAACTAGTGATTGTTCTGTTTGCAGACATTCTTTCTGAGGCTCTACTCTTGCCTCGAAAACCTACATTTGCAGAAAGGGAAATGTATAGGTTTTCCTTTTAAATGTATTTATTTTTATTTATATTTTATTTATTTTTGGCTGTGTTGGGTCTTCGTTTCTGTGCGAGGGCCTTCTCTAGTTGCGGCGAGCAGGGGCCACTCCTCATCGTGGTTCGTGGGCCTCTCACTGCCGTGGCGCCTCTTGTTGCGGAGCACAGGCTCCAGAAGCGCAGGCTCAGTAGTTGTGGCTCACGGGCTTAGTTGCACTGCAGCATGTGGGATCTTCCCGGACCAGGGCTCAAATCCGTGTCCCCTGCACTGGCAGGCGGATTCTTAACCACTGCCCCGCCCGTTATTCTTTTTTTTAAAAAAATATTTCCTCATATGTGTTTATGTGATGATGCCTTTATTTATTTTTTTATTATTGTTTATATTTGGCTGAGTTGAGTCTCTGTTGCTGCGCGCAGGCTTTCCCTAGTTGTGGCAAGTGGGGGCTACTCTTTGTTGTGGTGTGCGGACTTCTCATTGTGGTGGCTTCTCTTGTTGCGGAGCGTGGGCTCTAAGAGTGCGGGCTTCAGTAATTGCAGCACCTGGGCTCAGTATTTGCGGCACACAGGCCCTAGAGTGCGCGGGCTTCATTAGTTGCAGCGTGCGGCCTCAGTTGTTGTGGCTGGTGGGCTCTAGAGCGCAGGCTCAGTAGTTGTGATGTACGGGTATACTTGCTCTGCGGCACGTGGGATCTTCCCGGGCCAGGGCTGGAACCCGTGTCCCCTGCATTGGCAGACGGATTCTTAACTAGTGCACCACCAGGAAAGTCCCAGACTTTCCTTTACTTAATGACAATTTTGAAGAGTCCTGGTTCACATATTTCATAGACTGTCCTTCAACTTGGCTTTGTGTGATGTTCTCCTCATGACCATAGTGGAGTTAGGGTTTTGGGGAAAGAGATGTTTACTTTTAATATTCGGTTTCAACTCTATCTCTTGGCTTTTTATATAAGATATTCAATGCATTTAGTTATATATTTAAAAAAGCAGTCTTGTAGACTATTATTTTAAAATCTGCTTGCTATTTTGTAATCTGCTTGGGTTGATGGTGGAATGCTTTTTTTTTTTTTTCAGTACGTGGGCCTCTCCCTGTTGTGGAGTCTCCCGTTACGGAGCACAGGCTCCCAACCCGCATGCTCAGTGGCCATGGCTCACGTGCCTAGCCGCTCCGCGGCATGTGGGATCTTCCCGGACCGAGTCACGAACCCGTGTCCCCTGCATTGGCAGGCAGGCTCTCAACCACTGCTCCACCAGGGAAGCCCGGTACACTTTTGTTTTAATTATGCAGTTGGCTCTATTGTGTTGATTTACATTTTATTTGTAAATCTCAACTGCTTTGGATTATGATGTGTTTACAAGGCTACACAGATAATCTGGAAGGGAAAATGAAGTAATACAAATGACAGAAAAAGTTTTATAATAATGAAATTTTCTTGGCAAGCAGCAACCTTTTCTCAAAGTCAGTCTTTTAATATAATTTGCTTGCTTCCTAAATATGGCTTTCTTGTTTGTTCTTATCTTTATTGATTAGTGAGCATGTTAGATGACTTGGGAGGAATCTCACTGTCTTCAACAAATAATTTGGCATTATTGATCCAGAATGCTGACAATTCTCAAAAATGGGTCAGGAAAATCAAAGTAATAGATGGAAAAAAATCTCAATTTTAGCTGTTGATACAACTTTTCTTAAGTTTAGGGTGTGTTTTATAATTTACGTTACTAAAACAGATGGTGGAAGGTCCACCAAGATATTTATTTTATGTATTTAAAGCATTTTACTTTGCTGTATTGAATTCCATTCATTCTGGAATTTAGGAGCATTTACCTCTTTATGAAAGAGACTATTGAAAGTAGAAAATGATTGATGACCTTCGCTTCCAGTATTCTTCTCAATAGACTTAGGCTCTCTTCTAATGCTTCTTGCATACTAAGTAATTGTATAAGGTTTAGAGAATAATTTAGGTCTGTCTGAAAATTAAGCACAGTACACTAAATAAAGCTTTTTCACTTTGCAGAATATTTTACATGTGTGTCCCATAGATTCATCAGAGATTCTAGTTTTGGATAAAGGCAAGTACATTTAAGGACAATACAGCATCCCTGTCTGTGACATTGGCATTCGAATGAGAAGTGAATTTGGTTCACGACGGTTCTTGGAATGCTTGGCATTTAGGTTATTTTAGGTCAACTCTTTGGGCAATTCAATTAGAGTATTTATTGAATGGTTTTCGTGAGCTGAATGGTTGTCATGTCATGTCATAGATGGTCTAAAACATGACTCTTATTTCTAAAATAGTTGTGTTGGTCAGATAAGGCATCTTACATGAAGTATGTAATCCAAGATAATGATGCATGAGTAAGAGGCAGATCATTCTCGAGGAAGTAATTTTGGTTTTGAGAGAGGCATTCTTAGGGAAATAGGCCTTGCAGTGCTCATTTAGAGCTGGGCAGGCTTGAGGTCCAGAGAGAGGAGGGAAAGGATATTTGGGTAGAGGGAAGGGCATTGGCAGAGCCTCAGAGGCCTGACGGTTCCTGGGGCCTGTGTGGGAATGGTGGGAAAGTTGGGCTGCAGTCAGCCTGTGGGTGGCCTGGACGTTGGGTAATGAGCGTGGCCGTCAGTTTATGGGTGCCCTCTGTAGAGTTGTCTGTAACTTGCTTCCTCCCTGAGGAAGTGTGACACGCTTCTGCTAGCTGCAGTGTCTTCCCCACAGCTGTGCTGTCCATTGAGGAGAAGGGGGCCTGCTCTGCCATGGATTCCTTACTCCTCAGGGTATGGCGTGTGAGTTATTTTAATAATGTATCAATCTGCCTTTTCTTTCTTTTGTCACAATGCATTTGCTTTCTAAAGTGGTCTTGTTTTCAGGATAATAATTGGGTTTCCACAGGGAAAATCATAATGTATGAGGCAAATTACTGACTAAAGGCAAATTTCTGACTTAAAAACATGAATCTCTAATTTGTTTCTAGTAGTTCTTCTTTTGTTTAAATTTTTGTTTTGTTAGTTATGTATAGAAACTTAAGGATAGTAATTTCTGCTCAGGTGGATAGTGGTACTGTTTAGCACAGCTCATTGGTCTTCTGAAACTTTTACAAATGCAGTCTGATTCATTCCGGCCAAGTTAATTATGAGGTACATATTTTTTTCCCTTATGGAGACAAATGTAAAAGACAGAGATACAGAAATCATCTCCAGTTTAGATTGAAGAAATTTTAGTTACTACTGTTTGTTCCTGCTATTTGATCAGAGTTTATTTTTATTTTTTGAAGTCTGTCTCTAATCAAATAAGATTTAATGTTTTAGAAGTAAAAGAGCACCATGACTAAATTAATAAGAAAAGTTAATTTAAGGACAAGAATTGATTTTTAAAAATATAAAAGTACATTTCATGACTTGATTTCAAGATGATCTGGTGGTATTCTTATACTGCTGCAGAAGGATGTCCACAGTGGGACGAGAATGAGGCTTAAAAATCACCACCCTTATTATCTATGACTGAACATGTCTTAGTCCAGGCCAGTGTGCCTACCACCTCTGTGGTACACTGTTGATTTCATTTTTCTTCCAGTATTTACTTTTGGTCCTGGACCAATTATCTAGCTGTGATGGGATTCTCCAAAAGTATCCTACATTTTGTACTTAGTGAACTAGTGATTGTTCTGTTTGCAGACATTCTTTCTGAGGCTCTACACTTGCCTCGAAAACCTACATTTGCAGAAAGGGAAATGTATAGGTTTTCCTTTTAAATGTATTTATTTTTGTTTATATTATATTTATTTTTGGCTGTGTTGGGTCTTCGTTTCTGTGCGAGGGCCTTCTCTAGTTGCGGCGAGCAGGGGCCACTCCTCATCGTTGTTCGTGGGCCTCTCACTGCCGTGGCGCCTCTTGTTGCAGAGCACAGGCTCCAGAAGCGCAGGCTCAGTAGTTGTGGCTCCCGGGCTTAGTTGCACTGCAGCATGTGGGATCTTCCCGGACCAGGGCTCAAATCCGTGTCCCCTGCACTGGCAGGCGGATTCTTAACCTCTGCCCCGCCCGTTATTCTTTTTTTTTAAATATTTCCTCATTTGTGTTTATGTGATGATGCCTTTATTTATTTTTTTATTATTGTTTATATTTGGCTGAGTTGAGTCTGTGTTGCTGCGCGCAGGCTTTCCCTAGTTGTGGCAAGTGGGGGCTACTCTTTGTTGTGGTGCGCGGACTTCTCATTGTGGTGGCTTCTCTTGTTGCGGAGCGTGGGCTCTAAGAGTGCGGGCTTCAGTAATTGCAGCACCTGGGCTCCGTATTTGCGGCACACAGGCACTAGAGTGCGCGGGCTTCATTAGTTGCAGCGTGTGGCCTCAGTTGTTGTGGCTGGCGGGCTCTAGAGCGCAGGCTCAGTAGTTGTGATGTACGGGCTTACTTGCTCTGCGGCATGTGGGATCTTCCCGGACCAGGGCTGGAACCCGTGTCCCCTGCATTGGCAGACGGATTCTTAACTAGTGCACCACCAGGAAAGTCCCAGACTTTCCTTTTCTTAATGACAATTTTGAAGAGTCCTGGTTCACATATTTCATAGACTGTCCTTCAACTTGGCTTTGTGTGATGTTCTCCTCATGACTGGAGTGGAGTTAGGGTTTTGGGGAAGGAGATGTTTACTTTTAATATTCGGTTTCAACTCTGTCTCTTGGCTTTTTATATAAGATATTCAATGCATTTAGTTATATATTTAAAAAGCAGGCTTGTAGACTATTATTTTAAAATCTGCTTGCTATTTTGTAATCTGCTTGGGTTGATGGTGGAATGTTTTTTTTTTTTTTTCAGTACGTGGGCCTCTCCCTGTTGTGGAGTCTCCCGTTCCAGAGCACAGGCTCCCAACCCGCATGCTCAGTGGCCATGGCTCACGGGCCTAGCCGCTCCGCGGCATGTGGGATCTTCCCGGACCGAGTCACGAACCCGTGTCCCCTGCATTGGCAGGCAGGCTCTCAACCACTGCTCCACCAGGGAAGCCCGTTACACTTTTGTTTTAATTATGCAGTTGGCTCTATTGTGTTGATTTACATTTTATTGGTAAATCTCAACTGCTTTGGATTATGATGTGTTTACAAGGCTACACAGATAATCTGGAAGGGAAAATGAAGTAATACAAATGACAGAAAATGTTTTATAATAATAAAATTTTCTTGGCAAGCAGCAACCTTTTCTCAAAGTCAGTCTTTTAATATAATTTGCTTGCTTCATAAATATGGCTTTCTTGTTTGTTCTTATCTTTATTGATTAGTGAGCATGTTAGATGACTTTGAAGGAATCTCACTGTCTTCAAGAAATAATTTGGCATTTTTGATCCGGAATGCTGACAATTCTCAAAAATGGGTCAGGAAAATCAAAGTAATAGATGGAAAAAAATCTCAATTTTAGCTGTTGATACAACTTTTCTTAAGTTTAGGGTGTGTTTTATAATTTACGTTACTAAAACAGATGGTGGAAGGTCCACCAATATATTTATTTTATGTTTTTAAAGCATTTTACTTTGCTGTATTGAATTCAATTCATTCTGGAATTTAGGAGAATTTACCTCTTTATGAAAGAGATTATTGAAAGTAGAAAATGATTGATGACCTTCGCTTCCAGTATTCTTCTCAATAGACTTAGTCTCTCTTCTAATGCTTCCTGTATACTCAGTAATTGTATAAGGTTTAGAGAAAAATGCAGGTCTGGCTGAACATTAAGCACAGTACACTAAATAAAGCTTTTTTACTTTGCAGAATATTTTACATGTGTGTCCCATAGATTCATCAGAGATTCTAGTTTTGGATAAAGGCAAGTACATTTAAGGACAATACAACATCCCTGTCTATGACATTGGCATTCGAATGAGAAGTGAATTTGGTTCAGGACGGTTCTTGGAATGCTTGGCATTTAGGTTATTTTAGGTCAACTCTTTGGGCAATTCAATTAGAGTATTTATTGAATGGTTTTCGTGAGCTGAATGGTTGTCATGTCATGTCATAGATGGTCTAAAACATGACTCTTATTTCTACAATAGTTGTGTTGGTCAGATAAGGCATCTTACCTGATGTATTTAATCCAAGATAATGATGCATGAGTAAGAGGCAGATCATTCTCGAGGAAGTAATTTTGGTTTTGAGAGAGGCATTCTTAGGGAAATAGGCCTTGCAGTGCTCATTTAGAGCTGGGCAGGATTGAGGTCCAGAGAGAGGAGGGAAAGGATATTTGGGTGGAGGGAAGGGCATTGGCAGAGCCTCAGAGGCCTGACGGTTCCTGGGGCCTGTGTGGGAATGGTGGGAAAGTTGGGCTGCAGTCAGCCTGTGGGTGGCCTGGACGTTGGGTAATGAGCGTGGCCGTCAGTTTATGGGTGCCCTCTGTAGAGTTGTCTGTAACTTGCTTCCTCCCTGAGGAAGTGTGACACGCTTCTGCTAGCTGCAGTGTCTTCCCCACAGCTGTGCTGTCCATTGAGGAGAAGGGGGCCTGCTCTGCCATGGCTTCCTTACTCCTCAGGGTATGGCGTGTGAGTTATTTTAATAATGTATCAATCTGCCTTTTCTTTCTTTTGTCACAATGCATTTGCTTTCTAAAGTGGTCTTGTTTTCAGGATAATAATTGGGTTTCCACAGGGAAAATCATAATGTATGAGGCAAATTACTGACTAAAGGCAAATTTCTGACTTAAAAACATGAATCTCTAATTTGTTTCTAGTAGTTCTTCTTTTGTTTAAATTTTTGTTTTGTTAGTTATGTATAGAAACTTAAGGATAGTAATTTCTGCTCAGGTGGATAGTGGTACTGTTTAGCACAGCTCATTGGTCTTCTGAAACTTTTACAAATGCAGTCTGATTCATTCCGGCCAAGTTAATTATGAGGTACATATTTTTTTCCCCTAATGGAGACAAATGTAAAAGACAGAGATACAGAAATCATCTCCAGTTTAGATTGAAGAAATTTTAGTTACTACTGTTTGTTCCTGCTATTTGATCAGAGTTTATTTTTATTTTTTGAAGTCTGTCTCTAATCAAATAAGATTTAATGTTTTAGAAGTAAAAGAGCACCATGACTAAACTGATAAGAAAAGTTAATTTAAGGACAAGAATTGATTTTTAAAAATATAAAAGTACATTTCATGACTTGATTTCAAGATGATCTTGTGGTATCCTTATACTGCTGCAGAGGGAAGTCCACAGTGGGACGAGAATGATGCTTAAAAATCACCACCCTTATTATCTATGACTGAACATGTCTTATTCCAGGCCAGTGTGCCTACCACCTCTGTGGTACACTGTTGATTTCATTTTTCTTCCAGTATTTACTTTTGGTCCTGGACCAATTATCTAGCTGTGATGGGATTCTCCAAAATTATCCTACATTTTGTACTTAGTGAACTAGTGATTGTTCTGTTTGCAGACATTCTTTCTGAGGCTCTACTCTTGCCTCGAAAACCTACATTTGCAGAAAGGGAAATGTATAGGTTTTCCTTTTAAATGTATTTATTTTTATTTATATTTTATTTATTTTTGGCTGTGTTGGGTCTTCGTTTCTGTGCGGAGGCCTTCTCTAGTTGCGGCGAGCAGGGGCCACTCCTCATCGTGGTTCGAGGGCCTCTCAGTGCCGTGGCGCCTCTTGTTGTGGAGCACAGGCTCCAGAAGCGCAGGCTCAGTAGTTGTGGCTCCCGGGCTTAGTTGCACTGCAGCATGTGGGATCTTCCCGGACCAGGGCTCAAATCCGTGTCCCCTGCACTGGCAGGCGGATTCTTAACCACTGCCCAGCCCGTTATTCTTTTTTTAAAAAAAATATTTCCTCATTTGTGTTTATGTGATGATGCCTTTATTTATTTTTTTATTATTGTTTATATTTGGCTGAGTTGAGTCTCTTTTGCTGCGCGCAGGCTTTCCCTAGTTGTGGCAAGTGGGGGCTAATCTTTGTTGTGGTGTGCGGACTTCTCATTGTGGTGGCTTCTCTTGTTGCGGAGCGTGGGCTCTAAGAGTGCGGGCTTCAGTAATTGCAGCACCTGGGCTCAGTATTTGCGGCACACAGGCCCTAGAGTGCGCGGCCTTCATTAGTTGCAGCGTGTGGCCTCAGTTGTTGTGGCTGGTGGGCTCTAGAGCGCAGGCTCAGTAGTTGTGATGTACGGGCTTACTTGCTCTGCGGCACGTGGGATCTTCCCGGACCAGGGCTGGAACCCGTGTCTCCTGCATTGGCAGACGGGTTCTTAACTAGTGCACCACCAGGAAAGTCCCAGACTTTCCTTTTCTTAATGACAATTTTGAAGAGTCCTGGTTCACATATTTCATAGACTGTCCTTCAACTTGGCTTTGTGTGATGTTCTCCTCATGACCATAGTGGAGTTAGGGTTTTGGGGAAGGAGATGTTTACTTTTAATATTCAGTTTCAACTCTGTCTCTTGGCTTTTTATATAAGATATTCAATGCATTTAGTTATATATTTAAAAAAGCAGGCTTGTAGACTATTATTTTAAAATCTGCTTGCTATTTTGTAATCTGCTTGGGTTGATGGTGGAATGTTTTTTTTTTTTTTTTCAGTACGTGGGCCTCTCCCTGTTGTGGAGTCTCCCGTTCCGGAGCACAGGCTCCCAACCCGCATGCTCAGTGGCCATGGCTCACGGGCCTAGCCGCTCCGCGGCATGTGGGATCTTCCCGGACCGAGTCACGAACCCGTGTCCCCTGCATTGGCAGGCAGGGTCTCAACCACTGCTCCACCAGGCAAGCCCGTTACACTTTTGTTTTAATTATGCAGTTGGCTCTATTGTGTTGATTTACATTTTATTGGTAAATCTCAACTGCTTTGGATTATGATGTGTTTACAAGGCTACACAGATAATCTGGAAGGGAAAATGAAGTAATACAAATGACAGAAAATGTTTTATAATAATAAAATTTTCTTGGCAAGCAGCAACCTTTTCTCAAAGTCAGTCTTTTAATATAATTTGCTTGCTTCATAAATATGGCTTTCTTGTTTGTTCTTATCTTTATTGATTAGTGAGCATGTTAGATGACTTGGAAGGAATCTCACTGTCTTCAAGAAATAATTTGGCATTTTTGATCCGGAATGCTGACAATTCTCAAAAATGGGTCAGGAAAATCAAAGTAATAGATGGAAAAAAATCTCAATTTTAGCTGTTGATACAACTTTTCTTAAGTTTAGGGTGTGTTTTATAATTTACGTTACTAAAACAGATGTTGGAAGGTCCACCAACATATTTATTTTATGTTTTTAAATCATTTTACTTTGCTGTATTGAATTCAATTCATTCTGGAATTTAGGAGAATTTACCTCTTTATGAAAGAGATTATTGAAAGTAGAAAATGATTGATGACCTTCGCTTCCAGTATTCTTCTCAATAGACTTAGTCTCTCTTCTAATGCTTCCTGTATACTCAGTAATTGTATAAGGTTTAGAGAAAAATGCAGGTCTGGCTGAACATTAAGCACAGTACACTAAATAAAGTTTTTTACTTTGCAGAATATTTTACATGTGTGTCCCATAGATTCATCAGAGATTCTAGTTTTGGATAAAGGCAAGTACATTTAAGGACAATACAACATCCCTGTCTATGACATTGGCATTCGAATGAGAAGTGAATTTGGTTCAGGACGGTTCTTGGAATGCTTGGCATTTAGGTTATTTTAGGTCAACTCTTTGGGCAATTCAATTAGAGTATTTATTGAATGGTTTTCGTGAGCTGAATGGTTGTCATGTCATGTCATAGATGGTCTAAAACATGACTCTTATTTCTACAATAGTTGTGTTGGTCAGATAAGGCATCTTACCTGATGTATTTAATCCAAGATAATGATGCATGAGTAAGAGGCAGATCATTCTCGAGGAAGTAATTTTGGTTTTGAGAGAGGCATTCTTAGGGAAATAGGCCTTGCAGTGCTCATTTAGAGCTGGGCAGGATTGAGGTCCAGAGAGAGGAGGGAAAGGATATTTGGGTGGAGGGAAGGGCATTGGCAGAGCCTCAGAGGCCTGACGGTTCCTGGGGCCTGTGTGGGAATGGTGGGAAAGTTGGGCTGCAGTCAGCCTGTGGGTGGCCTGGACGTTGGGTAATGAGCGTGGCCGTCAGTTTATGGGTGCCCTCTGTAGAGTTGTCTGTAACTTGCTTCCTCCCTGAGGAAGTGTGACACGCTTCTGCTAGCTGCAGTGTCTTCCCCACAGCTGTGCTGTCCATTGAGGAGAAGGGGGCCTGCTCTGCCATGGCTTCCTTACTCCTCAGGGTATGGCGTGTGAGTTATTTTAATAATGTATCAATCTGCCTTTTCTTTCTTTTGTCACAATGCATTTGCTTTCTAAAGTGGTCTTCTTTTCAGGATAATAATTGGGTTTCCACAGGGAAAATCATAATGTATGAGGCAAATTACTGACTAAAGGCAAATTTCTGACTTAAAAACATGAATCTCTAATTTGTTTCTAATAGTTCTTCTTTTGTTTAAATTTTTGTTTTGTTAGTTATGTATAGAAACTTAAGGATAGTAATTTCTGCTCAGGTGGATAGTGGTACTGTTTAGCACAGCTCATTGGTCTTCTGAAACTTTTAAAAATGCAGTCTGATTCATTCCAGCCAAGTTAATTATGAGGTACATATTTTTTTCCCCTAATGGAGACAAATGTAAAAGACAGAGATACAGAAATCATCTCCAGTTTAGATTGAAGAAATTTTAGTTACTACTGTTTGTTCCTGCTATTTGATCACTGTTTATTTTTTTTTTGAAGTCTGTCTCTAATCAAATAAGATTTAATGTTTTAGAAGTAAAAGAGCACCATGACTAAATTAATAAGAAAAGTTAATTTAAGGACAAGAATTGATTTTTAAAAATATAAAAGTACATTTCATGACTTGATTTCAAGATGATCTGGTGGTATCCTTATACTGCTGCAGAAGGAAGTCCACAGTGGGACGAGAATGATGCTTAAAAATCACCACCCTTATTATCTATGACTGAACATGTCTTAGTCCAGGCCAGTGTGCCTACCACCTCTGTGGTACACTGTTGATTTCATTTTTCTTCCAGTATTTACTTTTGGTCCTGGACCAATTATCTAGCTGTGATGGGATTCTCCAAAAGTATCCTACATTTTGTACTTAGTGAACTAGTGATTGTTCTGTTTGCAGACATTCTTTCTGAGGCTCTACTCTTGCCTCGGAAACCTACATTTGCAGAAAGGGAAATGTATAGGTTTTCCTTTTAAATGTATTTATTTTTATTTATATTTTATTTATTTTTGGCTGTGTTGGGTCTTCGTTTCTGTGCGAGGGCCTTCTCTAGTTGCGGCGAGCAGGGGCCACTCCTCATCGTGGTTCGTGGGCCTCTCACTGCCGTGGCGCCTCTTGTTGCGGAGCACAGGCTCCAGAAGCGCAGGCTCAGTAGTTGTGGCTCACGGGCTTAGTTGCACTGCAGCATGTGGGATCTTCCCGGACCAGGGCTCAAATCCGTGTCCCCTGCACTGGCAGGCGGATTCTTAACCACTGCCCCGCCCGTTATTCTTTTTTTTAAAAAAATATTTCCTCATATGTGTTTATGTGATGATGCCTTTATTTATTTTTTTATTATTGTTTATATTTGGCTGAGTTGAGTCTCTGTTGCTGCGCGCAGGCTTTCCCTAGTTGTGGCAAGTGGGGGCTACTCTTTGTTGTGGTGTGCGGACTTCTCATTGTGGTGGCTTCTCTTGTTGCGGAGCGTGGGCTCTAAGAGTGCGGGCTTCAGTAATTGCAGCACCTGGGCTCAGTATTTGCGGCACACAGGCCCTAGAGTGCGCGGGCTTCATTAGTTGCAGCGTGCGGCCTCAGTTGTTGTGGCTGGTGGGCTCTAGAGCGCAGGCTCAGTAGTTGTGATGTACGGGTATACTTGCTCTGCGGCACGTGGGATCTTCCCGGACCAGGGCTGGAACCCGTGTCCCCTGCATTGGCAGACGGATTCTTAACTAGTGCACCACCAGGAAAGTCCCAGACTTTCCTTTTCTTAATGACAATTTTGAAGAGTCCTGGTTCACATATTTCATAGACTGTCCTTCAACTTGGCTTTGTGTGATGTTCTCCTCATGACCATAGTGGAGTTAGGGTTTTGGGGAAAGAGATGTTTACTTTTAATATTCGGTTTCAACTCTATCTCTTGGCTTTTTATATAAGATATTCAATGCATTTAGTTATATATTTAAAAAAGCAGTCTTGTAGACTATTATTTTAAAATCTGCTTGCTATTTTGTAATCTGCTTGGGTTGATGGTGGAATGCTTTTTTTTTTTTTTCAGTACGTGGGCCTCTCCCTGTTGTGGAGTCTCCCGTTACGGAGCACAGGCTCCCAACCCGCATGCTCAGTGGCCATGGCTCACGGGCCTAGCCGCTCCGCGGCATGTGGGATCTTCCCGGACCGAGTCACGAACCCGTGTCCCCTGCATTGGCAGGCAGGCTCTCAACCACTGCTCCACCAGGGAAGCCCGGTACACTTTTGTTTTAATTATGCAGTTGGCTCTATTGTGTTGATTTACATTTTATTTGTAAATCTCAACTGCTTTGGATTATGATGTGTTTACAAGGCTACACAGATAATCTGGAAGGGAAAATGAAGTAATACAAATGACAGAAAAAGTTTTATAATAATGA
The DNA here is from genome assembly GCF_964165515.1 of Mesoplodon bidens. NCBI lineage: Eukaryota > Metazoa > Chordata > Mammalia > Artiodactyla > Ziphiidae > Mesoplodon > Mesoplodon bidens. The sequence goes on along the minus strand of NW_027672356.1, from coordinate 128,047 downwards.
AATTTTCTTGGCAAGCAGCAACCTTTTCTCAAAGTCAGTCTTTTAATATAATTTGCTTGCTTCCTAAATATGGCTTTCTTGTTTGTTCTTATCTTTATTGATTAGTGAGCATGTTAGATGACTTGGGAGGAATCTCACTGTCTTCAACAAATAATTTGGCATTATTGATCCAGAATGCTGACAATTCTCAAAAATGGGTCAGGAAAATCAAAGTAATAGATGGAAAAAAATCTCAATTTTAGCTGTTGATATAACTTTTCTTAAATTTAGGGTGTTTTTTATAATTTAAGTTACTAAAACAGATGGTGGAAGGTCCACCAAGATATTTATTTTATGTATTTAAAGCATTTTACTTTGCTGTATTGAATTCCATTCATTCTGGAATTTAGGAGCATTTACCTCTTTATGAAAGAGACTATTGAAAGTAGAAAATGATTGATGACCTTCGCTTCCAGTATTCTTCTCAATAGACTTAGGCTCTCTTCTAATGCTTCTTGCATACTAAGTAATTGTATAAGGTTTAGAGAATAATTTAGGTCTGTCTGAACATTAAGCACAGTACACTAAATAAAGCTTTTTCACTTTGCAGAATATTTTACATGTGTGTCCCATAGATTCATCAGAGATTCTAGTTTTGGATAAAGGCAAGTACATTTAAGGACAATACAGCATCCCTGTCTGTGACATTGGCATTCGAATGAGAAGTGAATTTGGTTCAGGACGGTTCTTGGAATGCTTGGCATTTAGGTTATTTTAGGTCAACTCTTTGGGCAATTCAATTAGAGTATTTATTGAATGGTTTTCGTGAGCTGAATGGTTGTCATGTCATGTCATAGATGGTCTAAAACATGACTCTTATTTCTAAAATAGTTGTGTTGGTCAGATAAGGCATCTTACATGAAGTATGTAATCCAAGATAATGATGCATGAGTAAGAGGCAGATCATTCTCGAGGAAGTAATTTTGGTTTTGAGAGAGGCATTCTTAGGGAAATAGGCCTTGCAGTGCTCATTTAGAGCTGGGCAGGCTTGAGGTCCAGAGAGAGGAGGGAAAGGATATTTGGGTAGAGGGAAGGGCATTGGCAGAGCCTCAGAGGCCTGACGGTTCCTGGGGCCTGTGTGGGAATGGTGGGAAAGTTGGGCTGCAGTCAGCCTGTGGGTGGCCTGGACGTTGGGTAATGAGCGTGGCCGTCAGTTTATGGGTGCCCTCTGTAGAGTTGTCTGTAACTTGCTTCCTCCCTGAGGAAGTGTGACACGCTTCTGCTAGCTGCAGTGTCTTCCCCACAGCTGTGCTGTCCATTGAGGAGAAGGGGGCCTGCTCTGCCATGGATTCCTTACTCCTCAGGGTATGGCGTGTGAGTTATTTTAATAATGTATCAATCTGCCTTTTCTTTCTTTTGTCACAATGCATTTGCTTTCTAAAGTGGTCTTCTTTTCAGGATAATAATTGGGTTTCCACAGGGAAAATCATAATGTATGAGGCAAATTACTGACTAAAGGCAAATTTCTGACTTAAAAACATGAATCTCTAATTTGTTTCTAGTAGTTCTTCTTTTGTTTAAATTTTTGTTTTGTTAGTTATGTATAGAAACTTAAGGATAGTAATTTCTGCTCAGGTGGATAGTGGTACTGTTTAGCACAGCTCATTGGTCTTCTGAAACTTTTACAAATGCAGTCTGATTCATTCCGGCCAAGTTAATTATGAGGTACATATTTTTTTCCCTTATGGAGACAAATGTAAAAGACAGAGATACAGAAATCATCTCCAGTTTAGACTGAAGAAATTTTAGTTACTACTGTTTGTTCCTGCTATTTGATCAGAGTTTATTTTTATTTTTTGAAGTCTGTCTCTAATCAAATAAGATTTAATGTTTTAGAAGTAAAAGAGCACCATGACTAAATTAATAAGAAAAGTTAATTTAAGGACAAGAATTGATTTTTAAAAATATAAAAGTACATTTCATGACTTGATTTCAAGATGATCTGGTGGTATTCTTATACTGCTGCAGAAGGATGTCCACAGTGGGACGAGAATGAGGCTTAAAAATCACCACCCTTATTATCTATGACTGAACATGTCTTAGTCCAGGCCAGTGTGCCTACCACCTCTGTGGTACACTGTTGATTTCATTTTTCTTCCAGTATTTACTTTTGGTCCTGGACCAATTATCTAGCTGTGATGGGATTCTCCAAAAGTATCCTACATTTTGTACTTAGTGAACTAGTGATTGTTCTGTTTGCAGACATTCTTTCTGAGGCTCTACACTTGCCTCGAAAACCTACATTTGCAGAAAGGGAAATGTATAGGTTTTCCTTTTAAATGTATTTATTTTTGTTTATATTTTATTTATTTTTGGCTGTGTTGGGTCTTCGTTTCTGTGCGAGGGCCTTCTCTAGTTGCGGCGAGCAGGGGCCACTCCTCATCGTTGTTCGTGGGCCTCTCACTGCCGTGGCGCCTCTTGTTGCAGAGCACAGGCTCCAGAAGCGCAGGCTCAGTAGTTGTGGCTCCCGGGCTTAGTTGCACTGCAGCATGTGGGATCTTCCCGGACCAGGGCTCAAATCCGTGTCCCCTGCACTGGCAGGCGGATTCTTAACCTCTGCCCCGCCCGTTATTCTTTTTTTTTAAATATTTCCTCATTTGTGTTTATGTGATGATGCCTTTATTTATTTTTTTATTATTGTTTATATTTGGCTGAGTTGAGTCTGTGTTGCTGCGCGCAGGCTTTCCCTAGTTGTGGCAAGTGGGGGCTACTCTTTGTTGTGGTGCGCGGACTTCTCATTGTGGTGGCTTCTCTTGTTGCGGAGCGTGGGCTCTAAGAGTGCGGGCTTCAGTAATTGCAGCACCTGGGCTCCGTATTTGCGGCACACAGGCACTAGAGTGCGCGGGCTTCATTAGTTGCAGCGTGTGGCCTCAGTTGTTGTGGCTGGCGGGCTCTAGAGCGCAGGCTCAGTAGTTGTGATGTACGGGCTTACTTGCTCTGCGGCACGTGGGATCTTCCCGGACCAGGGCTGGAACCCGTGTCCCCTGCATTGGCAGACGGATTCTTAACTAGTGCACCACCAGGAAAGTCCCAGACTTTCCTTTTCTTAATGACAATTTTGAAGAGTCCTGGTTCACATATTTCATAGACTGTCCTTCAACTTGGCTTTGTGTGATGTTCTCCTCATGACTGGAGTGGAGTTAGGGTTTTGGGGAAGGAGATGTTTACTTTTAATATTCGGTTTCAACTCTGTCTCTTGGCTTTTTATATAAGATATTCAATGCATTTAGTTATATATTTAAAAAGCAGGCTTGTAGACTATTATTTTAAAATCTGCTTGCTATTTTGTAATCTGCTTGGGTTGATGGTGGAATGTTTTTTTTTTTTTTTTTTTCAGTACGTGGGCCTCTCCCTGTTGTGGAGTCTCCCGTTCCGGAGCACAGGCTCCCAACCCGCATGCTCAGTGGCCATGGCTCACGGGCCTAGCCGCTCCGCGGCATGTGGGATCTTCCCGGACCGAGTCACGAACCCGTGTCCCCTGCATTGGCAGGCAGGCTCTCAACCACTGCTCCACCAGGGAAGCCCGTTACACTTTTGTTTTAATTATGCAGTTGGCTCTATTGTGTTGATTTACATTTTATTGGTAAATCTCAACTGCTTTGGATTATGATGTGTTTACAAGGCTACACAGATAATCTGGAAGGGAAAATGAAGTAATACAAATGACAGAAAATGTTTTATAATAATAAAATTTTCTTGGCAAGCAGCAACCTTTTCTCAAAGTCAGTCTTTTAATATAATTTGCTTGCTTCATAAATATGGCTTTCTTGTTTGTTCTTATCTTTATTGATTAGTGAGCATGTTAGATGACTTTGAAGGAATCTCACTGTCTTCAAGAAATAATTTGGCATTTTTGATCCGGAATGCTGACAATTCTCAAAAATGGGTCAGGAAAATCAAAGTAATAGATGGAAAAAAATCTCAATTTTAGCTGTTGATACAACTTTTCTTAAGTTTAGGGTGTGTTTTATAATTTACGTTACTAAAACAGATGGTGGAAGGTCCACCAATATATTTATTTTATGTTTTTAAAGCATTTTACTTTGCTGTATTGAATTCAATTCATTCTGGAATTTAGGAGAATTTACCTCTTTATGAAAGAGATTATTGAAAGTAGAAAATGATTGATGACCTTCGCTTCCAGTATTCTTCTCAATAGACTTAGTCTCTCTTCTAATGCTTCCTGTATACTCAGTAATTGTATAAGGTTTAGAGAAAAATGCAGGTCTGGCTGAACATTAAGCACAGTACACTAAATAAAGCTTTTTTACTTTGCAGAATATTTTACATGTGTGTCCCATAGATTCATCAGAGATTCTAGTTTTGGATAAAGGCAAGTACATTTAAGGACAATACAACATCCCTGTCTATGACATTGGCATTCGAATGAGAAGTGAATTTGGTTCAGGACGGTTCTTGGAATGCTTGGCATTTAGGTTATTTTAGGTCAACTCTTTGGGCAATTCAATTAGAGTATTTATTGAATGGTTTTCGTGAGCTGAATGGTTGTCATGTCATGTCATAGATGGTCTAAAACATGACTCTTATTTCTACAATAGTTGTGTTGGTCAGATAAGGCATCTTACCTGATGTATTTAATCCAAGATAATGATGCATGAGTAAGAGGCAGATCATTCTCGAGGAAGTAATTTTGGTTTTGAGAGAGGCATTCTTAGGGAAATAGGCCTTGCAGTGCTCATTTAGAGCTGGGCAGGATTGAGGTCCAGAGAGAGGAGGGAAAGGATATTTGGGTGGAGGGAAGGGCATTGGCAGAGCCTCAGAGGCCTGACGGTTCCTGGGGCCTGTGTGGGAATGGTGGGAAAGTTGGGCTGCAGTCAGCCTGTGGGTGGCCTGGACGTTGGGTAATGAGCGTGGCCGTCAGTTTATGGGTGCCCTCTGTAGAGTTGTCTGTAACTTGCTTCCTCCCTGAGGAAGTGTGACACGCTTCTGCTAGCTGCAGTGTCTTCCCCACAGCTGTGCTGTCCATTGAGGAGAAGGGGGCCTGCTCTGCCATGGCTTCCTTACTCCTCAGGGTATGGCGTGTGAGTTATTTTAATAATGTATCAATCTGCCTTTTCTTTCTTTTGTCACAATGCATTTGCTTTCTAAAGTGGTCTTGTTTTCAGGATAATAATTGGGTTTCCACAGGGAAAATCATAATGTATGAGGCAAATTACTGACTAAAGGCAAATTTCTGACTTAAAAACATGAATCTCTAATTTGTTTCTAGTAGTTCTTCTTTTGTTTAAATTTTTGTTTTGTTAGTTATGTATAGAAACTTAAGGATAGTAATTTCTGCTCAGGTGGATAGTGGTACTGTTTAGCACAGCTCATTGGTCTTCTGAAACTTTTACAAATGCAGTCTGATTCATTCCGGCCAAGTTAATTATGAGGTATATATTTTTTTCCCCTAATGGAGACAAATGTAAAAGACAGAGATACAGAAATCATCTCCAGTTTAGATTGAAGAAATTTTAGTTACTACTGTTTGTTCCTGCTATTTGATCAGAGTTTATTTTTATTTTTTGAAGTCTGTCTCTAATCAAATAAGATTTAATGTTTTAGAAGTAAAAGAGCACCATGACTAAACTGATAAGAAAAGTTAATTTAAGGACAAGAATTGATTTTTAAAAATATAAAAGTACATTTCATGACTTGATTTCAAGATGATCTTGTGGTATCCTTATACTGCTGCAGAGGGAAGTCCACAGTGGGACGAGAATGATGCTTAAAAATCACCACCCTTATTATCTATGACTGAACATGTCTTATTCCAGGCCAGTGTGCCTACCACCTCTGTGGTACACTGTTGATTTCATTTTTCTTCCAGTATTTACTTTTGGTCCTGGACCAATTATCTAGCTGTGATGGGATTCTCCAAAATTATCCTACATTTTGTACTTAGTGAACTAGTGATTGTTCTGTTTGCAGACATTCTTTCTGAGGCTCTACTCTTGCCTCGAAAACCTACATTTGCAGAAAGGGAAATGTATAGGTTTTCCTTTTAAATGTATTTATTTTTATTTATATTTTATTTATTTTTGGCTGTGTTGGGTCTTCGTTTCTGTGCGGGGGCCTTCTCTAGTTGCGGCGAGCAGGGGCCACTCCTCATCGTGGTTCGAGGGCCTCTCAGTGCCGTGGCGCCTCTTGTTGTGGAGCACAGGCTCCAGAAGCGCAGGCTCAGTAGTTGTGGCTCCCGGGCTTAGTTGCACTGCAGCATGTGGGATCTTCCCGGACCAGGGCTCAAATCCGTGTCCCCTGCACTGGCAGGCGGATTCTTAACCACTGCCCAGCCCGTTATTCTTTTTTTAAAAAAAATATTTCCTCATTTGTGTTTATGTGATGATGCCTTTATTTATTTTTTTATTATTGTTTATATTTGGCTGAGTTGAGTCTCTTTTGCTGCGCGCAGGCTTTCCCTAGTTGTGGCAAGTGGGGGCTAATCTTTGTTGTGGTGTGCGGACTTCTCATTGTGGTGGCTTCTCTTGTTGCGGAGCGTGGGCTCTAAGAGTGCGGGCTTCAGTAATTGCAGCACCTGGGCTCAGTATTTGCGGCACACAGGCCCTAGAGTGCGCGGCCTTCATTAGTTGCAGCGTGTGGCCTCAGTTGTTGTGGCTGGTGGGCTCTAGAGCGCAGGCTCAGTAGTTGTGATGTACGGGCTTACTTGCTCTGCGGCACGTGGGATCTTCCCGGACCAGGGCTGGAACCCGTGTCTCCTGCATTGGCAGACGGATTCTTAACTAGTGCACCACCAGGAAAGTCCCAGACTTTCCTTTTCTTAATGACAATTTTGAAGAGTCCTGGTTCACATATTTCATAGACTGTCCTTCAACTTGGCTTTGTGTGATGTTCTCCTCATGACCATAGTGGAGTTAGGGTTTTGGGGAAGGAGATGTTTACTTTTAATATTCAGTTTCAACTCTGTCTCTTGGCTTTTTATATAAGATATTCAATGCATTTAGTTATATATTTAAAAAAGCAGGCTTGTAGACTATTATTTTAAAATCTGCTTGCTATTTTGTAATCTGCTTGGGTTGATGGTGGAATGTTTTTTTTTTTTTTTTTCAGTACGTGGGCCTCTCCCTGTTGTGGAGTCTCCCGTTCCGGAGCACAGGCTCCCAACCCGCATGCTCAGTGGCCATGGCTCACGGGCCTAGCCGCTCCGCGGCATGTGGGATCTTCCCGGACCGAGTCACGAACCCGTGTCCCCTGCATTGGCAGGCAGGGTCTCAACCACTGCTCCACCAGGCAAGCCCGTTACACTTTTGTTTTAATTATGCAGTTGGCTCTATTGTGTTGATTTACATTTTATTGGTAAATCTCAACTGCTTTGGATTATGATGTGTTTACAAGGCTACACAGATAATCTGGAAGGGAAAATGAAGTAATACAAATGACAGAAAATGTTTTATAATAATAAAATTTTCTTGGCAAGCAGCAACCTTTTCTCAAAGTCAGTCTTTTAATATAATTTGCTTGCTTCATAAATATGGCTTTCTTGTTTGTTCTTATCTTTATTGATTAGTGAGCATGTTAGATGACTTTGAAGGAATCTCACTGTCTTCAAGAAATAATTTGGCATTTTTGATCCGGAATGCTGACAATTCTCAAAAATGGGTCAGGAAAATCAAAGTAATAGATGGAAAAAAATCTCAATTTTAGCTGTTGATACAACTTTTCTTAAGTTTAGGGTGTGTTTTATAATTTACGTTACTAAAACAGATGGTGGAAGGTCCACCAATATATTTATTTTATGTTTTTAAAGCATTTTACTTTGCTGTATTGAATTCAATTCATTCTGGAATTTAGGAGAATTTACCTCTTTATGAAAGAGATTATTGAAAGTAGAAAATGATTGATGACCTTCGCTTCCAGTATTCTTCTCAATAGACTTAGTCTCTCTTCTAATGCTTCCTGTATACTCAGTAATTGTATAAGGTTTAGAGAAAAATGCAGGTCTGGCTGAACATTAAGCACAGTACACTAAATAAAGCTTTTTTACTTTGCAGAATATTTTACATGTGTGTCCCATAGATTCATCAGAGATTCTAGTTTTGGATAAAGGCAAGTACATTTAAGGACAATACAACATCCCTGTCTATGACATTGGCATTCGAATGAGAAGTGAATTTGGTTCAGGACGGTTCTTGGAATGCTTGGCATTTAGGTTATTTTAGGTCAACTCTTTGGGCAATTCAATTAGAGTATTTATTGAATGGTTTTCGTGAGCTGAATGGTTGTCATGTCATGTCATAGATGGTCTAAAACATGACTCTTATTTCTACAATAGTTGTGTTGGTCAGATAAGGCATCTTACCTGATGTATTTAATCCAAGATAATGATGCATGAGTAAGAGGCAGATCATTCTCGAGGAAGTAATTTTGGTTTTGAGAGAGGCATTCTTAGGGAAATAGGCCTTGCAGTGCTCATTTAGAGCTGGGCAGGATTGAGGTCCAGAGAGAGGAGGGAAAGGATATTTGGGTGGAGGGAAGGGCATTGGCAGAGCCTCAGAGGCCTGACGGTTCCTGGGGCCTGTGTGGGAATGGTGGGAAAGTTGGGCTGCAGTCAGCCTGTGGGTGGCCTGGACGTTGGGTAATGAGCGTGGCCGTCAGTTTATGGGTGCCCTCTGTAGAGTTGTCTGTAACTTGCTTCCTCCCTGAGGAAGTGTGACACGCTTCTGCTAGCTGCAGTGTCTTCCCCACAGCTGTGCTGTCCATTGAGGAGAAGGGGGCCTGCTCTGCCATGGCTTCCTTACTCCTCAGGGTATGGCGTGTGAGTTATTTTAATAATGTATCAATCTGCCTTTTCTTTCTTTTGTCACAATGCATTTGCTTTCTAAAGTGGTCTTGTTTTCAGGATAATAATTGGGTTTCCACAGGGAAAATCATAATGTATGAGGCAAATTACTGACTAAAGGCAAATTTCTGACTTAAAAACATGAATCTCTAATTTGTTTCTAGTAGTTCTTCTTTTGTTTAAATTTTTGTTTTGTTAGTTATGTATAGAAACTTAAGGATAGTAATTTCTGCTCAGGTGGATAGTGGTACTGTTTAGCACAGCTCATTGGTCTTCTGAAACTTTTACAAATGCAGTCTGATTCATTCCGGCCAAGTTAATTATGAGGTACATATTTTTTTCCCCTAATGGAGACAAATGTAAAAGACAGAGATACAGAAATCATCTCCAGTTTAGATTGAAGAAATTTTAGTTACTACTGTTTGTTCCTGCTATTTGATCAGAGTTTATTTTTATTTTTTGAAGTCTGTCTCTAATCAAATAAGATTTAATGTTTTAGAAGTAAAAGAGCACCATGACTAAACTGATAAGAAAAGTTAATTTAAGGACAAGAATTGATTTTTAAAAATATAAAAGTACATTTCATGACTTGATTTCAAGATGATCTTGTGGTATCCTTATACTGCTGCAGAGGGAAGTCCACAGTGGGACGAGAATGATGCTTAAAAATCACCACCCTTATTATCTATGACTGAACATGTCTTATTCCAGGCCAGTGTGCCTACCACCTCTGTGGTACACTGTTGATTTCATTTTTCTTCCAGTATTTACTTTTGGTCCTGGACCAATTATCTAGCTGTGATGGGATTCTCCAAAATTATCCTACATTTTGTACTTAGTGAACTAGTGATTGTTCTGTTTGCAGACATTCTTTCTGAGGCTCTACTCTTGCCTCGAAAACCTACATTTGCAGAAAGGGAAATGTATAGGTTTTCCTTTTAAATGTATTTATTTTTATTTATATTTTATTTATTTTTGGCTGTGTTGGGTCTTCGTTTCTGTGCGGGGGCCTTCTCTAGTTGCGGCGAGCAGGGGCCACTCCTCATCGTGGTTCGAGGGCCTCTCAGTGCCGTGGCGCCTCTTGTTGTGGAGCACAGGCTCCAGAAGCGCAGGCTCAGTAGTTGTGGCTCCCGGGCTTAGTTGCACTGCAGCATGTGGGATCTTCCCGGACCAGGGCTCAAATCCGTGTCCCCTGCACTGGCAGGCGGATTCTTAACCACTGCCCAGCCCGTTATTCTTTTTTTAAAAAAAATATTTCCTCATTTGTGTTTATGTGATGATGCCTTTATTTATTTTTTTATTATTGTTTATATTTGGCTGAGTTGAGTCTCTTTTGCTGCGCGCAGGCTTTCCCTAGTTGTGGCAAGTGGGGGCTAATCTTTGTTGTGGTGTGCGGACTTCTCATTGTGGTGGCTTCTCTTGTTGCGGAGCGTGGGCTCTAAGAGTGCGGGCTTCAGTAATTGCAGCACCTGGGCTCAGTATTTGCGGCACACAGGCCCTAGAGTGCGCGGCCTTCATTAGTTGCAGCGTGTGGCCTCAGTTGTTGTGGCTGGTGGGCTCTAGAGCGCAGGCTCAGTAGTTGTGATGTACGGGCTTACTTGCTCTGCGGCACGTGGGATCTTCCCGGACCAGGGCTGGAACCCGTGTCTCCTGCATTGGCAGACGGATTCTTAACTAGTGCACCACCAGGAAAGTCCCAGACTTTCCTTTTCTTAATGACAATTTTGAAGAGTCCTGGTTCACATATTTCATAGACTGTCCTTCAACTTGGCTTTGTGTGATGTTCTCCTCATGACCATAGTGGAGTTAGGGTTTTGGGGAAGGAGATGTTTACTTTTAATATTCAGTTTCAACTCTGTCTCTTGGCTTTTTATATAAGATATTCAATGCATTTAGTTATATATTTAAAAAAGCAGGCTTGTAGACTATTATTTTAAAATCTGCTTGCTATTTTGTAATCTGCTTGGGTTGATGGTGGAATGTTTTTTTTTTTTTTTTTCAGTACGTGGGCCTCTCCCTGTTGTGGAGTCTCCCGTTCCGGAGCACAGGCTCCCAACCCGCATGCTCAGTGGCCATGGCTCACGGGCCTAGCCGCTCCGCGGCATGTGGGATCTTCCCGGACCGAGTCACGAACCCGTGTCCCCTGCATTGGCAGGCAGGGTCTCAACCACTGCTCCACCAGGCAAGCCCGTTACACTTTTGTTTTAATTATGCAGTTGGCTCTATTGTGTTGATTTACATTTTATTGGTAAATCTCAACTGCTTTGGATTATGATGTGTTTACAAGGCTACACAGATAATCTGGAAGGGAAAATGAAGTAATACAAATGACAGAAAATGTTTTATAATAATAAAATTTTCTTGGCAAGCAGCAACCTTTTCTCAAAGTCAGTCTTTTAATATAATTTGCTTGCTTCATAAATATGGCTTTCTTGTTTGTTCTTATCTTTATTGATTAGTGAGCATGTTAGATGACTTGGAAGGAATCTCACTGTCTTCAAGAAATAATTTGGCATTTTTGATCCGGAATGCTGACAATTCTCAAAAATGGGTCAGGAAAATCAAAGTAATAGATGGAAAAAAATCTCAATTTTAGCTGTTGATACAACTTTTCTTAAGTTTAGGGTGTGTTTTATAATTTACGTTACTAAAACAGATGGTGGAAGGTCCACCAATATATTTATTTTATGTTTTTAAAGCATTTTACTTTGCTGTATTGAATTCAATTCATTCTGGAATTTAGGAGAATTTACCTCTTTATGAAAGAGATTATTGAAAGTAGAAAATGATTGATGACCTTCGCTTCCAGTATTCTTCTCAATAGACTTAGTCTCTCTTCTAATGCTTCCTGTATACTCAGTAATTGTATAAGGTTTAGAGAAAAATGCAGGTCTGGCTGAACATTAAGCACAGTACACTAAATAAAGCTTTTTTACTTTGCAGAATATTTTACATGTGTGTCCCATAGATTCATCAGAGATTCTAGTTTTGGATAAAGGCAAGTACATTTAAGGACAATACAACATCCCTGTCTATGACATTGGCATTCGAATGAGAAGTGAATTTGGTTCAGGACGGTTCTTGGAATGCTTGGCATTTAGGTTATTTTAGGTCAACTCTTTGGGCAATTCAATTAGAGTATTTATTGAATGGTTTTCGTGAGCTGAATGGTTGTCATGTCATGTCATAGATGGTCTAAAACATGACTCTTATTTCTACAATAGTTGTGTTGGTCAGATAAGGCATCTTACCTGATGTATTTAATCCAAGATAATGATGCATGAGTAAGAGGCAGATCATTCTCGAGGAAGTAATTTTGGTTTTGAGAGAGGCATTCTTAGGGAAATAGGCCTTGCAGTGCTCATTTAGAGCTGGGCAGGATTGAGGTCCAGAGAGAGGAGGGAAAGGATATTTGGGTGGAGGGAAGGGCATTGGCAGAGCCTCAGAGGCCTGACGGTTCCTGGGGCCTGTGTGGGAATGGTGGGAAAGTTGGGCTGCAGTCAGCCTGTGGGTGGCCTGGACGTTGGGTAATGAGCGTGGCCGTCAGTTTATGGGTGCCCTCTGTAGAGTTGTCTGTAACTTGCTTCCTCCCTGAGGAAGTGTGACACGCTTCTGCTAGCTGCAGTGTCTTCCCCACAGCTGTGCTGTCCATTGAGGAGAAGGGGGCCTGCTCTGCCATGGCTTCCTTACTCCTCAGGGTATGGCGTGTGAGTTATTTTAATAATGTATCAATCTGCCTTTTCTTTCTTTTGTCACAATGCATTTGCTTTCTAAAGTGGTCTTGTTTTCAGGATAATAATTGGGTTTCCACAGGGAAAATCATAATGTATGAGGCAAATTACTGACTAAAGGCAAATTTCTGACTTAAAAACATGAATCTCTAATTTGTTTCTAGTAGTTCTTCTTTTGTTTAAATTTTTGTTTTGTTAGTTATGTATAGAAACTTAAGGATAGTAATTTCTGCTCAGGTGGATAGTGGTACTGTTTAGCACAGCTCATTGGTCTTCTGAAACTTTTACAAATGCAGTCTGATTCATTCCGGCCAAGTTAATTATGAGGTACATATTTTTTTCCCCTAATGGAGACAAATGTAAAAGACAGAGATACAGAAATCATCTCCAGTTTAGATTGAAGAAATTTTAGTTACTACTGTTTGTTCCTGCTATTTGATCAGAGTTTATTTTTATTTTTTGAAGTCTGTCTCTAATCAAATAAGATTTAATGTTTTAGAAGTAAAAGAGCACCATGACTAAACTGATAAGAAAAGTTAATTTAAGGACAAGAATTGATTTTTAAAAATATAAAAGTACATTTCATGACTTGATTTCAAGATGATCTTGTGGTATCCTTATACTGCTGCAGAGGGAAGTCCACAGTGGGACGAGAATGATGCTTAAAAATCACCACCCTTATTATCTATGACTGAACATGTCTTATTCCAGGCCAGTGTGCCTACCACCTCTGTGGTACACTGTTGATTTCATTTTTCTTCCAGTATTTACTTTTGGTCCTGGACCAATTATCTAGCTGTGATGGGATTCTCCAAAATTATCCTACATTTTGTACTTAGTGAACTAGTGATTGTTCTGTTTGCAGACATTCTTTCTGAGGCTCTACTCTTGCCTCGAAAACCTACATTTGCAGAAAGGGAAATGTATAGGTTTTCCTTTTAAATGTATTTATTTTTATTTATATTTTATTTATTTTTGGCTGTGTTGGGTCTTCGTTTCTGTGCGGGGGCCTTCTCTAGTTGCGGCGAGCAGGGGCCACTCCTCATCGTGGTTCGAGGGCCTCTCAGTGCCGTGGCGCCTCTTGTTGTGGAGCACAGGCTCCAGAAGCGCAGGCTCAGTAGTTGTGGCTCCCGGGCTTAGTTGCACTGCAGCATGTGGGATCTTCCCGGACCAGGGCTCAAATCCGTGTCCCCTGCACTGGCAGGCGGATTCTTAACCACTGCCCAGCCCGTTATTCTTTTTTTAAAAAAACTATTTCCTCATTTGTGTTTATGTGATGATGCCTTTATTTATTTTTTTATTATTGTTTATATTTGGCTGAGTTGAGTCTCTTTTGCTGCGCGCAGGCTTTCCCTAGTTGTGGCAAGTGGGGGCTAATCTTTGTTGTGGTGTGCGGACTTCTCATTGTGGTGGCTTCTCTTGTTGCGGAGCGTGGGCTCTAAGAGTGCGGGCTTCAGTAATTGCAGCACCTGGGCTCAGTATTTGCGGCACACAGGCCCTAGAGTGCGCGGCCTTCATTAGTTGCAGCGTGTGGCCTCAGTTGTTGTGGCTGGTGGGCTCTAGAGCGCAGGCTCAGTAGTTGTGATGTACGGGCTTACTTGCTCTGCGGCACGTGGGATCTTCCCGGACCAGGGCTGGAACCCGTGTCTCCTGCATTGGCAGACGGATTCTTAACTAGTGCACCACCAGGAAAGTCCCAGACTTTCCTTTTCTTAATGACAATTTTGAAGAGTCCTGGTTCACATATTTCATAGACTGTCCTTCAACTTGGCTTTGTGTGATGTTCTCCTCATGACCATAGTGGAGTTAGGGTTTTGGGGAAGGAGATGTTTACTTTTAATATTCAGTTTCAACTCTGTCTCTTGGCTTTTTATATAAGATATTCAATGCATTTAGTTATATATTTAAAAAAGCAGGCTTGTAGACTATTATTTTAAAATCTGCTTGCTATTTTGTAATCTGCTTGGGTTGATGGTGGAATGTTTTTTTTTTTTTTTTTTCAGTACGTGGGCCTCTCCCTGTTGTGGAGTCTCCCGTTCCGGAGCACAGGCTCCCAACCCGCATGCTCAGTGGCCATGGCTCACGGGCCTAGCCGCTCCGCGGCATGTGGGATCTTCCCGGACCGAGTCACGAACCCGTGTCCCCTGCATTGGCAGGCAGGGTCTCAACCACTGCTCCACCAGGCAAGCCCGTTACACTTTTGTTTTAATTATGCAGTTGGCTCTATTGTGTTGATTTACATTTTATTGGTAAATCTCAACTGCTTTGGATTATGATGTGTTTACAAGGCTACACAGATAATCTGGAAGGGAAAATGAAGTAATACAAATGACAGAAAATGTTTTATAATAATAAAATTTTCTTGGCAAGCAGCAACCTTTTCTCAAAGTCAGTCTTTTAATATAATTTGCTTGCTTCATAAATATGGCTTTCTTGTTTGTTCTTATCTTTATTGATTAGTGAGCATGTTAGATGACTTGGAAGGAATCTCACTGTCTTCAAGAAATAATTTGGCATTTTTGATCCGGAATGCTGACAATTCTCAAAAATGGGTCAGGAAAATCAAAGTAATAGATGGAAAAAAATCTCAATTTTAGCTGTTGATACAACTTTTCTTAAGTTTAGGGTGTGTTTTATAATTTACGTTACTAAAACAGATGGTGGAAGGTCCACCAATATATTTATTTTATGTTTTTAAAGCATTTTACTTTGCTGTATTGAATTCAATTCATTCTGGAATTTAGGAGAATTTACCTCTTTATGAAAGAGATTATTGAAAGTAGAAAATGATTGATGACCTTCGCTTCCAGTATTCTTCTCAATAGACTTAGTCTCTCTTCTAATGCTTCCTGTATACTCAGTAATTGTATAAGGTTTAGAGAAAAATGCAGGTCTGGCTGAACATTAAGCACAGTACACTAAATAAAGCTTTTTTACTTTGCAGAATATTTTACATGTGTGTCCCATAGATTCATCAGAGATTCTAGTTTTGGATAAAGGCAAGTACATTTAAGGACAATACAACATCCCTGTCTATGACATTGGCATTCGAATGAGAAGTGAATTTGGTTCAGGACGGTTCTTGGAATGCTTGGCATTTAGGTTATTTTAGGTCAACTCTTTGGGCAATTCAATTAGAGTATTTATTGAATGGTTTTCGTGAGCTGAATGGTTGTCATGTCATGTCATAGATGGTCTAAAACATGACTCTTATTTCTACAATAGTTGTGTTGGTCAGATAAGGCATCTTACCTGATGTATTTAATCCAAGATAATGATGCATGAGTAAGAGGCAGATCATTCTCGAGGAAGTAATTTTGGTTTTGAGAGAGGCATTCTTAGGGAAATAGGCCTTGCAGTGCTCATTTAGAGCTGGGCAGGATTGAGGTCCAGAGAGAGGAGGGAAAGGATATTTGGGTGGAGGGAAGGGCATTGGCAGAGCCTCAGAGGCCTGACGGTTCCTGGGGCCTGTGTGGGAATGGTGGGAAAGTTGGGCTGCAGTCAGCCTGTGGGTGGCCTGGACGTTGGGTAATGAGCGTGGCCGTCAGTTTATGGGTGCCCTCTGTAGAGTTGTCTGTAACTTGCTTCCTCCCTGAGGAAGTGTGACACGCTTCTGCTAGCTGCAGTGTCTTCCCCACAGCTGTGCTGTCCATTGAGGAGAAGGGGGCCTGCTCTGCCATGGCTTCCTTACTCCTCAGGGTATGGCGTGTGAGTTATTTTAATAATGTATCAATCTGCCTTTTCTTTCTTTTGTCACAATGCATTTGCTTTCTAAAGTGGTCTTGTTTTCAGGATAATAATTGGGTTTCCACAGGGAAAATCATAATGTATGAGGCAAATTACTGACTAAAGGCAAATTTCTGACTTAAAAACATGAATCTCTAATTTGTTTCTAGTAGTTCTTCTTTTGTTTAAATTTTTGTTTTGTTAGTTATGTATAGAAACTTAAGGATAGTAATTTCTGCTCAGGTGGATAGTGGTACTGTTTAGCACAGCTCATTGGTCTTCTGAAACTTTTACAAATGCAGTCTGATTCATTCCGGCCAAGTTAATTATGAGGTACATATTTTTTTCCCCTAATGGAGACAAATGTAAAAGACAGAGATACAGAAATCATCTCCAGTTTAGATTGAAGAAATTTTAGTTACTACTGTTTGTTCCTGCTATTTGATCAGAGTTTATTTTTATTTTTTGAAGTCTGTCTCTAATCAAATAAGATTTAATGTTTTAGAAGTAAAAGAGCACCATGACTAAACTGATAAGAAAAGTTAATTTAAGGACAAGAATTGATTTTTAAAAATATAAAAGTACATTTCATGACTTGATTTCAAGATGATCTTGTGGTATCCTTATACTGCTGCAGAGGGAAGTCCACAGTGGGACGAGAATGATGCTTAAAAATCACCACCCTTATTATCTATGACTGAACATGTCTTATTCCAGGCCAGTGTGCCTACCACCTCTGTGGTACACTGTTGATTTCATTTTTCTTCCAGTATTTACTTTTGGTCCTGGACCAATTATCTAGCTGTGATGGGATTCTCCAAAATTATCCTACATTTTGTACTTAGTGAACTAGTGATTGTTCTGTTTGCAGACATTCTTTCTGAGGCTCTACTCTTGCCTCGAAAACCTACATTTGCAGAAAGGGAAATGTATAGGTTTTCCTTTTAAATGTATTTATTTTTATTTATATTTTATTTATTTTTGGCTGTGTTGGGTCTTCGTTTCTGTGCGGGGGCCTTCTCTAGTTGCGGCGAGCAGGGGCCACTCCTCATCGTGGTTCGAGGGCCTCTCAGTGCCGTGGCGCCTCTTGTTGTGGAGCACAGGCTCCAGAAGCGCAGGCTCAGTAGTTGTGGCTCCCGGGCTTAGTTGCACTGCAGCATGTGGGATCTTCCCGGACCAGGGCTCAAATCCGTGTCCCCTGCACTGGCAGGCGGATTCTTAACCACTGCCCAGCCCGTTATTCTTTTTTTAAAAAAAATATTTCCTCATTTGTGTTTATGTGATGATGCCTTTATTTATTTTTTTATTATTGTTTATATTTGGCTGAGTTGAGTCTCTTTTGCTGCGCGCAGGCTTTCCCTAGTTGTGGCAAGTGGGGGCTAATCTTTGTTGTGGTGTGCGGACTTCTCATTGTGGTGGCTTCTCTTGTTGCGGAGCGTGGGCTCTAAGAGTGCGGGCTTCAGTAATTGCAGCACCTGGGCTCAGTATTTGCGGCACACAGGCCCTAGAGTGCGCGGCCTTCATTAGTTGCAGCGTGTGGCCTCAGTTGTTGTGGCTGGTGGGCTCTAGAGCGCAGGCTCAGTAGTTGTGATGTACGGGCTTACTTGCTCTGCGGCACGTGGGATCTTCCCGGACCAGGGCTGGAACCCGTGTCTCCTGCATTGGCAGACGGATTCTTAACTAGTGCACCACCAGGAAAGTCCCAGACTTTCCTTTTCTTAATGACAATTTTGAAGAGTCCTGGTTCACATATTTCATAGACTGTCCTTCAACTTGGCTTTGTGTGATGTTCTCCTCATGACCATAGTGGAGTTAGGGTTTTGGGGAAGGAGATGTTTACTTTTAATATTCAGTTTCAACTCTGTCTCTTGGCTTTTTATATAAGATATTCAATGCATTTAGTTATATATTTAAAAAAGCAGGCTTGTAGACTATTATTTTAAAGTCTGCTTGCTATTTTGTAATCTGCTTGGGTTGATGGTGGAATGTTTTTTTTTTTTTTTTCAGTACGTGGGCCTCTCCCTGTTGTGGAGTCTCCCGTTCCGGAGCACAGGCTCCCAACCCGCATGCTCAGTGGCCATGGCTCACGGGCCTAGCCGCTCCGCGGCATGTGGGATCTTCCCGGACCGAGTCACGAACCCGTGTCCCCTGCATTGGCAGGCAGGGTCTCAACCACTGCTCCACCAGGCAAGCCCGTTACACTTTTGTTTTAATTATGCAGTTGGCTCTATTGTGTTGATTTACATTTTATTGGTAAATCTCAACTGCTTTGGATTATGATGTGTTTACAAGGCTACACAGATAATCTGGAAGGGAAAATGAAGTAATACAAATGACAGAAAATGTTTTATAATAATAAAATTTTCTTGGCAAGCAGCAACCTTTTCTCAAAGTCAGTCTTTTAATATAATTTGCTTGCTTCATAAATATGGCTTTCTTGTTTGTTCTTATCTTTATTGATTAGTGAGCATGTTAGATGACTTGGAAGGAATCTCACTGTCTTCAAGAAATAATTTGGCATTTTTGATCCGGAATGCTGACAATTCTCAAAAATGGGTCAGGAAAATCAAAGTAATAGATGGAAAAAAATCTCAATTTTAGCTGTTGATACAACTTTTCTTAAGTTTAGGGTGTGTTTTATAATTTACGTTACTAAAACAGATGTTGGAAGGTCCACCAACATATTTATTTTATGTTTTTAAATCATTTTACTTTGCTGTATTGAATTCAATTCATTCTGGAATTTAGGAGAATTTACCTCTTTATGAAAGAGATTATTGAAAGTAGAAAATGATTGATGACCTTCGCTTCCAGTATTCTTCTCAATAGACTTAGTCTCTCTTCTAATGCTTCCTGTATACTCAGTAATTGTATAAGGTTTAGAGAAAAATGCAGGTCTGGCTGAACATTAAGCACAGTACACTAAATAAAGTTTTTTACTTTGCAGAATATTTTACATGTGTGTCCCATAGATTCATCAGAGATTCTAGTTTTGGATAAAGGCAAGTACATTTAAGGACAATACAACATCCCTGTCTATGACATTGGCATTCGAATGAGAAGTGAATTTGGTTCAGGACGGTTCTTGGAATGCTTGGCATTTAGGTTATTTTAGGTCAACTCTTTGGGCAATTCAATTAGAGTATTTATTGAATGGTTTTCGTGAGCTGAATGGTTGTCATGTCATGTCATAGATGGTCTAAAACATGACTCTTATTTCTACAATAGTTGTGTTGGTCAGATAAGGCATCTTACCTGATGTATTTAATCCAAGATAATGATGCATGAGTAAGAGGCAGATCATTCTCGAGGAAGTAATTTTGGTTTTGAGAGAGGCATTCTTAGGGAAATAGGCCTTGCAGTGCTCATTTAGAGCTGGGCAGGATTGAGGTCCAGAGAGAGGAGGGAAAGGATATTTGGGTGGAGGGAAGGGCATTGGCAGAGCCTCAGAGGCCTGACGGTTCCTGGGGCCTGTGTGGGAATGGTGGGAAAGTTGGGCTGCAGTCAGCCTGTGGGTGGCCTGGACGTTGGGTAATGAGCGTGGCCATCAGTTTATGGGTGCCCTCTGTAGAGTTGTCTGTAACTTGCTTCCTCCCTGAGGAAGTGTGACACGCTTCTGCTAGCTGCAGTGTCTTCCCCACAGCTGTGCTGTCCATTGAGGAGAAGGGGGCCTGCTCTGCCATGGCTTCCTTACTCCTCAGGGTATGGCGTGTGAGTTATTTTAATAATGTATCAATCTGCCTTTTCTTTCTTTTGTCACAATGCATTTGCTTTCTAAAGTGGTCTTCTTTTCAGGATAATAATTGGGTTTCCACAGGGAAAATCATAATGTATGCGGCAAATTACTGACTAAAGGCAAATTTCTGACTTAAAAACATGAATCTCTAATTTGTTTCTAATAGTTCTTCTTTTGTTTAAATTTTTGTTTTCTTAGTTATGTATAGAAACTTAAGGATAGTAATTTCTGCTCAGGTGGATAGTGGTACTGTTTAGCACAGCTCATTGGTCTTCTGAAACTTTTAAAAATGCAGTCTGATTCATTCCAGCCAAGTTAATTATGAGGTACATATTTTTTTCCCCTAATGGAGACAAATGTAAAAGACAGAGATACAGAAATCATCTCCAGTTTAGACTGAAGAAATTTTAGTTACTACTGTTTGTTCCTGCTATTTGATCACAGTTTATTTTTTTTTTGAAGTCTGTCTCTAATCAAATAAGATTTAATGTTTTAGAAGTAAAAGAGCACCATGACTAAATTAATAAGAAAAGTTAATTTAAGGACAAGAATTGATTTTTAAAAATATAAAAGTACATTTCATGACTTGATTTCAAGATGATCTGGTGGTATCCTTATACTGCTGCAGAAGGAAGTCCACAGTGGGACGAGAATGATGCTTAAAAATCACCACCCTTATTATCTATGACTGAACATGTCTTAGTCCAGGCCAGTGTGCCTACCACCTCTGTGGTACACTGTTGATTTCATTTTTCTTCCAGTATTTACTTTTGGTCCTGGACCAATTATCTAGCTGTGATGGGATTCTCCAAAAGTATCCTACATTTTGTACTTAGTGAACTAGTGATTGTTCTGTTTGCAGACATTCTTTCTGAGGCTCTACTCTTGCCTCGAAAACCTACATTTGCAGAAAGGGAAATGTATAGGTTTTCCTTTTAAATGTATTTATTTTTATTTATATTTTATTTATTTTTGGTTGTGTTGGGTCTTCGTTTCTGTGCGAGGGCCTTCTCTAGTTGCGGCGAGCAGGGGCCACTCCTCATCGTGGTTCGTGGGCCTCTCACTGCCGTGGCGCCTCTTGTTGCGGAGCACAGGCTCCAGAAGCGCAGGCTCAGTAGTTGTGGCTCACGGGCTTAGTTGCACTGCAGCATGTGGGATCTTCCCGGACCAGGGCTCAAATCCGTGTCCCCTGCACTGGCAGTCGGATTCTTAACCACTGCCCCGCCCGTTATTCTTTTTTTTTAAAAAATATTTCCTCATATGTGTTTATGTGATGATGCCTTTATTTATTTTTTTATTATTGTTTATATTTGGCTGAGTTGAGTCTCTGTTGCTGCGCGCAGGCTTTCCCTAGTTGTGGCAAGTGGGGGCTACTCTTTGTTGTGGTGTGCGGACTTCTCATTGTGGTGGCTTCTCTTGTTGCGGAGCGTGGGCTCTAAGAGTGCGGGCTTCAGTAATTGCAGCACCTGGGCTCAGTATTTGCGGCACACAGGCCCTAGAGTGCGCGGGCTTCATTAGTTGCAGCGTGCGGCCTCAGTTGTTGTGGCTGGTGGGCTCTAGAGCGCAGGCTCAGTAGTTGTGATGTACGGGTATACTTGCTCTGCGGCACGTGGGATCTTCCCGGGCCAGGGCTGGAACCCGTGTCCCCTGCATTGGCAGACGGATTCTTAACTAGTGCACCACCAGGAAAGTCCCAGACTTTCCTTTACTTAATGACAATTTTGAAGAGTCCTGGTTCACATATTTCATAGACTGTCCTTCAACTTGGCTTTGTGTGATGTTCTCCTCATGACCATAGTGGAGTTAGGGTTTTGGGGAAAGAGATGTTTACTTTTAATATTCGGTTTCAACTCTATCTCTTGGCTTTTTATATAAGATATTCAATGCATTTAGTTATATATTTAAAAAAGCAGTCTTGTAGACTATTATTTTAAAATCTGCTTGCTATTTTGTAATCTGCTTGGGTTGATGGTGGAATGCTTTTTTTTTTTTTTCAGTACGTGGGCCTCTCCCTGTTGTGGAGTCTCCCGTTACGGAGCACAGGCTCCCAACCCGCATGCTCAGTGGCCATGGCTCACGTGCCTAGCCGCTCCGCGGCATGTGGGATCTTCCCGGACCGAGTCACGAACCCGTGTCCCCTGCATTGGCAGGCAGGCTCTCAACCACTGCTCCACCAGGGAAGCCCGGTACACTTTTGTTTTAATTATGCAGTTGGCTCTATTGTGTTGATTTACATTTTATTTGTAAATCTCAACTGCTTTGGATTATGATGTGTTTACAAGGCTACACAGATAATCTGGAAGGGAAAATGAAGTAATACAAATGACAGAAAAAGTTTTATAATAATGAAATTTTCTTGGCAAGCAGCAACCTTTTCTCAAAGTCAGTCTTTTAATATAATTTGCTTGCTTCCTAAATATGGCTTTCTTGTTTGTTCTTATCTTTATTGATTAGTGAGCATGTTAGATGACTTGGGAGGAATCTCACTGTCTTCAACAAATAATTTGGCATTATTGATCCAGAATGCTGACAATTCTCAAAAATGGGTCAGGAAAATCAAAGTAATAGATGGAAAAAAATCTCAATTTTAGCTGTTGATACAACTTTTCTTAAGTTTAGGGTGTGTTTTATAATTTACGTTACTAAAACAGATGGTGGAAGGTCCACCAATATATTTATTTTATGTTTTTAAAGCATTTTACTTTGCTGTATTGAATTCCATTCATTCTGGAATTTAGGAGCATTTACCTCTTTATGAAAGAGACTATTGAAAGTAGAAAATGATTGATGACCTTCGCTTCCAGTATTCTTCTCAATAGACTTAGGCTCTCTTCTAATGCTTCTTGCATACTAAGTAATTGTATAAGGTTTAGAGAATAATTTAGGTCTGTCTGAACATTAAGCACAGTACACTAAATAAAGCTTTTTCACTTTGCAGAATATTTTACATGTGTGTCCCATAGATTCATCAGAGATTCTAGTTTTGGATAAAGGCAAGTACATTTAAGGACAATACAGCATCCCTGTCTGTGACATTGGCATTCGAATGAGAAGTGAATTTGGTTCACGACGGTTCTTGGAATGCTTGGCATTTAGGTTATTTTAGGTCAACTCTTTGGGCAATTCAATTAGAGTATTTATTGAATGGTTTTCGTGAGCTGAATGGTTGTCATGTCATGTCATAGATGGTCTAAAACATGACTCTTATTTCTAAAATAGTTGTGTTGGTCAGATAAGGCATCTTACATGAAGTATGTAATCCAAGATAATGATGCATGAGTAAGAGGCAGATCATTCTCGAGGAAGTAATTTTGGTTTTGAGAGAGGCATTCTTAGGGAAATAGGCCTTGCAGTGCTCATTTAGAGCTGGGCAGGATTGAGGTCCAGAGAGAGGAGGGAAAGGATATTTGGGTAGAGGGAAGGGCATTGGCAGAGCCTCAGAGGCCTGACGGTTCCTGGGGCCTGTGTGGGAATGGTGGGAAAGTTGGGCTGCAGTCAGCCTGTGGGTGGCCTGGACGTTGGGTAATGAGCGTGGCCGTCAGTTTATGGGTGCCCTCTGTAGAGTTGTCTGTAACTTGCTTCCTCCCTGAGGAAGTGTGACACGCTTCTGCTAGCTGCAGTGTCTTCCCCACAGCTGTGCTGTCCATTGAGGAGAAGGGGGCCTGCTCTGCCATGGATTCCTTACTCCTCAGGGTATGGCGTGTGAGTTATTTTAATAATGTATCAATCTGCCTTTTCTTTCTTTTGTCACAATGCATTTGCTTTCTAAAGTGGTCTTGTTTTCAGGATAATAATTGGGTTTCCACAGGGAAAATCATAATGTATGAGGCAAATTACTGACTAAAGGCAAATTTCTGACTTAAAAACATGAATCTCTAATTTGTTTCTAGTAGTTCTTCTTTTGTTTAAATTTTTGTTTTGTTAGTTATGTATAGAAACTTAAGGATAGTAATTTCTGCTCAGGTGGATAGTGGTACTGTTTAGCACAGCTCATTGGTCTTCTGAAACTTTTACAAATGCAGTCTGATTCATTCCGGCCAAGTTAATTATGAGGTACATATTTTTTTCCCTTATGGAGACAAATGTAAAAGACAGAGATACAGAAATCATCTCCAGTTTAGATTGAAGAAATTTTAGTTACTACTGTTTGTTCCTGCTATTTGATCAGAGTTTATTTTTATTTTTTGAAGTCTGTCTCTAATCAAATAAGATTTAATGTTTTAGAAGTAAAAGAGCACCATGACTAAATTAATAAGAAAAGTTAATTTAAGGACAAGAATTGATTTTTAAAAATATAAAAGTACATTTCATGACTTGATTTCAAGATGATCTGGTGGTATTCTTATACTGCTGCAGAAGGATGTCCACAGTGGGACGAGAATGAGGCTTAAAAATCACCACCCTTATTATCTATGACTGAACATGTCTTAGTCCAGGCCAGTGTGCCTACCACCTCTGTGGTACACTGTTGATTTCATTTTTCTTCCAGTATTTACTTTTGGTCCTGGACCAATTATCTAGCTGTGATGGGATTCTCCAAAAGTATCCTACATTTTGTACTTAGTGAACTAGTGATTGTTCTGTTTGCAGACATTCTTTCTGAGGCTCTACACTTGCCTCGAAAACCTACATTTGCAGAAAGGGAAATGTATAGGTTTTCCTTTTAAATGTATTTATTTTTGTTTATATTATATTTATTTTTGGCTGTGTTGGGTCTTCGTTTCTGTGCGAGGGCCTTCTCTAGTTGCGGCGAGCAGGGGCCACTCCTCATCGTTGTTCGTGGGCCTCTCACTGCCGTGGCGCCTCTTGTTGCAGAGCACAGGCTCCAGAAGCGCAGGCTCAGTAGTTGTGGCTCCCGGGCTTAGTTGCACTGCAGCATGTGGGATCTTCCCGGACCAGGGCTCAAATCCGTGTCCCCTGCACTGGCAGGCGGATTCTTAACCTCTGCCCCGCCCGTTATTCTTTTTTTTTAAATATTTCCTCATTTGTGTTTATGTGATGATGCCTTTATTTATTTTTTTATTATTGTTTATATTTGGCTGAGTTGAGTCTGTGTTGCTGCGCGCAGGCTTTCCCTAGTTGTGGCAAGTGGGGGCTACTCTTTGTTGTGGTGCGCGGACTTCTCATTGTGGTGGCTTCTCTTGTTGCGGAGCGTGGGCTCTAAGAGTGCGGGCTTCAGTAATTGCAGCACCTGGGCTCCGTATTTGCGGCACACAGGCACTAGAGTGCGCGGGCTTCATTAGTTGCAGCGTGTGGCCTCAGTTGTTGTGGCTGGCGGGCTCTAGAGCGCAGGCTCAGTAGTTGTGATGTACGGGCTTACTTGCTCTGCGGCATGTGGGATCTTCCCGGACCAGGGCTGGAACCCGTGTCCCCTGCATTGGCAGACGGATTCTTAACTAGTGCACCACCAGGAAAGTCCCAGACTTTCCTTTTCTTAATGACAATTTTGAAGAGTCCTGGTTCACATATTTCATAGACTGTCCTTCAACTTGGCTTTGTGTGATGTTCTCCTCATGACTGGAGTGGAGTTAGGGTTTTGGGGAAGGAGATGTTTACTTTTAATATTCGGTTTCAACTCTGTCTCTTGGCTTTTTATATAAGATATTCAATGCATTTAGTTATATATTTAAAAAGCAGGCTTGTAGACTATTATTTTAAAATCTGCTTGCTATTTTGTAATCTGCTTGGGTTGATGGTGGAATGTTTTTTTTTTTTTTTCAGTACGTGGGCCTCTCCCTGTTGTGGAGTCTCCCGTTCCAGAGCACAGGCTCCCAACCCGCATGCTCAGTGGCCATGGCTCACGGGCCTAGCCGCTCCGCGGCATGTGGGATCTTCCCGGACCGAGTCACGAACCCGTGTCCCCTGCATTGGCAGGCAGGCTCTCAACCACTGCTCCACCAGGGAAGCCCGTTACACTTTTGTTTTAATTATGCAGTTGGCTCTATTGTGTTGATTTACATTTTATTGGTAAATCTCAACTGCTTTGGATTATGATGTGTTTACAAGGCTACACAGATAATCTGGAAGGGAAAATGAAGTAATACAAATGACAGAAAATGTTTTATAATAATAAAATTTTCTTGGCAAGCAGCAACCTTTTCTCAAAGTCAGTCTTTTAATATAATTTGCTTGCTTCATAAATATGGCTTTCTTGTTTGTTCTTATCTTTATTGATTAGTGAGCATGTTAGATGACTTTGAAGGAATCTCACTGTCTTCAAGAAATAATTTGGCATTTTTGATCCGGAATGCTGACAATTCTCAAAAATGGGTCAGGAAAATCAAAGTAATAGATGGAAAAAAATCTCAATTTTAGCTGTTGATACAACTTTTCTTAAGTTTAGGGTGTGTTTTATAATTTACGTTACTAAAACAGATGGTGGAAGGTCCACCAATATATTTATTTTATGTTTTTAAAGCATTTTACTTTGCTGTATTGAATTCAATTCATTCTGGAATTTAGGAGAATTTACCTCTTTATGAAAGAGATTATTGAAAGTAGAAAATGATTGATGACCTTCGCTTCCAGTATTCTTCTCAATAGACTTAGTCTCTCTTCTAATGCTTCCTGTATACTCAGTAATTGTATAAGGTTTAGAGAAAAATGCAGGTCTGGCTGAACATTAAGCACAGTACACTAAATAAAGCTTTTTTACTTTGCAGAATATTTTACATGTGTGTCCCATAGATTCATCAGAGATTCTAGTTTTGGATAAAGGCAAGTACATTTAAGGACAATACAACATCCCTGTCTATGACATTGGCATTCGAATGAGAAGTGAATTTGGTTCAGGACGGTTCTTGGAATGCTTGGCATTTAGGTTATTTTAGGTCAACTCTTTGGGCAATTCAATTAGAGTATTTATTGAATGGTTTTCGTGAGCTGAATGGTTGTCATGTCATGTCATAGATGGTCTAAAACATGACTCTTATTTCTACAATAGTTGTGTTGGTCAGATAAGGCATCTTACCTGATGTATTTAATCCAAGATAATGATGCATGAGTAAGAGGCAGATCATTCTCGAGGAAGTAATTTTGGTTTTGAGAGAGGCATTCTTAGGGAAATAGGCCTTGCAGTGCTCATTTAGAGCTGGGCAGGATTGAGGTCCAGAGAGAGGAGGGAAAGGATATTTGGGTGGAGGGAAGGGCATTGGCAGAGCCTCAGAGGCCTGACGGTTCCTGGGGCCTGTGTGGGAATGGTGGGAAAGTTGGGCTGCAGTCAGCCTGTGGGTGGCCTGGACGTTGGGTAATGAGCGTGGCCGTCAGTTTATGGGTGCCCTCTGTAGAGTTGTCTGTAACTTGCTTCCTCCCTGAGGAAGTGTGACACGCTTCTGCTAGCTGCAGTGTCTTCCCCACAGCTGTGCTGTCCATTGAGGAGAAGGGGGCCTGCTCTGCCATGGCTTCCTTACTCCTCAGGGTATGGCGTGTGAGTTATTTTAATAATGTATCAATCTGCCTTTTCTTTCTTTTGTCACAATGCATTTGCTTTCTAAAGTGGTCTTGTTTTCAGGATAATAATTGGGTTTCCACAGGGAAAATCATAATGTATGAGGCAAATTACTGACTAAAGGCAAATTTCTGACTTAAAAACATGAATCTCTAATTTGTTTCTAGTAGTTCTTCTTTTGTTTAAATTTTTGTTTTGTTAGTTATGTATAGAAACTTAAGGATAGTAATTTCTGCTCAGGTGGATAGTGGTACTGTTTAGCACAGCTCATTGGTCTTCTGAAACTTTTACAAATGCAGTCTGATTCATTCCGGCCAAGTTAATTATGAGGTACATATTTTTTTCCCCTAATGGAGACAAATGTAAAAGACAGAGATACAGAAATCATCTCCAGTTTAGATTGAAGAAATTTTAGTTACTACTGTTTGTTCCTGCTATTTGATCAGAGTTTATTTTTATTTTTTGAAGTCTGTCTCTAATCAAATAAGATTTAATGTTTTAGAAGTAAAAGAGCACCATGACTAAACTGATAAGAAAAGTTAATTTAAGGACAAGAATTGATTTTTAAAAATATAAAAGTACATTTCATGACTTGATTTCAAGATGATCTTGTGGTATCCTTATACTGCTGCAGAGGGAAGTCCACAGTGGGACGAGAATGATGCTTAAAAATCACCACCCTTATTATCTATGACTGAACATGTCTTATTCCAGGCCAGTGTGCCTACCACCTCTGTGGTACACTGTTGATTTCATTTTTCTTCCAGTATTTACTTTTGGTCCTGGACCAATTATCTAGCTGTGATGGGATTCTCCAAAATTATCCTACATTTTGTACTTAGTGAACTAGTGATTGTTCTGTTTGCAGACATTCTTTCTGAGGCTCTACTCTTGCCTCGAAAACCTACATTTGCAGAAAGGGAAATGTATAGGTTTTCCTTTTAAATGTATTTATTTTTATTTATATTTTATTTATTTTTGGCTGTGTTGGGTCTTCGTTTCTGTGCGGGGGCCTTCTCTAGTTGCGGCGAGCAGGGGCCACTCCTCATCGTGGTTCGAGGGCCTCTCAGTGCCGTGGCGCCTCTTGTTGTGGAGCACAGGCTCCAGAAGCGCAGGCTCAGTAGTTGTGGCTCCCGGGCTTAGTTGCACTGCAGCATGTGGGATCTTCCCGGACCAGGGCTCAAATCCGTGTCCCCTGCACTGGCAGGCGGATTCTTAACCACTGCCCAGCCCGTTATTCTTTTTTTAAAAAAAATATTTCCTCATTTGTGTTTATGTGATGATGCCTTTATTTATTTTTTTATTATTGTTTATATTTGGCTGAGTTGAGTCTCTTTTGCTGCGCGCAGGCTTTCCCTAGTTGTGGCAAGTGGGGGCTAATCTTTGTTGTGGTGTGCGGACTTCTCATTGTGGTGGCTTCTCTTGTTGCGGAGCGTGGGCTCTAAGAGTGCGGGCTTCAGTAATTGCAGCACCTGGGCTCAGTATTTGCGGCACACAGGCCCTAGAGTGCGCGGCCTTCATTAGTTGCAGCGTGTGGCCTCAGTTGTTGTGGCTGGTGGGCTCTAGAGCGCAGGCTCAGTAGTTGTGATGTACGGGCTTACTTGCTCTGCGGCACGTGGGATCTTCCCGGACCAGGGCTGGAACCCGTGTCTCCTGCATTGGCAGACGGATTCTTAACTAGTGCACCACCAGGAAAGTCCCAGACTTTCCTTTTCTTAATGACAATTTTGAAGAGTCCTGGTTCACATATTTCATAGACTGTCCTTCAACTTGGCTTTGTGTGATGTTCTCCTCATGACCATAGTGGAGTTAGGGTTTTGGGGAAGGAGATGTTTACTTTTAATATTCAGTTTCAACTCTGTCTCTTGGCTTTTTATATAAGATATTCAATGCATTTAGTTATATATTTAAAAAAGCAGGCTTGTAGACTATTATTTTAAAATCTGCTTGCTATTTTGTAGTCTGCTTGGGTTGATGGTGGAATGTTTTTTTTTTTTTTTTTTTCAGTACGTGGGCCTCTCCCTGTTGTGGAGTCTCCCGTTCCGGAGCACAGGCTCCCAACCCGCATGCTCAGTGGCCATGGCTCACGGGCCTAGCCGCTCCGCGGCATGTGGGATCTTCCCGGACCGAGTCACGAACCCGTGTCCCCTGCATTGGCAGGCAGGGTCTCAACCACTGCTCCACCAGGCAAGCCCGTTACACTTTTGTTTTAATTATGCAGTTGGCTCTATTGTGTTGATTTACATTTTATTGGTAAATCTCAACTGCTTTGGATTATGATGTGTTTACAAGGCTACACAGATAATCTGGAAGGGAAAATGAAGTAATACAAATGACAGAAAATGTTTTATAATAATAAAATTTTCTTGGCAAGCAGCAACCTTTTCTCAAAGTCAGTCTTTTAATATAATTTGCTTGCTTCATAAATATGGCTTTCTTGTTTGTTCTTATCTTTATTGATTAGTGAGCATGTTAGATGACTTGGAAGGAATCTCACTGTCTTCAAGAAATAATTTGGCATTTTTGATCTGGAATGCTGACAATTCTCAAAAATGGGTCAGGAAAATCAAAGTAATAGATGGAAAAAAATCTCAATTTTAGCTGTTGATACAACTTTTCTTAAGTTTAGGGTGTGTTTTATAATTTACGTTACTAAAACAGATGTTGGAAGGTCCACCAACATATTTATTTTATGTTTTTAAATCATTTTACTTTGCTGTATTGAATTCAATTCATTCTGGAATTTAGGAGAATTTACCTCTTTATGAAAGAGATTATTGAAAGTAGAAAATGATTGATGACCTTCGCTTCCAGTATTCTTCTCAATAGACTTAGTCTCTCTTCTAATGCTTCCTGTATACTCAGTAATTGTATAAGGTTTAGAGAAAAATGCAGGTCTGGCTGAACATTAAGCACAGTACACTAAATAAAGTTTTTTACTTTGCAGAATATTTTACATGTGTGTCCCATAGATTCATCAGAGATTCTAGTTTTGGATAAAGGCAAGTACATTTAAGGACAATACAACATCCCTGTCTATGACATTGGCATTCGAATGAGAAGTGAATTTGGTTCAGGACGGTTCTTGGAATGCTTGGCATTTAGGTTATTTTAGGTCAACTCTTTGGGCAATTCAATTAGAGTATTTATTGAATGGTTTTCGTGAGCTGAATGGTTGTCATGTCATGTCATAGATGGTCTAAAACATGACTCTTATTTCTACAATAGTTGTGTTGGTCAGATAAGGCATCTTACCTGATGTATTTAATCCAAGATAATGATGCATGAGTAAGAGGCAGATCATTCTCGAGGAAGTAATTTTGGTTTTGAGAGAGGCATTCTTAGGGAAATAGGCCTTGCAGTGCTCATTTAGAGCTGGGCAGGATTGAGGTCCAGAGAGAGGAGGGAAAGGATATTTGGGTGGAGGGAAGGGCATTGGCAGAGCCTCAGAGGCCTGACGGTTCCTGGGGCCTGTGTGGGAATGGTGGGAAAGTTGGGCTGCAGTCAGCCTGTGGGTGGCCTGGACGTTGGGTAATGAGCGTGGCCGTCAGTTTATGGGTGCCCTCTGTAGAGTTGTCTGTAACTTGCTTCCTCCCTGAGGAAGTGTGACACGCTTCTGCTAGCTGCAGTGTCTTCCCCACAGCTGTGCTGTCCATTGAGGAGAAGGGGGCCTGCTCTGCCATGGCTTCCTTACTCCTCAGGGTATGGCGTGTGAGTTATTTTAATAATGTATCAATCTGCCTTTTCTTTCTTTTGTCACAATGCATTTGCTTTCTAAAGTGGTCTTGTTTTCAGGATAATAATTGGGTTTCCACAGGGAAAATCATAATGTATGAGGCAAATTACTGACTAAAGGCAAATTTCTGACTTAAAAACATGAATCTCTAATTTGTTTCTAATAGTTCTTCTTTTGTTTAAATTTTTGTTTTGTTAGTTATGTATAGAAACTTAAGGATAGTAATTTCTGCTCAGGTGGATAGTGGTACTGTTTAGCACAGCTCATTGGTCTTCTGAAACTTTTAAAAATGCAGTCTGATTCATTCCAGCCAAGTTAATTATGAGGTACATATTTTTTTCCCCTAATGGAGACAAATGTAAAAGACAGAGATACAGAAATCATCTCCAGTTTAGATTGAAGAAATTTTAGTTACTACTGTTTGTTCCTGCTATTTGATCACTGTTTATTTTTTTTTTGAAGTCTGTCTCTAATCAAATAAGATTTAATGTTTTAGAAGTAAAAGAGCACCATGACTAAATTAATAAGAAAAGTTAATTTAAGGACAAGAATTGATTTTTAAAAATATAAAAGTACATTTCATGACTTGATTTCAAGATGATCTGGTGGTATCCTTATACTGCTGCAGAAGGAAGTCCACAGTGGGACGAGAATGATGCTTAAAAATCACCACCCTTATTATCTATGACTGAACATGTCTTAGTCCAGGCCAGTGTGCCTACCACCTCTGTGGTACACTGTTGATTTCATTTTTCTTCCAGTATTTACTTTTGGTCCTGGACCAATTATCTAGCTGTGATGGGATTCTCCAAAAGTATCCTACATTTTGTACTTAGTGAACTAGTGATTGTTCTGTTTGCAGACATTCTTTCTGAGGCTCTACTCTTGCCTCGGAAACCTACATTTGCAGAAAGGGAAATGTATAGGTTTTCCTTTTAAATGTATTTATTTTTATTTATATTTTATTTATTTTTGGCTGTGTTGGGTCTTCGTTTCTGTGCGAGGGCCTTCTCTAGTTGCGGCGAGCAGGGGCCACTCCTCATCGTGGTTCGTGGGCCTCTCACTGCCGTGGCGCCTCTTGTTGCGGAGCACAGGCTCCAGAAGCGCAGGCTCAGTAGTTGTGGCTCACGGGCTTAGTTGCACTGCAGCATGTGGGATCTTCCCGGACCAGGGCTCAAATCCGTGTCCCCTGCACTGGCAGGCGGATTCTTAACCACTGCCCCGCCCGTTATTCTTTTTTTTAAAAAAATATTTCCTCATATGTGTTTATGTGATGATGCCTTTATTTATTTTTTTATTATTGTTTATATTTGGCTGAGTTGAGTCTCTGTTGCTGCGCGCAGGCTTTCCCTAGTTGTGGCAAGTGGGGGCTACTCTTTGTTGTGGTGTGCGGACTTCTCATTGTGGTGGCTTCTCTTGTTGCGGAGCGTGGGCTCTAAGAGTGCGGGCTTCAGTAATTGCAGCACCTGGGCTCAGTATTTGCGGCACACAGGCCCTAGAGTGCGCGGGCTTCATTAGTTGCAGCGTGCGGCCTCAGTTGTTGTGGCTGGTGGGCTCTAGAGCGCAGGCTCAGTAGTTGTGATGTACGGGTATACTTGCTCTGCGGCA
Source organism: Mesoplodon bidens (assembly GCF_964165515.1). Lineage (NCBI taxonomy): Eukaryota > Metazoa > Chordata > Mammalia > Artiodactyla > Ziphiidae > Mesoplodon > Mesoplodon bidens. Next base: position 95,227 of record NW_027672356.1, on the reverse strand, counting down.
CGTGGGATCTTCCCGGACCAGGGCTGGAACCCGTGTCCCCTGCATTGGCAGACGGATTCTTAACTAGTGCACCACCAGGAAAGTCCCAGACTTTCCTTTTCTTAATGACAATTTTGAAGAGTCCTGGTTCACATATTTCATAGACTGTCCTTCAACTTGGCTTTGTGTGATGTTCTCCTCATGACCATAGTGGAGTTAGGGTTTTGGGGAAAGAGATGTTTACTTTTAATATTCGGTTTCAACTCTATCTCTTGGCTTTTTATATAAGATATTCAATGCATTTAGTTATATATTTAAAAAAGCAGTCTTGTAGACTATTATTTTAAAATCTGCTTGCTATTTTGTAATCTGCTTGGGTTGATGGTGGAATGCTTTTTTTTTTTTTTTCAGTACGTGGGCCTCTCCCTGTTGTGGAGTCTCCCGTTACGGAGCACAGGCTCCCAACCCGCATGCTCAGTGGCCATGGCTCACGGGCCTAGCCGCTCCGCGGCATGTGGGATCTTCCCGGACCGAGTCACGAACCCGTGTCCCCTGCATTGGCAGGCAGGCTCTCAACCACTGCTCCACCAGGGAAGCCCGGTACACTTTTGTTTTAATTATGCAGTTGGCTCTATTGTGTTGATTTACATTTTATTTGTAAATCTCAACTGCTTTGGATTATGATGTGTTTACAAGGCTACACAGATAATCTGGAAGGGAAAATGAAGTAATACAAATGACAGAAAAAGTTTTATAATAATGAAATTTTCTTGGCAAGCAGCAACCTTTTCTCAATGTCAGTCTTTTAATATAATTTGCTTGCTTCCTAAATATGGCTTTCTTGTTTGTTCTTATCTTTATTGATTAGTGAGCATGTTAGATGACTTGGGAGGAATCTCACTGTCTTCAACAAATAATTTGGCATTATTGATCCAGAATGCTGACAATTCTCAAAAATGGGTCAGGAAAATCAAAGTAATAGATGGAAAAAAATCTCAATTTTAGCTGTTGATATAACTTTTCTTAAATTTAGGGTGTTTTTTATAATTTAAGTTACTAAAACAGATGGTGGAAGGTCCACCAAGATATTTATTTTATGTATTTAAAGCATTTTACTTTGCTGTATTGAATTCCATTCATTCTGGAATTTAGGAGCATTTACCTCTTTATGAAAGAGACTATTGAAAGTAGAAAATGATTGATGACCTTCGCTTCCAGTATTCTTCTCAATAGACTTAGGCTCTCTTCTAATGCTTCTTGCATACTAAGTAATTGTATAAGGTTTAGAGAATAATTTAGGTCTGTCTGAACATTAAGCACAGTACACTAAATAAAGCTTTTTCACTTTGCAGAATATTTTACATGTGTGTCCCATAGATTCATCAGAGATTCTAGTTTTGGATAAAGGCAAGTACATTTAAGGACAATACAGCATCCCTGTCTGTGACATTGGCATTCGAATGAGAAGTGAATTTGGTTCACGACGGTTCTTGGAATGCTTGGCATTTAGGTTATTTTAGGTCAACTCTTTGGGCAATTCAATTAGAGTATTTATTGAATGGTTTTCGTGAGCTGAATGGTTGTCATGTCATGTCATAGATGGTCTAAAACATGACTCTTATTTCTAAAATAGTTGTGTTGGTCAGATAAGGCATCTTACATGAAGTATGTAATCCAAGATAATGATGCATGAGTAAGAGGCAGATCATTCTCGAGGAAGTAATTTTGGTTTTGAGAGAGGCATTCTTAGGGAAATAGGCCTTGCAGTGCTCATTTAGAGCTGGGCAGGATTGAGGTCCAGAGAGAGGAGGGAAAGAATATTTGGGTAGAGGGAAGGGCATTGGCAGAGCCTCAGAGGCCTGACGGTTCCTGGGGCCTGTGTGGGAATGGTGGGAAAGTTGGGCTGCAGTCAGCCTGTGGGTGGCCTGGACGTTGGGTAATGAGCGTGGCCGTCAGTTTATGGGTGCCCTCTGTAGAGTTGTCTGTAACTTGCTTCCTCCCTGAGGAAGTGTGACACGCTTCTGCTAGCTGCAGTGTCTTCCCCACAGCTGTGCTGTCCATTGAGGAGAAGGGGGCCTGCTCTGCCATGGATTCCTTACTCCTCAGGGTATGGCGTGTGAGTTATTTTAATAATGTATCAATCTGCCTTTTCTTTCTTTTGTCACAATGCATTTGCTTTCTAAAGTGGTCTTGTTTTCAGGATAATAATTGGGTTTCCACAGGGAAAATCATAATGTATGAGGCAAATTACTGACTAAAGGCAAATTTCTGACTTAAAAACATGAATCTCTAATTTGTTTCTAGTAGTTCTTCTTTTGTTTAAATTTTTGTTTTGTTAGTTATGTATAGAAACTTAAGGATAGTAATTTCTGCTCAGGTGGATAGTGGTACTGTTTATCACAGCTCATTGGTCTTCTGAAACTTTTACAAATGCAGTCTGATTCATTCCGGCCAAGTTAATTATGAGGTACATATTTTTTTCCCTTATGGAGACAAATGTAAAAGACAGAGATACAGAAATCATCTCCAGTTTAGACTGAAGAAATTTTAGTTACTACTGTTTGTTCCTGCTATTTGATCAGAGTTTATTTTTATTTTTTGAAGTCTGTCTCTAATCAAATAAGATTTAATGTTTTAGAAGTAAAAGAGCACCATGACTAAATTAATAAGAAAAGTTAATTTAAGGACAAGAATTGATTTTTAAAAATATAAAAGTACATTTCATGACTTGATTTCAAGATGATCTGGTGGTATTCTTATACTGCTGCAGAAGGATGTCCACAGTGGGACGAGAATGAGGCTTAAAAATCACCACCCTTATTATCTATGACTGAACATGTCTTAGTCCAGGCCAGTGTGCCTACCACCTCTGTGGTACACTGTTGATTTCATTTTTCTTCCAGTATTTACTTTTGGTCCTGGACCAATTATCTAGCTGTGATGGGATTCTCCAAAAGTATCCTACATTTTGTACTTAGTGAACTAGTGATTGTTCTGTTTGCAGACATTCTTTCTGAGGCTCTACACTTGCCTCGAAAACCTACATTTGCAGAAAGGGAAATGTATAGGTTTTCCTTTTAAATGTATTTATTTTTGTTTATATTTTATTTATTTTTGGCTGTGTTGGGTCTTCGTTTCTGTGCGAGGGCCTTCTCTAGTTGCGGCGAGCAGGGGCCACTCCTCATCGTTGTTCGTGGGCCTCTCACTGCCGTGGCGCCTCTTGTTGCAGAGCACAGGCTCCAGAAGCGCAGGCTCAGTAGTTGTGGCTCCCGGGCTTAGTTGCACTGCAGCATGTGGGATCTTCCCGGACCAGGGCTCAAATCCGTGTCCCCTGCACTGGCAGGCGGATTCTTAACCTCTGCCCCGCCCGTTATTCTTTTTTTTTAAATATTTCCTCATTTGTGTTTATGTGATGATGCCTTTATTTATTTTTTTATTATTGTTTATATTTGGCTGAGTTGAGTCTGTGTTGCTGCGCGCAGGCTTTCCCTAGTTGTGGCAAGTGGGGGCTACTCTTTGTTGTGGTGCGCGGACTTCTCATTGTGGTGGCTTCTCTTGTTGCGGAGCGTGGGCTCTAAGAGTGCGGGCTTCAGTAATTGCAGCACCTGGGCTCCGTATTTGCGGCACACAGGCACTAGAGTGCGCGGGCTTCATTAGTTGCAGCGTGTGGCCTCAGTTGTTGTGGCTGGCGGGCTCTAGAGCGCAGGCTCAGTAGTTGTGATGTACGGGCTTACTTGCTCTGCGGCATGTGGGATCTTCCCGGACCAGGGCTGGAACCCGTGTCCCCTGCATTGGCAGACGGATTCTTAACTAGTGCACCACCAGGAAAGTCCCAGACTTTCCTTTTCTTAATGACAATTTTGAAGAGTCCTGGTTCACATATTTCATAGACTGTCCTTCAACTTGGCTTTGTGTGATGTTCTCCTCATGACTGGAGTGGAGTTAGGGTTTTGGGGAAGGAGATGTTTACTTTTAATATTCGGTTTCAACTCTGTCTCTTGGCTTTTTATATAAGATATTCAATGCATTTAGTTATATATTTAAAAAGCAGGCTTGTAGACTATTATTTTAAAATCTGCTTGCTATTTTGTAATCTGCTTGGGTTGATGGTGGAATGTTTTTTTTTTTTTTTTCAGTACGTGGGCCTCTCCCTGTTGTGGAGTCTCCCGTTCCAGAGCACAGGCTCCCAACCCGCATGCTCAGTGGCCATGGCTCACGGGCCTAGCCGCTCCGCGGCATGTGGGATCTTCCCGGACCGAGTCACGAACCCGTGTCCCCTGCATTGGCAGGCAGGCTCTCAACCACTGCTCCACCAGGGAAGCCCGTTACACTTTTGTTTTAATTATGCAGTTGGCTCTATTGTGTTGATTTACATTTTATTGGTAAATCTCAACTGCTTTGGATTATGATGTGTTTACAAGGCTACACAGATAATCTGGAAGGGAAAATGAAGTAATACAAATGACAGAAAATGTTTTATAATAATAAAATTTTCTTGGCAAGCAGCAACCTTTTCTCAAAGTCAGTCTTTTAATATAATTTGCTTGCTTCATAAATATGGCTTTCTTGTTTGTTCTTATCTTTATTGATTAGTGAGCATGTTAGATGACTTTGAAGGAATCTCACTGTCTTCAAGAAATAATTTGGCATTTTTGATCCGGAATGCTGACAATTCTCAAAAATGGGTCAGGAAAATCAAAGTAATAGATGGAAAAAAATCTCAATTTTAGCTGTTGATACAACTTTTCTTAAGTTTAGGGTGTGTTTTATAATTTACGTTACTAAAACAGATGGTGGAAGGTCCACCAATATATTTATTTTATGTTTTTAAAGCATTTTACTTTGCTGTATTGAATTCAATTCATTCTGGAATTTAGGAGAATTTACCTCTTTATGAAAGAGATTATTGAAAGTAGAAAATGATTGATGACCTTCGCTTCCAGTATTCTTCTCAATAGACTTAGTCTCTCTTCTAATGCTTCCTGTATACTCAGTAATTGTATAAGGTTTAGAGAAAAATGCAGGTCTGGCTGAACATTAAGCACAGTACACTAAATAAAGCTTTTTTACTTTGCAGAATATTTTACATGTGTGTCCCATAGATTCATCAGAGATTCTAGTTTTGGATAAAGGCAAGTACATTTAAGGACAATACAACATCCCTGTCTATGACATTGGCATTCGAATGAGAAGTGAATTTGGTTCAGGACGGTTCTTGGAATGCTTGGCATTTAGGTTATTTTAGGTCAACTCTTTGGGCAATTCAATTAGAGTATTTATTGAATGGTTTTCGTGAGCTGAATGGTTGTCATGTCATGTCATAGATGGTCTAAAACATGACTCTTATTTCTACAATAGTTGTGTTGGTCAGATAAGGCATCTTACCTGATGTATTTAATCCAAGATAATGATGCATGAGTAAGAGGCAGATCATTCTCGAGGAAGTAATTTTGGTTTTGAGAGAGGCATTCTTAGGGAAATAGGCCTTGCAGTGCTCATTTAGAGCTGGGCAGGATTGAGGTCCAGAGAGAGGAGGGAAAGGATATTTGGGTGGAGGGAAGGGCATTGGCAGAGCCTCAGAGGCCTGACGGTTCCTGGGGCCTGTGTGGGAATGGTGGGAAAGTTGGGCTGCAGTCAGCCTGTGGGTGGCCTGGACGTTGGGTAATGAGCGTGGCCGTCAGTTTATGGGTGCCCTCTGTAGAGTTGTCTGTAACTTGCTTCCTCCCTGAGGAAGTGTGACACGCTTCTGCTAGCTGCAGTGTCTTCCCCACAGCTGTGCTGTCCATTGAGGAGAAGGGGGCCTGCTCTGCCATGGCTTCCTTACTCCTCAGGGTATGGCGTGTGAGTTATTTTAATAATGTATCAATCTGCCTTTTCTTTCTTTTGTCACAATGCATTTGCTTTCTAAAGTGGTCTTGTTTTCAGGATAATAATTGGGTTTCCACAGGGAAAATCATAATGTATGAGGCAAATTACTGACTAAAGGCAAATTTCTGACTTAAAAACATGAATCTCTAATTTGTTTCTAGTAGTTCTTCTTTTGTTTAAATTTTTGTTTTGTTAGTTATGTATAGAAACTTAAGGATAGTGATTTCTGCTCAGGTGGATAGTGGTACTGTTTAGCACAGCTCATTGGTCTTCTGAAACTTTTACAAATGCAGTCTGATTCATTCCGGCCAAGTTAATTATGAGGTACATATTTTTTTCCCCTAATGGAGACAAATGTAAAAGACAGAGATACAGAAATCATCTCCAGTTTAGATTGAAGAAATTTTAGTTACTACTGTTTGTTCCTGCTATTTGATCAGAGTTTATTTTTATTTTTTGAAGTCTGTCTCTAATCAAATAAGATTTAATGTTTTAGAAGTAAAAGAGCACCATGACTAAACTGATAAGAAAAGTTAATTTAAGGACAAGAATTGATTTTTAAAAATATAAAAGTACATTTCATGACTTGATTTCAAGATGATCTTGTGGTATCCTTATACTGCTGCAGAGGGAAGTCCACAGTGGGACGAGAATGATGCTTAAAAATCACCACCCTTATTATCTATGACTGAACATGTCTTATTCCAGGCCAGTGTGCCTACCACCTCTGTGGTACACTGTTGATTTCATTTTTCTTCCAGTATTTACTTTTGGTCCTGGACCAATTATCTAGCTGTGATGGGATTCTCCAAAATTATCCTACATTTTGTACTTAGTGAACTAGTGATTGTTCTGTTTGCAGACATTCTTTCTGAGGCTCTACTCTTGCCTCGAAAACCTACATTTGCAGAAAGGGAAATGTATAGGTTTTCCTTTTAAATGTATTTATTTTTATTTATATTTTATTTATTTTTGGCTGTGTTGGGTCTTCGTTTCTGTGCGGGGGCCTTCTCTAGTTGCGGCGAGCAGGGGCCACTCCTCATCGTGGTTCGAGGGCCTCTCAGTGCCGTGGCGCCTCTTGTTGTGGAGCACAGGCTCCAGAAGCGCAGGCTCAGTAGTTGTGGCTCACGGGCTTAGTTGCACTGCAGCATGTGGGATCTTCCCGGACCAGGGCTCAAATCCGTGTCCCCTGCACTGGCAGGCGGATTCTTAACCACTGCCCAGCCCGTTATTCTTTTTTTAAAAAAAATATTTCCTCATTTGTGTTTATGTGATGATGCCTTTATTTATTTTTTTATTATTGTTTATATTTGGCTGAGTTGAGTCTCTTTTGCTGCGCGCAGGCTTTCCCTAGTTGTGGCAAGTGGGGGCTAATCTTTGTTGTGGTGTGCGGACTTCTCATTGTGGTGGCTTCTCTTGTTGCGGAGCGTGGGCTCTAAGAGTGCGGGCTTCAGTAATTGCAGCACCTGGGCTCAGTATTTGCGGCACACAGGCCCTAGAGTGCGCGGCCTTCATTAGTTGCAGCGTGTGGCCTCAGTTGTTGTGGCTGGTGGGCTCTAGAGCGCAGGCTCAGTAGTTGTGATGTACGGGCTTACTTGCTCTGCGGCACGTGGGATCTTCCCGGACCAGGGCTGGAACCCGTGTCTCCTGCATTGGCAGACGGATTCTTAACTAGTGCACCACCAGGAAAGTCCCAGACTTTCCTTTTCTTAATGACAATTTTGAAGAGTCCTGGTTCACATATTTCATAGACTGTCCTTCAACTTGGCTTTGTGTGATGTTCTCCTCATGACCATAGTGGAGTTAGGGTTTTGGGGAAGGAGATGTTTACTTTTAATATTCAGTTTCAACTCTGTCTCTTGGCTTTTTATATAAGATATTCAATGCATTTAGTTATATATTTAAAAAAGCAGGCTTGTAGACTATTATTTTAAAATCTGCTTGCTATTTTGTAATCTGCTTGGGTTGATGGTGGAATGTTTTTTTTTTTTTTTTTCAGTACGTGGGCCTCTCCCTGTTGTGGAGTCTCCCGTTCCGGAGCACAGGCTCCCAACCCGCATGCTCAGTGGCCATGGCTCACGGGCCTAGCCGCTCCGCGGCATGTGGGATCTTCCCGGACCGAGTCACGAACCCGTGTCCCCTGCATTGGCAGGCAGGGTCTCAACCACTGCTCCACCAGGCAAGCCCGTTACACTTTTGTTTTAATTATGCAGTTGGCTCTATTGTGTTGATTTACATTTTATTGGTAAATCTCAACTGCTTTGGATTATGATGTGTTTACAAGGCTACACAGATAATCTGGAAGGGAAAATGAAGTAATACAAATGACAGAAAATGTTTTATAATAATAAAATTTTCTTGGCAAGCAGCAACCTTTTCTCAAAGTCAGTCTTTTAATATAATTTGCTTGCTTCATAAATATGGCTTTCTTGTTTGTTCTTATCTTTATTGATTAGTGAGCATGTTAGATGACTTGGAAGGAATCTCACTGTCTTCAAGAAATAATTTGGCATTTTTGATCCGGAATGCTGACAATTCTCAAAAATGGGTCAGGAAAATCAAAGTAATAGATGGAAAAAAATCTCAATTTTAGCTGTTGATACAACTTTTCTTAAGTTTAGGGTGTGTTTTATAATTTACGTTACTAAAACAGATGTTGGAAGGTCCACCAACATATTTATTTTATGTTTTTAAATCATTTTACTTTGCTGTATTGAATTCAATTCATTCTGGAATTTAGGAGAATTTACCTCTTTATGAAAGAGATTATTGAAAGTAGAAAATGATTGATGACCTTCGCTTCCAGTATTCTTCTCAATAGACTTAGTCTCTCTTCTAATGCTTCCTGTATACTCAGTAATTGTATAAGGTTTAGAGAAAAATGCAGGTCTGGCTGAACATTAAGCACAGTACACTAAATAAAGTTTTTTACTTTGCAGAATATTTTACATGTGTGTCCCATAGATTCATCAGAGATTCTAGTTTTGGATAAAGGCAAGTACATTTAAGGACAATACAACATCCCTGTCTATGACATTGGCATTCGAATGAGAAGTGAATTTGGTTCAGGACGGTTCTTGGAATGCTTGGCATTTAGGTTATTTTAGGTCAACTCTTTGGGCAATTCAATTAGAGTATTTATTGAATGGTTTTCGTGAGCTGAATGGTTGTCATGTCATGTCATAGATGGTCTAAAACATGACTCTTATTTCTACAATAGTTGTGTTGGTCAGATAAGGCATCTTACCTGATGTATTTAATCCAAGATAATGATGCATGAGTAAGAGGCAGATCATTCTCGAGGAAGTAATTTTGGTTTTGAGAGAGGCATTCTTAGGGAAATAGGCCTTGCAGTGCTCATTTAGAGCTGGGCAGGATTGAGGTCCAGAGAGAGGAGGGAAAGGATATTTGGGTAGAGGGAAGGGCATTGGCAGAGCCTCAGAGGCCTGACGGTTCCTGGGGCCTGTGTGGGAATGGTGGGAAAGTTGGGCTGCAGTCAGCCTGTGGGTGGCCTGGACGTTGGGTAATGAGCGTGGCCGTCAGTTTATGGGTGCCCTCTGTAGAGTTGTCTGTAACTTGCTTCCTCCCTGAGGAAGTGTGACACGCTTCTGCTAGCTGCAGTGTCTTCCCCACAGCTGTGCTGTCCATTGAGGAGAAGGGGGCCTGCTCTGCCATGGATTCCTTACTCCTCAGGGTATGGCGTGTGAGTTATTTTAATAATGTATCAATCTGCCTTTTCTTTCTTTTGTCACAATGCATTTGCTTTCTAAAGTGGTCTTGTTTTCAGGATAATAATTGGGTTTCCACAGGGAAAATCATAATGTATGAGGCAAATTACTGACTAAAGGCAAATTTCTGACTTAAAAACATGAATCTCTAATTTGTTTCTAGTAGTTCTTCTTTTGTTTAAATTTTTGTTTTGTTAGTTATGTATAGAAACTTAAGGATAGTAATTTCTGCTCAGGTGGATAGTGGTACTGTTTAGCACAGCTCATTGGTCTTCTGAAACTTTTACAAATGCAGTCTGATTCATTCCGGCCAAGTTAATTATGAGGTACATATTTTTTTCCCTTATGGAGACAAATGTAAAAGACAGAGATACAGAAATCATCTCCAGTTTAGACTGAAGAAATTTTAGTTACTACTGTTTGTTCCTGCTATTTGATCAGAGTTTATTTTTATTTTTTGAAGTCTGTCTCTAATCAAATAAGATTTAATGTTTTAGAAGTAAAAGAGCACCATGACTAAATTAATAAGAAAAGTTAATTTAAGGACAAGAATTGATTTTTAAAAATATAAAAGTACATTTCATGACTTGATTTCAAGATGATCTGGTGGTATTCTTATACTGCTGCAGAAGGATGTCCACAGTGGGACGAGAATGAGGCTTAAAAATCACCACCCTTATTATCTATGACTGAACATGTCTTAGTCCAGGCCAGTGTGCCTACCACCTCTGTGGTACACTGTTGATTTCATTTTTCTTCCAGTATTTACTTTTGGTCCTGGACCAATTATCTAGCTGTGATGGGATTCTCCAAAAGTATCCTACATTTTGTACTTAGTGAACTAGTGATTGTTCTGTTTGCAGACATTCTTTCTGAGGCTCTACACTTGCCTCGAAAACCTACATTTGCAGAAAGGGAAATGTATAGGTTTTCCTTTTAAATGTATTTATTTTTGTTTATATTTTATTTATTTTTGGCTGTGTTGGGTCTTCGTTTCTGTGCGAGGGCCTTCTCTAGTTGCGGCGAGCAGGGGCCACTCCTCATCGTTGTTCGTGGGCCTCTCACTGCCGTGGCGCCTCTTGTTGCAGAGCACAGGCTCCAGAAGCGCAGGCTCAGTAGTTGTGGCTCCCGGGCTTAGTTGCACTGCAGCATGTGGGATCTTCCCGGACCAGGGCTCAAATCCGTGTCCCCTGCACTGGCAGGCGGATTCTTAACCTCTGCCCCGCCCGTTATTCTTTTTTTTTAAATATTTCCTCATTTGTGTTTATGTGATGATGCCTTTATTTATTTTTTTATTATTGTTTATATTTGGCTGAGTTGAGTCTGTGTTGCTGCGCGCAGGCTTTCCCTAGTTGTGGCAAGTGGGGGCTACTCTTTGTTGTGGTGCGCGGACTTCTCATTGTGGTGGCTTCTCTTGTTGCGGAGCGTGGGCTCTAAGAGTGCGGGCTTCAGTAATTGCAGCACCTGGGCTCCGTATTTGCGGCACACAGGCACTAGAGTGCGCGGGCTTCATTAGTTGCAGCGTGTGGCCTCAGTTGTTGTGGCTGGCGGGCTCTAGAGCGCAGGCTCAGTAGTTGTGATGTACGGGCTTACTTGCTCTGCGGCATGTGGGATCTTCCCGGACCAGGGCTGGAACCCGTGTCCCCTGCATTGGCAGACGGATTCTTAACTAGTGCACCACCAGGAAAGTCCCAGACTTTCCTTTTCTTAATGACAATTTTGAAGAGTCCTGGTTCACATATTTCATAGACTGTCCTTCAACTTGGCTTTGTGTGATGTTCTCCTCATGACTGGAGTGGAGTTAGGGTTTTGGGGAAGGAGATGTTTACTTTTAATATTCGGTTTCAACTCTGTCTCTTGGCTTTTTATATAAGATATTCAATGCATTTAGTTATATATTTAAAAAGCAGGCTTGTAGACTATTATTTTAAAATCTGCTTGCTATTTTGTAATCTGCTTGGGTTGATGGTGGAATGTTTTTTTTTTTTTTTTCAGTACGTGGGCCTCTCCCTGTTGTGGAGTCTCCCGTTCCGGAGCACAGGCTCCCAACCCGCATGCTCAGTGGCCATGGCTCACGGGCCTAGCCGCTCCGCGGCATGTGGGATCTTCCCGGACCGAGTCACGAACCCGTGTCCCCTGCATTGGCAGGCAGGGTCTCAACCACTGCTCCACCAGGCAAGCCCGTTACACTTTTGTTTTAATTATGCAGTTGGCTCTATTGTGTTGATTTACATTTTATTGGTAAATCTCAACTGCTTTGGATTATGATGTGTTTACAAGGCTACACAGATAATCTGGAAGGGAAAATGAAGTAATACAAATGACAGAAAATGTTTTATAATAATAAAATTTTCTTGGCAAGCAGCAACCTTTTCTCAAAGTCAGTCTTTTAATATAATTTGCTTGCTTCATAAATATGGCTTTCTTGTTTGTTCTTATCTTTATTGATTAGTGAGCATGTTAGATGACTTTGAAGGAATCTCACTGTCTTCAAGAAATAATTTGGCATTTTTGATCCGGAATGCTGACAATTCTCAAAAATGGGTCAGGAAAATCAAAGTAATAGATGGAAAAAAATCTCAATTTTAGCTGTTGATACAACTTTTCTTAAGTTTAGGGTGTGTTTTATAATTTACGTTACTAAAACAGATGGTGGAAGGTCCACCAATATATTTATTTTATGTTTTTAAAGCATTTTACTTTGCTGTATTGAATTCAATTCATTCTGGAATTTAGGAGAATTTACCTCTTTATGAAAGAGATTATTGAAAGTAGAAAATGATTGATGACCTTCGCTTCCAGTATTCTTCTCAATAGACTTAGTCTCTCTTCTAATGCTTCCTGTATACTCAGTAATTGTATAAGGTTTAGAGAAAAATGCAGGTCTGGCTGAACATTAAGCACAGTACACTAAATAAAGCTTTTTTACTTTGCAGAATATTTTACATGTGTGTCCCATAGATTCATCAGAGATTCTAGTTTTGGATAAAGGCAAGTACATTTAAGGACAATACAACATCCCTGTCTATGACATTGGCATTCGAATGAGAAGTGAATTTGGTTCAGGACGGTTCTTGGAATGCTTGGCATTTAGGTTATTTTAGGTCAACTCTTTGGGCAATTCAATTAGAGTATTTATTGAATGGTTTTCGTGAGCTGAATGGTTGTCATGTCATGTCATAGATGGTCTAAAACATGACTCTTATTTCTACAATAGTTGTGTTGGTAAGATAAGGCATCTTACCTGATGTATTTAATCCAAGATAATGATGCATGAGTAAGAGGCAGATCATTCTCGAGGAAGTAATTTTGGTTTTGAGAGAGGCATTCTTAGGGAAATAGGCCTTGCAGTGCTCATTTAGAGCTGGGCAGGATTGAGGTCCAGAGAGAGGAGGGAAAGGATATTTGGGTGGAGGGAAGGGCATTGGCAGAGCCTCAGAGGCCTGACGGTTCCTGGGGCCTGTGTGGGAATGGTGGGAAAGTTGGGCTGCAGTCAGCCTGTGGGTGGCCTGGACGTTGGGTAATGAGCGTGGCCGTCAGTTTATGGGTGCCCTCTGTAGAGTTGTCTGTAACTTGCTTCCTCCCTGAGGAAGTGTGACACGCTTCTGCTAGCTGCAGTGTCTTCCCCACAGCTGTGCTGTCCATTGAGGAGAAGGGGGCCTGCTCTGCCATGGCTTCCTTACTCCTCAGGGTATGGCGTGTGAGTTATTTTAATAATGTATCAATCTGCCTTTTCTTTCTTTTGTCACAATGCATTTGCTTTCTAAAGTGGTCTTGTTTTCAGGATAATAATTGGGTTTCCACAGGGAAAATCATAATGTATGAGGCAAATTACTGACTAAAGGCAAATTTCTGACTTAAAAACATGAATCTCTAATTTGTTTCTAGTAGTTCTTCTTTTGTTTAAATTTTTGTTTTGTTAGTTATGTATAGAAACTTAAGGATAGTAATTTCTGCTCAGGTGGATAGTGGTACTGTTTAGCACAGCTCATTGGTCTTCTGAAACTTTTACAAATGCAGTCTGATTCATTCCGGCCAAGTTAATTATGAGGTACATATTTTTTTCCCCTAATGGAGACAAATGTAAAAGACAGAGATACAGAAATCATCTCCAGTTTAGATTGAAGAAATTTTAGTTACTACTGTTTGTTCCTGCTATTTGATCAGAGTTTATTTTTATTTTTTGAAGTCTGTCTCTAATCAAATAAGATTTAATGTTTTAGAAGTAAAAGAGCACCATGACTAAACTGATAAGAAAAGTTAATTTAAGGACAAGAATTGATTTTTAAAAATATAAAAGTACATTTCATGACTTGATTTCAAGATGATCTTGTGGTATCCTTATACTGCTGCAGAGGGAAGTCCACAGTGGGACGAGAATGATGCTTAAAAATCACCACCCTTATTATCTATGACTGAACATGTCTTATTCCAGGCCAGTGTGCCTACCACCTCTGTGGTACACTGTTGATTTCATTTTTCTTCCAGTATTTACTTTTGGTCCTGGACCAATTATCTAGCTGTGATGGGATTCTCCAAAATTATCCTACATTTTGTACTTAGTGAACTAGTGATTGTTCTGTTTGCAGACATTCTTTCTGAGGCTCTACTCTTGCCTCGAAAACCTACATTTGCAGAAAGGGAAATGTATAGGTTTTCCTTTTAAATGTATTTATTTTTATTTATATTTTATTTATTTTTGGCTGTGTTGGGTCTTCGTTTCTGTGCGGGGGCCTTCTCTAGTTGCGGCGAGCAGGGGCCACTCCTCATCGTGGTTCGAGGGCCTCTCAGTGCCGTGGCGCCTCTTGTTGTGGAGCACAGGCTCCAGAAGCGCAGGCTCAGTAGTTGTGGCTCACGGGCTTAGTTGCACTGCAGCATGTGGGATCTTCCCGGACCAGGGCTCAAATCCGTGTCCCCTGCACTGGCAGGCGGATTCTTAACCACTGCCCAGCCCGTTATTCTTTTTTTAAAAAAAATATTTCCTCATTTGTGTTTATGTGATGATGCCTTTATTTATTTTTTTATTATTGTTTATATTTGGCTGAGTTGAGTCTCTTTTGCTGCGCGCAGGCTTTCCCTAGTTGTGGCAAGTGGGGGCTAATCTTTGTTGTGGTGTGCGGACTTCTCATTGTGGTGGCTTCTCTTGTTGCGGAGCGTGGGCTCTAAGAGTGCGGGCTTCAGTAATTGCAGCACCTGGGCTCAGTATTTGCGGCACACAGGCCCTAGAGTGCGCGGCCTTCATTAGTTGCAGCGTGTGGCCTCAGTTGTTGTGGCTGGTGGGCTCTAGAGCGCAGGCTCAGTAGTTGTGATGTACGGGCTTACTTGCTCTGCGGCACGTGGGATCTTCCCGGACCAGGGCTGGAACCCGTGTCTCCTGCATTGGCAGACGGATTCTTAACTAGTGCACCACCAGGAAAGTCCCAGACTTTCCTTTTCTTAATGACAATTTTGAAGAGTCCTGGTTCACATATTTCATAGACTGTCCTTCAACTTGGCTTTGTGTGATGTTCTCCTCATGACCATAGTGGAGTTAGGGTTTTGGGGAAGGAGATGTTTACTTTTAATATTCAGTTTCAACTCTGTCTCTTGGCTTTTTATATAAGATATTCAATGCATTTAGTTATATATTTAAAAAAGCAGGCTTGTAGACTATTATTTTAAAATCTGCTTGCTATTTTGTAATCTGCTTGGGTTGATGGTGGAATGTTTTTTTTTTTTTTTTTCAGTACGTGGGCCTCTCCCTGTTGTGGAGTCTCCCGTTCCGGAGCACAGGCTCCCAACCCGCATGCTCAGTGGCCATGGCTCACGGGCCTAGCCGCTCCGCGGCATGTGGGATCTTCCCGGACCGAGTCACGAACCCGTGTCCCCTGCATTGGCAGGCAGGGTCTCAACCACTGCTCCACCAGGCAAGCCCGTTACACTTTTGTTTTAATTATGCAGTTGGCTCTATTGTGTTGATTTACATTTTATTGGTAAATCTCAACTGCTTTGGATTATGATGTGTTTACAAGGCTACACAGATAATCTGGAAGGGAAAATGAAGTAATACAAATGACAGAAAATGTTTTATAATAATAAAATTTTCTTGGCAAGCAGCAACCTTTTCTCAAAGTCAGTCTTTTAATATAATTTGCTTGCTTCATAAATATGGCTTTCTTGTTTGTTCTTATCTTTATTGATTAGTGAGCATGTTAGATGACTTGGAAGGAATCTCACTGTCTTCAAGAAATAATTTGGCATTTTTGATCCGGAATGCTGACAATTCTCAAAAATGGGTCAGGAAAATCAAAGTAATAGATGGAAAAAAATCTCAATTTTAGCTGTTGATACAACTTTTCTTAAGTTTAGGGTGTGTTTTATAATTTACGTTACTAAAACAGATGTTGGAAGGTCCACCAACATATTTATTTTATGTTTTTAAATCATTTTACTTTGCTGTATTGAATTCAATTCATTCTGGAATTTAGGAGAATTTACCTCTTTATGAAAGAGATTATTGAAAGTAGAAAATGATTGATGACCTTCGCTTCCAGTATTCTTCTCAATAGACTTAGTCTCTCTTCTAATGCTTCCTGTATACTCAGTAATTGTATAAGGTTTAGAGAAAAATGCAGGTCTGGCTGAACATTAAGCACAGTACACTAAATAAAGTTTTTTACTTTGCAGAATATTTTACATGTGTGTCCCATAGATTCATCAGAGATTCTAGTTTTGGATAAAGGCAAGTACATTTAAGGACAATACAACATCCCTGTCTATGACATTGGCATTCGAATGAGAAGTGAATTTGGTTCAGGACGGTTCTTGGAATGCTTGGCATTTAGGTTATTTTAGGTCAACTCTTTGGGCAATTCAATTAGAGTATTTATTGAATGGTTTTCGTGAGCTGAATGGTTGTCATGTCATGTCATAGATGGTCTAAAACATGACTCTTATTTCTACAATAGTTGTGTTGGTCAGATAAGGCATCTTACCTGATGTATTTAATCCAAGATAATGATGCATGAGTAAGAGGCAGATCATTCTCGAGGAAGTAATTTTGGTTTTGAGAGAGGCATTCTTAGGGAAATAGGCCTTGCAGTGCTCATTTAGAGCTGGGCAGGATTGAGGTCCAGAGAGAGGAGGGAAAGGATATTTGGGTAGAGGGAAGGGCATTGGCAGAGCCTCAGAGGCCTGACGGTTCCTGGGGCCTGTGTGGGAATGGTGGGAAAGTTGGGCTGCAGTCAGCCTGTGGGTGGCCTGGACGTTGGGTAATGAGCGTGGCCGTCAGTTTATGGGTGCCCTCTGTAGAGTTGTCTGTAACTTGCTTCCTCCCTGAGGAAGTGTGACACGCTTCTGCTAGCTGCAGTGTCTTCCCCACAGCTGTGCTGTCCATTGAGGAGAAGGGGGCCTGCTCTGCCATGGATTCCTTACTCCTCAGGGTATGGCGTGTGAGTTATTTTAATAATGTATCAATCTGCCTTTTCTTTCTTTTGTCACAATGCATTTGCTTTCTAAAGTGGTCTTGTTTTCAGGATAATAATTGGGTTTCCACAGGGAAAATCATAATGTATGAGGCAAATTACTGACTAAAGGCAAATTTCTGACTTAAAAACATGAATCTCTAATTTGTTTCTAGTAGTTCTTCTTTTGTTTAAATTTTTGTTTTGTTAGTTATGTATAGAAACTTAAGGATAGTAATTTCTGCTCAGGTGGATAGTGGTACTGTTTAGCACAGCTCATTGGTCTTCTGAAACTTTTACAAATGCAGTCTGATTCATTCCGGCCAAGTTAATTATGAGGTACATATTTTTTTCCCTTATGGAGACAAATGTAAAAGACAGAGATACAGAAATCATCTCCAGTTTAGATTGAAGAAATTTTAGTTACTACTGTTTGTTCCTGCTATTTGATCAGAGTTTATTTTTATTTTTTGAAGTCTGTCTCTAATCAAATAAGATTTAATGTTTTAGAAGTAAAAGAGCACCATGACTAAATTAATAAGAAAAGTTAATTTAAGGACAAGAATTGATTTTTAAAAATATAAAAGTACATTTCATGACTTGATTTCAAGATGATCTGGTGGTATTCTTATACTGCTGCAGAAGGATGTCCACAGTGGGACGAGAATGAGGCTTAAAAATCACCACCCTTATTATCTATGACTGAACATGTCTTAGTCCAGGCCAGTGTGCCTACCACCTCTGTGGTACACTGTTGATTTCATTTTTCTTCCAGTATTTACTTTTGGTCCTGGACCAATTATCTAGCTGTGATGGGATTCTCCAAAAGTATCCTACATTTTGTACTTAGTGAACTAGTGATTGTTCTGTTTGCAGACATTCTTTCTGAGGCTCTACACTTGCCTCGAAAACCTACATTTGCAGAAAGGGAAATGTATAGGTTTTCCTTTTAAATGTATTTATTTTTGTTTATATTTTATTTATTTTTGGCTGTGTTGGGTCTTCGTTTCTGTGCGAGGGCCTTCTCTAGTTGCGGCGAGCAGGGGCCACTCCTCATCGTTGTTCGTGGGCCTCTCACTGCCGTGGCGCCTCTTGTTGCAGAGCACAGGCTCCAGAAGCGCAGGCTCAGTAGTTGTGGCTCCCGGGCTTAGTTGCACTGCAGCATGTGGGATCTTCCCGGACCAGGGCTCAAATCCGTGTCCCCTGCACTGGCAGGCGGATTCTTAACCTCTGCCCCGCCCGTTATTCTTTTTTTTTAAATATTTCCTCATTTGTGTTTATGTGATGATGCCTTTATTTATTTTTTTATTATTGTTTATATTTGGCTGAGTTGAGTCTGTGTTGCTGCGCGCAGGCTTTCCCTAGTTGTGGCAAGTGGGGGCTACTCTTTGTTGTGGTGCGCGGACTTCTCATTGTGGTGGCTTCTCTTGTTGCGGAGCGTGGGCTCTAAGAGTGCGGGCTTCAGTAATTGCAGCACCTGGGCTCCGTATTTGCGGCACACAGGCACTAGAGTGCGCGGGCTTCATTAGTTGCAGCGTGTGGCCTCAGTTGTTGTGGCTGGCGGGCTCTAGAGCGCAGGCTCAGTAGTTGTGATGTACGGGCTTACTTGCTCTGCGGCATGTGGGATCTTCCCGGACCAGGGCTGGAACCCGTGTCCCCTGCATTGGCAGACGGATTCTTAACTAGTGCACCACCAGGAAAGTCCCAGACTTTCCTTTTCTTAATGACAATTTTGAAGAGTCCTGGTTCACATATTTCATAGACTGTCCTTCAACTTGGCTTTGTGTGATGTTCTCCTCATGACTGGAGTGGAGTTAGGGTTTTGGGGAAGGAGATGTTTACTTTTAATATTCGGTTTCAACTCTGTCTCTTGGCTTTTTATATAAGATATTCAATGCATTTAGTTATATATTTAAAAAGCAGGCTTGTAGACTATTATTTTAAAATCTGCTTGCTATTTTGTAATCTGCTTGGGTTGATGGTGGAATGTTTTTTTTTTTTTTTTCAGTACGTGGGCCTCTCCCTGTTGTGGAGTCTCCCGTTCCGGAGCACAGGCTCCCAACCCGCATGCTCAGTGGCCATGGCTCACGGGCCTAGCCGCTCCGCGGCATGTGGGATCTTCCCGGACCGAGTCACGAACCCGTGTCCCCTGCATTGGCAGGCAGGGTCTCAACCACTGCTCCACCAGGCAAGCCCGTTACACTTTTGTTTTAATTATGCAGTTGGCTCTATTGTGTTGATTTACATTTTATTGGTAAATCTCAACTGCTTTGGATTATGATGTGTTTACAAGGCTACACAGATAATCTGGAAGGGAAAATGAAGTAATACAAATGACAGAAAATGTTTTATAATAATAAAATTTTCTTGGCAAGCAGCAACCTTTTCTCAAAGTCAGTCTTTTAATATAATTTGCTTGCTTCATAAATATGGCTTTCTTGTTTGTTCTTATCTTTATTGATTAGTGAGCATGTTAGATGACTTTGAAGGAATCTCACTGTCTTCAAGAAATAATTTGGCATTTTTGATCCGGAATGCTGACAATTCTCAAAAATGGGTCAGGAAAATCAAAGTAATAGATGGAAAAAAATCTCAATTTTAGCTGTTGATACAACTTTTCTTAAGTTTAGGGTGTGTTTTATAATTTACGTTACTAAAACAGATGGTGGAAGGTCCACCAATATATTTATTTTATGTTTTTAAAGCATTTTACTTTGCTGTATTGAATTCAATTCATTCTGGAATTTAGGAGAATTTACCTCTTTATGAAAGAGATTATTGAAAGTAGAAAATGATTGATGACCTTCGCTTCCAGTATTCTTCTCAATAGACTTAGTCTCTCTTCTAATGCTTCCTGTATACTCAGTAATTGTATAAGGTTTAGAGAAAAATGCAGGTCTGGCTGAACATTAAGCACAGTACACTAAATAAAGCTTTTTTACTTTGCAGAATATTTTACATGTGTGTCCCATAGATTCATCAGAGATTCTAGTTTTGGATAAAGGCAAGTACATTTAAGGACAATACAACATCCCTGTCTATGACATTGGCATTCGAATGAGAAGTGAATTTGGTTCAGGACGGTTCTTGGAATGCTTGGCATTTAGGTTATTTTAGGTCAACTCTTTGGGCAATTCAATTAGAGTATTTATTGAATGGTTTTCGTGAGCTGAATGGTTGTCATGTCATGTCATAGATGGTCTAAAACATGACTCTTATTTCTACAATAGTTGTGTTGGTCAGATAAGGCATCTTACCTGATGTATTTAATCCAAGATAATGATGCATGAGTAAGAGGCAGATCATTCTCGAGGAAGTAATTTTGGTTTTGAGAGAGGCATTCTTAGGGAAATAGGCCTTGCAGTGCTCATTTAGAGCTGGGCAGGATTGAGGTCCAGAGAGAGGAGGGAAAGGATATTTGGGTGGAGGGAAGGGCATTGGCAGAGCCTCAGAGGCCTGACGGTTCCTGGGGCCTGTGTGGGAATGGTGGGAAAGTTGGGCTGCAGTCAGCCTGTGGGTGGCCTGGACGTTGGGTAATGAGCGTGGCCGTCAGTTTATGGGTGCCCTCTGTAGAGTTGTCTGTAACTTGCTTCCTCCCTGAGGAAGTGTGACACGCTTCTGCTAGCTGCAGTGTCTTCCCCACAGCTGTGCTGTCCATTGAGGAGAAGGGGGCCTGCTCTGCCATGGCTTCCTTACTCCTCAGGGTATGGCGTGTGAGTTATTTTAATAATGTATCAATCTGCCTTTTCTTTCTTTTGTCACAATGCATTTGCTTTCTAAAGTGGTCTTGTTTTCAGGATAATAATTGGGTTTCCACAGGGAAAATCATAATGTATGAGGCAAATTACTGACTAAAGGCAAATTTCTGACTTAAAAACATGAATCTCTAATTTGTTTCTAGTAGTTCTTCTTTTGTTTAAATTTTTGTTTTGTTAGTTATGTATAGAAACTTAAGGATAGTAATTTCTGCTCAGGTGGATAGTGGTACTGTTTAGCACAGCTCATTGGTCTTCTGAAACTTTTACAAATGCAGTCTGATTCATTCCGGCCAAGTTAATTATGAGGTACATATTTTTTTCCCCTAATGGAGACAAATGTAAAAGACAGAGATACAGAAATCATCTCCAGTTTAGATTGAAGAAATTTTAGTTACTACTGTTTGTTCCTGCTATTTGATCAGAGTTTATTTTTATTTTTTGAAGTCTGTCTCTAATCAAATAAGATTTAATGTTTTAGAAGTAAAAGAGCACCATGACTAAACTGATAAGAAAAGTTAATTTAAGGACAAGAATTGATTTTTAAAAATATAAAAGTACATTTCATGACTTGATTTCAAGATGATCTTGTGGTATCCTTATACTGCTGCAGAGGGAAGTCCACAGTGGGACGAGAATGATGCTTAAAAATCACCACCCTTATTATCTATGACTGAACATGTCTTATTCCAGGCCAGTGTGCCTACCACCTCTGTGGTACACTGTTGATTTCATTTTTCTTCCAGTATTTACTTTTGGTCCTGGACCAATTATCTAGCTGTGATGGGATTCTCCAAAATTATCCTACATTTTGTACTTAGTGAACTAGTGATTGTTCTGTTTGCAGACATTCTTTCTGAGGCTCTACTCTTGCCTCGAAAACCTACATTTGCAGAAAGGGAAATGTATAGGTTTTCCTTTTAAATGTATTTATTTTTATTTATATTTTATTTATTTTTGGCTGTGTTGGGTCTTCGTTTCTGTGCGGGGGCCTTCTCTAGTTGCGGCGAGCAGGGGCCACTCCTCATCGTGGTTCGAGGGCCTCTCAGTGCCGTGGCGCCTCTTGTTGTGGAGCACAGGCTCCAGAAGCGCAGGCTCAGTAGTTGTGGCTCCCGGGCTTAGTTGCACTGCAGCATGTGGGATCTTCCCGGACCAGGGCTCAAATCCGTGTCCCCTGCACTGGCAGGCGGATTCTTAACCACTGCCCAGCCCGTTATTCTTTTTTTAAAAAAAATATTTCCTCATTTGTGTTTATGTGATGATGCCTTTATTTATTTTTTTATTATTGTTTATATTTGGCTGAGTTGAGTCTCTTTTGCTGCGCGCAGGCTTTCCCTAGTTGTGGCAAGTGGGGGCTAATCTTTGTTGTGGTGTGCGGACTTCTCATTGTGGTGGCTTCTCTTGTTGCGGAGCGTGGGCTCTAAGAGTGCGGGCTTCAGTAATTGCAGCACCTGGGCTCAGTATTTGCGGCACACAGGCCCTAGAGTGCGCGGCCTTCATTAGTTGCAGCGTGTGGCCTCAGTTGTTGTGGCTGGTGTGCTCTAGAGCGCAGGCTCAGTAGTTGTGATGTACGGGCTTACTTGCTCTGCGGCACGTGGGATCTTCCCGGACCAGGGCTGGAACCCGTGTCTCCTGCATTGGCAGACGGATTCTTAACTAGTGCACCACCAGGAAAGTCCCAGACTTTCCTTTTCTTAATGACAATTTTGAAGAGTCCTGGTTCACATATTTCATAGACTGTCCTTCAACTTGGCTTTGTGTGATGTTCTCCTCATGACCATAGTGGAGTTAGGGTTTTGGGGAAGGAGATGTTTACTTTTAATATTCAGTTTCAACTCTGTCTCTTGGCTTTTTATATAAGATATTCAATGCATTTAGTTATATATTTAAAAAAGCAGGCTTGTAGACTATTATTTTAAAATCTGCTTGCTATTTTGTAATCTGCTTGGGTTGATGGTGGAATGTTTTTTTTTTTTTTTTTCAGTACGTGGGCCTCTCCCTGTTGTGGAGTCTCCCGTTCCGGAGCACAGGCTCCCAACCCGCATGCTCAGTGGCCATGGCTCACGGGCCTAGCCGCTCCGCGGCATGTGGGATCTTCCCGGACCGAGTCACGAACCCGTGTCCCCTGCATTGGCAGGCAGGGTCTCAACCACTGCTCCACCAGGCAAGCCCGTTACACTTTTGTTTTAATTATGCAGTTGGCTCTATTGTGTTGATTTACATTTTATTGGTAAATCTCAACTGCTTTGGATTATGATGTGTTTACAAGGCTACACAGATAATCTGGAAGGGAAAATGAAGTAATACAAATGACAGAAAATGTTTTATAATAATAAAATTTTCTTGGCAAGCAGCAACCTTTTCTCAAAGTCAGTCTTTTAATATAATTTGCTTGCTTCATAAATATGGCTTTCTTGTTTGTTCTTATCTTTATTGATTAGTGAGCATGTTAGATGACTTGGAAGGAATCTCACTGTCTTCAAGAAATAATTTGGCATTTTTGATCCGGAATGCTGACAATTCTCAAAAATGGGTCAGGAAAATCAAAGTAATAGATGGAAAAAAATCTCAATTTTAGCTGTTGATACAACTTTTCTTAAGTTTAGGGTGTGTTTTATAATTTACGTTACTAAAACAGATGTTGGAAGGTCCACCAACATATTTATTTTATGTTTTTAAATCATTTTACTTTGCTGTATTGAATTCAATTCATTCTGGAATTTAGGAGAATTTACCTCTTTATGAAAGAGATTATTGAAAGTAGAAAATGATTGATGACCTTCGCTTCCAGTATTCTTCTCAATAGACTTAGTCTCTCTTCTAATGCTTCCTGTATACTCAGTAATTGTATAAGGTTTAGAGAAAAATGCAGGTCTGGCTGAACATTAAGCACAGTACACTAAATAAAGTTTTTTACTTTGCAGAATATTTTACATGTGTGTCCCATAGATTCATCAGAGATTCTAGTTTTGGATAAAGGCAAGTACATTTAAGGACAATACAACATCCCTGTCTATGACATTGGCATTCGAATGAGAAGTGAATTTGGTTCAGGACGGTTCTTGGAATGCTTGGCATTTAGGTTATTTTAGGTCAACTCTTTGGGCAATTCAATTAGAGTATTTATTGAATGGTTTTCGTGAGCTGAATGGTTGTCATGTCATGTCATAGATGGTCTAAAACATGACTCTTATTTCTACAATAGTTGTGTTGGTCAGATAAGGCATCTTACCTGATGTATTTAATCCAAGATAATGATGCATGAGTAAGAGGCAGATCATTCTCGAGGAAGTAATTTTGGTTTTGAGAGAGGCATTCTTAGGGAAATAGGCCTTGCAGTGCTCATTTAGAGCTGGGCAGGATTGAGGTCCAGAGAGAGGAGGGAAAGGATATTTGGGTGGAGGGAAGGGCATTGGCAGAGCCTCAGAGGCCTGACGGTTCCTGGGGCCTGTGTGGGAATGGTGGGAAAGTTGGGCTGCAGTCAGCCTGTGGGTGGCCTGGACGTTGGGTAATGAGCGTGGCCATCAGTTTATGGGTGCCCTCTGTAGAGTTGTCTGTAACTTGCTTCCTCCCTGAGGAAGTGTGACACGCTTCTGCTAGCTGCAGTGTCTTCCCCACAGCTGTGCTGTCCATTGAGGAGAAGGGGGCCTGCTCTGCCATGGCTTCCTTACTCCTCAGGGTATGGCGTGTGAGTTATTTTAATAATGTATCAATCTGCCTTTTCTTTCTTTTGTCACAATGCATTTGCTTTCTAAAGTGGTCTTGTTTTCAGGATAATAATTGGGTTTCCACAGGGAAAATCATAATGTATGAGGCAAATTACTGACTAAAGGCAAATTTCTGACTTAAAAACATGAATCTCTAATTTGTTTCTAATAGTTCTTCTTTTGTTTAAATTTTTGTTTTGTTAGTTATGTATAGAAACTTAAGGATAGTAATTTCTGCTCAGGTGGATAGTGGTACTGTTTAGCACAGCTCATTGGTCTTCTGAAACTTTTAAAAATGCAGTCTGATTCATTCCAGCCAAGTTAATTATGAGGTACAAATTTTTTTCCCCTAATGGAGACAAATGTAAAAGACAGAGATACAGAAATCATCTCCAGTTTAGATTGAAGAAATTTTAGTTACTACTGTTTGTTCCTGCTATTTGATCACAGTTTATTTTTTTTTTGAAGTCTGTCTCTAATCAAATAAGATTTAATGTTTTAGAAGTAAAAGAGCACCATGACTAAATTAATAAGAAAAGTTAATTAAAGACAAGAATTGATTTTTAAAAATATAAAAGTACATTTCATGACTTGATTTCAAGATGATCTGGTGGTATCCTTATACTGCTGCAGAAGGAAGTCCACAGTGGGACGAGAATGATGCTTAAAAATCACCACCCTTATTATCTATGACTGAACATGTCTTAGTCCAGGCCAGTGTGCCTACCACCTCTGTGGTACACTGTTGATTTCATTTTTCTTCCAGTATTTACTTTTGGTCCTGGACCAATTATCTAGCTGTGATGGGATTCTCCAAAAGTATCCTACATTTTGTACTTAGTGAACTAGTGATTGTTCTGTTTGCAGACATTCTTTCTGAGGCTCTACTCTTGCCTCGGAAACCTACATTTGCAGAAAGGGAAATGTATAGGTTTTCCTTTTAAATGTATTTATTTTTATTTATATTTTATTTATTTTTGGCTGTGTTGGGTCTTCGTTTCTGTGCGAGGGCCTTCTCTAGTTGCGGCGAGCAGGGGCCACTCCTCATCGTGGTTCGTGGGCCTCTCACTGCCGTGGCGCCTCTTGTTGCGGAGCACAGGCTCCAGAAGCGCAGGCTCAGTAGTTGTGGCTCACGGGCTTAGTTGCACTGCAGCATGTGGGATCTTCCCGGACCAGGGCTCAAATCCGTGTCCCCTGCACTGGCAGGCGGATTCTTAACCACTGCCCCGCCCGTTATTCTTTTTTTTAAAAAAATATTTCCTCATATGTGTTTATGTGATGATGCCTTTATTTATTTTTTTATTATTGTTTATATTTGGCTGAGTTGAGTCTCTGTTGCTGCGCGCAGGCTTTCCCTAGTTGTGGCAAGTGGGGGCTACTCTTTGTTGTGGTGTGCGGACTTCTCATTGTGGTGGCTTCTCTTGTTGCGGAGCGTGGGCTCTAAGAGTGCGGGCTTCAGTAATTGCAGCACCTGGGCTCAGTATTTGCGGCACACAGGCCCTAGAGTGCGCGGGCTTCATTAGTTGCAGCGTGCGGCCTCAGTTGTTGTGGCTGGTGGGCTCTAGAGCGCAGGCTCAGTAGTTGTGATGTACGGGTATACTTGCTCTGCGGCACGTGGGATCTTCCCGGACCAGGGCTGGAACCCGTGTCCCCTGCATTGGCAGACGGATTCTTAACTAGTGCACCACCAGGAAAGTCCCAGACTTTCCTTTTCTTAATGACAATTTTGAAGAGTCCTGGTTCACATATTTCATAGACTGTCCTTCAACTTGGCTTTGTGTGATGTTCTCCTCATGACCATAGTGGAGTTAGGGTTTTGGGGAAAGAGATGTTTACTTTTAATATTCGGTTTCAACTCTATCTCTTGGCTTTTTATATAAGATATTCAATGCATTTAGTTATATATTTAAAAAAGCAGTCTTGTAGACTATTATTTTAAAATCTGCTTGCTATTTTGTAATCTGCTTGGGTTGATGGTGGAATGCTTTTTTTTTTTTTCAGTACGTGGGCCTCTCCCTGTTGTGGAGTCTCCCGTTACGGAGCACAGGCTCCCAACCCGCATGCTCAGTGGCCATGGCTCACGGGCCTAGCCGCTCCGCGGCATGTGGGATCTTCCCGGACCGAGTCACGAACCCGTGTCCCCTGCATTGGCAGGCAGGCTCTCAACCACTGCTCCACCAGGGAAGCCCGGTACACTTTTGTTTT
This sequence comes from Mesoplodon bidens, assembly GCF_964165515.1. Lineage (NCBI taxonomy): Eukaryota > Metazoa > Chordata > Mammalia > Artiodactyla > Ziphiidae > Mesoplodon > Mesoplodon bidens. The sequence continues at coordinate 68,543 of NW_027672356.1, read as the reverse complement.
AATTATGCAGTTGGCTCTATTGTGTTGATTTACATTTTATTTGTAAATCTCAACTGCTTTGGATTATGATGTGTTTACAAGGCTACACAGATAATCTGGAAGGGAAAATGAAGTAATACAAATGACAGAAAAAGTTTTATAATAATGAAATTTTCTTGGCAAGCAGCAACCTTTTCTCAAAGTCAGTCTTTTAATATAATTTGCTTGCTTCCTAAATATGGCTTTCTTGTTTGTTCTTATCTTTATTGATTAGTGAGCATGTTAGATGACTTGGGAGGAATCTCACTGTCTTCAACAAATAATTTGGCATTATTGATCCAGAATGCTGACAATTCTCAAAAATGGGTCAGGAAAATCAAAGTAATAGATGGAAAAAAATCTCAATTTTAGCTGTTGATATAACTTTTCTTAAATTTAGGGTGTTTTTTATAATTTAAGTTACTAAAACAGATGGTGGAAGGTCCACCAAGATATTTATTTTATGTATTTAAAGCATTTTACTTTGCTGTATTGAATTCCATTCATTCTGGAATTTAGGAGCATTTACCTCTTTATGAAAGAGACTATTGAAAGTAGAAAATGATTGATGACCTTCGCTTCCAGTATTCTTCTCAATAGACTTAGGCTCTCTTCTAATGCTTCTTGCATACTAAGTAATTGTATAAGGTTTAGAGAATAATTTAGGTCTGTCTGAACTTTAAGCACAGTACACTAAATAAAGCTTTTTCACTTTGCAGAATATTTTACATGTGTGTCCCATAGATTCATCAGAGATTCTAGTTTTGGATAAAGGCAAGTACATTTAAGGACAATACAGCATCCCTGTCTGTGACAACGGCATTCGAATGAGAAGTGAATTTGGTTCACGACGGTTCTTGGAATGCTTGGCATTTAGGTTATTTTAGGTCAACTCTTTGGGCAATTCAATTAGAGTATTTATTGAATGGTTTTCGTGAGCTGAATGGTTGTCATGTCATGTCATAGATGGTCTAAAACATGACTCTTATTTCTAAAATAGTTGTGTTGGTCAGATAAGGCATCTTACATGAAGTATGTAATCCAAGATAATGATGCATGAGTAAGAGGCAGATCATTCTCGAGGAAGTAATTTTGGTTTTGAGAGAGGCATTCTTAGGGAAATAGGCCTTGCAGTGCTCATTTAGAGCTGGGCAGGATTGAGGTCCAGAGAGAGGAGGGAAAGGATATTTGGGTAGAGGGAAGGGCATTGGCAGAGCCTCAGAGGCCTGACGGTTCCTGGGGCCTGTGTGGGAATGGTGGGAAAGTTGGGCTGCAGTCAGCCTGTGGGTGGCCTGGACGTTGGGTAATGAGCGTGGCCGTCAGTTTATGGGTGCCCTCTGTAGAGTTGTCTGTAACTTGCTTCCTCCCTGAGGAAGTGTGACACGCTTCTGCTAGCTGCAGTGTCTTCCCCACAGCTGTGCTGTCCATTGAGGAGAAGGGGGCCTGCTCTGCCATGGATTCCTTACTCCTCAGGGTATGGCGTGTGAGTTATTTTAATAATGTATCAATCTGCCTTTTCTTTCTTTTGTCACAATGCATTTGCTTTCTAAAGTGGTCTTGTTTTCAGGATAATAATTGGGTTTCCACAGGGAAAATCATAATGTATGAGGCAAATTACTGACTAAAGGCAAATTTCTGACTTAAAAACATGAATCTCTAATTTGTTTCTAGTAGTTCTTCTTTTGTTTAAATTTTTGTTTTGTTAGTTATGTATAGAAACTTAAGGATAGTAATTTCTGCTCAGGTGGATAGTGGTACTGTTTAGCACAGCTCATTGGTCTTCTGAAACTTTTACAAATGCAGTCTGATTCATTCCGGCCAAGTTAATTATGAGGTACATATTTTTTTCCCTTATGGAGACAAATGTAAAAGACAGAGATACAGAAATCATCTCCAGTTTAGATTGAAGAAATTTTAGTTACTACTGTTTGTTCCTGCTATTTGATCAGAGTTTATTTTTATTTTTTGAAGTCTGTCTCTAATCAAATAAGATTTAATGTTTTAGAAGTAAAAGAGCACCATGACTAAATTAATAAGAAAAGTTAATTTAAGGACAAGAATTGATTTTTAAAAATATAAAAGTACATTTCATGACTTGATTTCAAGATGATCTGGTGGTATTCTTATACTGCTGCAGAAGGATGTCCACAGTGGGACGAGAATGAGGCTTAAAAATCACCACCCTTATTATCTATGACTGAACATGTCTTAGTCCAGGCCAGTGTGCCTACCACCTCTGTGGTACACTGTTGATTTCATTTTTCTTCCAGTATTTACTTTTGGTCCTGGACCAATTATCTAGCTGTGATGGGATTCTCCAAAAGTATCCTACATTTTGTACTTAGTGAACTAGTGATTGTTCTGTTTGCAGACATTCTTTCTGAGGCTCTACACTTGCCTCGAAAACCTACATTTGCAGAAAGGGAAATGTATAGGTTTTCCTTTTAAATGTATTTATTTTTGTTTATATTTTATTTATTTTTGGCTGTGTTGGGTCTTCGTTTCTGTGCGAGGGCCTTCTCTAGTTGCGGCGAGCAGGGGCCACTCCTCATCGTTGTTCGTGGGCCTCTCACTGCCGTGGCGCCTCTTGTTGCAGAGCACAGGCTCCAGAAGCGCAGGCTCAGTAGTTGTGGCTCCCGGGCTTAGTTGCACTGCAGCATGTGGGATCTTCCCGGACCAGGGCTCAAATCCGTGTCCCCTGCACTGGCAGGCGGATTCTTAACCTCTGCCCCGCCCGTTATTCTTTTTTTTTAAATATTTCCTCATTTGTGTTTATGTGATGATGCCTTTATTTATTTTTTTATTATTGTTTATATTTGGCTGAGTTGAGTCTGTGTTGCTGCGCGCAGGCTTTCCCTAGTTGTGGCAAGTGGGGGCTACTCTTTGTTGTGGTGCGCGGACTTCTCATTGTGGTGGCTTCTCTTGTTGCGGAGCGTGGGCTCTAAGAGTGCGGGCTTCAGTAATTGCAGCACCTGGGCTCCGTATTTGCGGCACACAGGCACTAGAGTGCGCGGGCTTCATTAGTTGCAGCGTGTGGCCTCAGTTGTTGTGGCTGGCGGGCTCTAGAGCGCAGGCTCAGTAGTTGTGATGTACGGGCTTACTTGCTCTGCGGCATGTGGGATCTTCCCGGACCAGGGCTGGAACCCGTGTCCCCTGCATTGGCAGACGGATTCTTAACTAGTGCACCACCAGGAAAGTCCCAGACTTTCCTTTTCTTAATGACAATTTTGAAGAGTCCTGGTTCACATATTTCATAGACTGTCCTTCAACTTGGCTTTGTGTGATGTTCTCCTCATGACTGGAGTGGAGTTAGGGTTTTGGGGAAGGAGATGTTTACTTTTAATATTCGGTTTCAACTCTGTCTCTTGGCTTTTTATATAAGATATTCAATGCATTTAGTTATATATTTAAAAAGCAGGCTTGTAGACTATTATTTTAAAATCTGCTTGCTATTTTGTAATCTGCTTGGGTTGATGGTGGAATGTTTTTTTTTTTTTTTTTCAGTACGTGGGCCTCTCCCTGTTGTGGAGTCTCCCGTTCCAGAGCACAGGCTCCCAACCCGCATGCTCAGTGGCCATGGCTCACGGGCCTAGCCGCTCCGCGGCATGTGGGATCTTCCCGGACCGAGTCACGAACCCGTGTCCCCTGCATTGGCAGGCAGGCTCTCAACCACTGCTCCACCAGGGAAGCCCGTTACACTTTTGTTTTAATTATGCAGTTGGCTCTATTGTGTTGATTTACATTTTATTGGTAAATCTCAACTGCTTTGGATTATGATGTGTTTACAAGGCTACACAGATAATCTGGAAGGGAAAATGAAGTAATACAAATGACAGAAAATGTTTTATAATAATAAAATTTTCTTGGCAAGCAGCAACCTTTTCTCAAAGTCAGTCTTTTAATATAATTTGCTTGCTTCATAAATATGGCTTTCTTGTTTGTTCTTATCTTTATTGATTAGTGAGCATGTTAGATGACTTTGAAGGAATCTCACTGTCTTCAAGAAATAATTTGGCATTTTTGATCCGGAATGCTGACAATTCTCAAAAATGGGTCAGGAAAATCAAAGTAATAGATGGAAAAAAATCTCAATTTTAGCTGTTGATACAACTTTTCTTAAGTTTAGGGTGTGTTTTATAATTTACGTTACTAAAACAGATGGTGGAAGGTCCACCAATATATTTATTTTATGTTTTTAAAGCATTTTACTTTGCTGTATTGAATTCAATTCATTCTGGAATTTAGGAGAATTTACCTCTTTATGAAAGAGATTATTGAAAGTAGAAAATGATTGATGACCTTCGCTTCCAGTATTCTTCTCAATAGACTTAGTCTCTCTTCTAATGCTTCCTGTATACTCAGTAATTGTATAAGGTTTAGAGAAAAATGCAGGTCTGGCTGAACATTAAGCACAGTACACTAAATAAAGCTTTTTTACTTTGCAGAATATTTTACATGTGTGTCCCATAGATTCATCAGAGATTCTAGTTTTGGATAAAGGCAAGTACATTTAAGGACAATACAACATCCCTGTCTATGACATTGGCATTCGAATGAGAAGTGAATTTGGTTCAGGACGGTTCTTGGAATGCTTGGCATTTAGGTTATTTTAGGTCAACTCTTTGGGCAATTCAATTAGAGTATTTATTGAATGGTTTTCGTGAGCTGAATGGTTGTCATGTCATGTCATAGATGGTCTAAAACATGACTCTTATTTCTACAATAGTTGTGTTGGTCAGATAAGGCATCTTACCTGATGTATTTAATCCAAGATAATGATGCATGAGTAAGAGGCAGATCATTCTCGAGGAAGTAATTTTGGTTTTGAGAGAGGCATTCTTAGGGAAATAGGCCTTGCAGTGCTCATTTAGAGCTGGGCAGGATTGAGGTCCAGAGAGAGGAGGGAAAGGATATTTGGGTGGAGGGAAGGGCATTGGCAGAGCCTCAGAGGCCTGACGGTTCCTGGGGCCTGTGTGGGAATGGTGGGAAAGTTGGGCTGCAGTCAGCCTGTGGGTGGCCTGGACGTTGGGTAATGAGCGTGGCCGTCAGTTTATGGGTGCCCTCTGTAGAGTTGTCTGTAACTTGCTTCCTCCCTGAGGAAGTGTGACACGCTTCTGCTAGCTGCAGTGTCTTCCCCACAGCTGTGCTGTCCATTGAGGAGAAGGGGGCCTGCTCTGCCATGGCTTCCTTACTCCTCAGGGTATGGCGTGTGAGTTATTTTAATAATGTATCAATCTGCCTTTTCTTTCTTTTGTCACAATGCATTTGCTTTCTAAAGTGGTCTTGTTTTCAGGATAATAATTGGGTTTCCACAGGGAAAATCATAATGTATGAGGCAAATTACTGACTAAAGGCAAATTTCTGACTTAAAAACATGAATCTCTAATTTGTTTCTAGTAGTTCTTCTTTTGTTTAAATTTTTGTTTTGTTAGTTATGTATAGAAACTTAAGGATAGTGATTTCTGCTCAGGTGGATAGTGGTACTGTTTAGCACAGCTCATTGGTCTTCTGAAACTTTTACAAATGCAGTCTGATTCATTCCGGCCAAGTTAATTATGAGGTACATATTTTTTTCCCCTAATGGAGACAAATGTAAAAGACAGAGATACAGAAATCATCTCCAGTTTAGATTGAAGAAATTTTAGTTACTACTGTTTGTTCCTGCTATTTGATCAGAGTTTATTTTTATTTTTTGAAGTCTGTCTCTAATCAAATAAGATTTAATGTTTTAGAAGTAAAAGAGCACCATGACTAAACTGATAAGAAAAGTTAATTTAAGGACAAGAATTGATTTTTAAAAATATAAAAGTACATTTCATGACTTGATTTCAAGATGATCTTGTGGTATCCTTATACTGCTGCAGAGGGAAGTCCACAGTGGGACGAGAATGATGCTTAAAAATCACCACCCTTATTATCTATGACTGAACATGTCTTATTCCAGGCCAGTGTGCCTACCACCTCTGTGGTACACTGTTGATTTCATTTTTCTTCCAGTATTTACTTTTGGTCCTGGACCAATTATCTAGCTGTGATGGGATTCTCCAAAATTATCCTACATTTTGTACTTAGTGAACTAGTGATTGTTCTGTTTGCAGACATTCTTTCTGAGGCTCTACTCTTGCCTCGAAAACCTACATTTGCAGAAAGGGAAATGTATAGGTTTTCCTTTTAAATGTATTTATTTTTATTTATATTTTATTTATTTTTGGCTGTGTTGGGTCTTCGTTTCTGTGCGGGGGCCTTCTCTAGTTGCGGCGAGCAGGGGCCACTCCTCATCGTGGTTCGAGGGCCTCTCAGTGCCGTGGCGCCTCTTGTTGTGGAGCACAGGCTCCAGAAGCGCAGGCTCAGTAGTTGTGGCTCACGGGCTTAGTTGCACTGCAGCATGTGGGATCTTCCCGGACCAGGGCTCAAATCCGTGTCCCCTGCACTGGCAGGCGGATTCTTAACCACTGCCCAGCCCGTTATTCTTTTTTTAAAAAAAATATTTCCTCATTTGTGTTTATGTGATGATGCCTTTATTTATTTTTTTATTATTGTTTATATTTGGCTGAGTTGAGTCTCTTTTGCTGCGCGCAGGCTTTCCCTAGTTGTGGCAAGTGGGGGCTAATCTTTGTTGTGGTGTGCGGACTTCTCATTGTGGTGGCTTCTCTTGTTGCGGAGCGTGGGCTCTAAGAGTGCGGGCTTCAGTAATTGCAGCACCTGGGCTCAGTATTTGCGGCACACAGGCCCTAGAGTGCGCGGCCTTCATTAGTTGCAGCGTGTGGCCTCAGTTGTTGTGGCTGGTGGGCTCTAGAGCGCAGGCTCAGTAGTTGTGATGTACGGGCTTACTTGCTCTGCGGCACGTGGGATCTTCCCGGACCAGGGCTGGAACCCGTGTCTCCTGCATTGGCAGACGGATTCTTAACTAGTGCACCACCAGGAAAGTCCCAGACTTTCCTTTTCTTAATGACAATTTTGAAGAGTCCTGGTTCACATATTTCATAGACTGTCCTTCAACTTGGCTTTGTGTGATGTTCTCCTCATGACCATAGTGGAGTTAGGGTTTTGGGGAAGGAGATGTTTACTTTTAATATTCAGTTTCAACTCTGTCTCTTGGCTTTTTATATAAGATATTCAATGCATTTAGTTATATATTTAAAAAAGCAGGCTTGTAGACTATTATTTTAAAATCTGCTTGCTATTTTGTAATCTGCTTGGGTTGATGGTGGAATGTTTTTTTTTTTTTTTTTCAGTACGTGGGCCTCTCCCTGTTGTGGAGTCTCCCGTTCCGGAGCACAGGCTCCCAACCCGCATGCTCAGTGGCCATGGCTCACGGGCCTAGCCGCTCCGCGGCATGTGGGATCTTCCCGGACCGAGTCACGAACCCGTGTCCCCTGCATTGGCAGGCAGGGTCTCAACCACTGCTCCACCAGGCAAGCCCGTTACACTTTTGTTTTAATTATGCAGTTGGCTCTATTGTGTTGATTTACATTTTATTGGTAAATCTCAACTGCTTTGGATTATGATGTGTTTACAAGGCTACACAGATAATCTGGAAGGGAAAATGAAGTAATACAAATGACAGAAAATGTTTTATAATAATAAAATTTTCTTGGCAAGCAGCAACCTTTTCTCAAAGTCAGTCTTTTAATATAATTTGCTTGCTTCATAAATATGGCTTTCTTGTTTGTTCTTATCTTTATTGATTAGTGAGCATGTTAGATGACTTGGAAGGAATCTCACTGTCTTCAAGAAATAATTTGGCATTTTTGATCCGGAATGCTGACAATTCTCAAAAATGGGTCAGGAAAATCAAAGTAATAGATGGAAAAAAATCTCAATTTTAGCTGTTGATACAACTTTTCTTAAGTTTAGGGTGTGTTTTATAATTTACGTTACTAAAACAGATGTTGGAAGGTCCACCAACATATTTATTTTATGTTTTTAAATCATTTTACTTTGCTGTATTGAATTCAATTCATTCTGGAATTTAGGAGAATTTACCTCTTTATGAAAGAGATTATTGAAAGTAGAAAATGATTGATGACCTTCGCTTCCAGTATTCTTCTCAATAGACTTAGTCTCTCTTCTAATGCTTCCTGTATACTCAGTAATTGTATAAGGTTTAGAGAAAAATGCAGGTCTGGCTGAACATTAAGCACAGTACACTAAATAAAGTTTTTTACTTTGCAGAATATTTTACATGTGTGTCCCATAGATTCATCAGAGATTCTAGTTTTGGATAAAGGCAAGTACATTTAAGGACAATACAACATCCCTGTCTATGACATTGGCATTCGAATGAGAAGTGAATTTGGTTCAGGACGGTTCTTGGAATGCTTGGCATTTAGGTTATTTTAGGTCAACTCTTTGGGCAATTCAATTAGAGTATTTATTGAATGGTTTTCGTGAGCTGAATGGTTGTCATGTCATGTCATAGATGGTCTAAAACATGACTCTTATTTCTACAATAGTTGTGTTGGTCAGATAAGGCATCTTACCTGATGTATTTAATCCAAGATAATGATGCATGAGTAAGAGGCAGATCATTCTCGAGGAAGTAATTTTGGTTTTGAGAGAGGCATTCTTAGGGAAATAGGCCTTGCAGTGCTCATTTAGAGCTGGGCAGGATTGAGGTCCAGAGAGAGGAGGGAAAGGATATTTGGGTAGAGGGAAGGGCATTGGCAGAGCCTCAGAGGCCTGACGGTTCCTGGGGCCTGTGTGGGAATGGTGGGAAAGTTGGGCTGCAGTCAGCCTGTGGGTGGCCTGGACGTTGGGTAATGAGCGTGGCCGTCAGTTTATGGGTGCCCTCTGTAGAGTTGTCTGTAACTTGCTTCCTCCCTGAGGAAGTGTGACACGCTTCTGCTAGCTGCAGTGTCTTCCCCACAGCTGTGCTGTCCATTGAGGAGAAGGGGGCCTGCTCTGCCATGGATTCCTTACTCCTCAGGGTATGGCGTGTGAGTTATTTTAATAATGTATCAATCTGCCTTTTCTTTCTTTTGTCACAATGCATTTGCTTTCTAAAGTGGTCTTGTTTTCAGGATAATAATTGGGTTTCCACAGGGAAAATCATAATGTATGAGGCAAATTACTGACTAAAGGCAAATTTCTGACTTAAAAACATGAATCTCTAATTTGTTTCTAGTAGTTCTTCTTTTGTTTAAATTTTTGTTTTGTTAGTTATGTATAGAAACTTAAGGATAGTAATTTCTGCTCAGGTGGATAGTGGTACTGTTTAGCACAGCTCATTGGTCTTCTGAAACTTTTACAAATGCAGTCTGATTCATTCCGGCCAAGTTAATTATGAGGTACATATTTTTTTCCCTTATGGAGACAAATGTAAAAGACAGAGATACAGAAATCATCTCCAGTTTAGATTGAAGAAATTTTAGTTACTACTGTTTGTTCCTGCTATTTGATCAGAGTTTATTTTTATTTTTTGAAGTCTGTCTCTAATCAAATAAGATTTAATGTTTTAGAAGTAAAAGAGCACCATGACTAAATTAATAAGAAAAGTTAATTTAAGGACAAGAATTGATTTTTAAAAATATAAAAGTACATTTCATGACTTGATTTCAAGATGATCTGGTGGTATTCTTATACTGCTGCAGAAGGATGTCCACAGTGGGACGAGAATGAGGCTTAAAAATCACCACCCTTATTATCTATGACTGAACATGTCTTAGTCCAGGCCAGTGTGCCTACCACCTCTGTGGTACACTGTTGATTTCATTTTTCTTCCAGTATTTACTTTTGGTCCTGGACCAATTATCTAGCTGTGATGGGATTCTCCAAAAGTATCCTACATTTTGTACTTAGTGAACTAGTGATTGTTCTGTTTGCAGACATTCTTTCTGAGGCTCTACACTTGCCTCGAAAACCTACATTTGCAGAAAGGGAAATGTATAGGTTTTCCTTTTAAATGTATTTATTTTTGTTTATATTTTATTTATTTTTGGCTGTGTTGGGTCTTCGTTTCTGTGCGAGGGCCTTCTCTAGTTGCGGCGAGCAGGGGCCACTCCTCATCGTTGTTCGTGGGCCTCTCACTGCCGTGGCGCCTCTTGTTGCAGAGCACAGGCTCCAGAAGCGCAGGCTCAGTAGTTGTGGCTCCCGGGCTTAGTTGCACTGCAGCATGTGGGATCTTCCCGGACCAGGGCTCAAATCCGTGTCCCCTGCACTGGCAGGCGGATTCTTAACCTCTGCCCCGCCCGTTATTCTTTTTTTTTAAATATTTCCTCATTTGTGTTTATGTGATGATGCCTTTATTTATTTTTTTATTATTGTTTATATTTGGCTGAGTTGAGTCTGTGTTGCTGCGCGCAGGCTTTCCCTAGTTGTGGCAAGTGGGGGCTACTCTTTGTTGTGGTGCGCGGACTTCTCATTGTGGTGGCTTCTCTTGTTGCGGAGCGTGGGCTCTAAGAGTGCGGGCTTCAGTAATTGCAGCACCTGGGCTCCGTATTTGCGGCACACAGGCACTAGAGTGCGCGGGCTTCATTAGTTGCAGCGTGTGGCCTCAGTTGTTGTGGCTGGCGGGCTCTAGAGCGCAGGCTCAGTAGTTGTGATGTACGGGCTTACTTGCTCTGCGGCATGTGGGATCTTCCCGGACCAGGGCTGGAACCCGTGTCCCCTGCATTGGCAGACGGATTCTTAACTAGTGCACCACCAGGAAAGTCCCAGACTTTCCTTTTCTTAATGACAATTTTGAAGAGTCCTGGTTCACATATTTCATAGACTGTCCTTCAACTTGGCTTTGTGTGATGTTCTCCTCATGACTGGAGTGGAGTTAGGGTTTTGGGGAAGGAGATGTTTACTTTTAATATTCGGTTTCAACTCTGTCTCTTGGCTTTTTATATAAGATATTCAATGCATTTAGTTATATATTTAAAAAGCAGGCTTGTAGACTATTATTTTAAAATCTGCTTGCTATTTTGTAATCTGCTTGGGTTGATGGTGGAATGTTTTTTTTTTTTTTTTCAGTACGTGGGCCTCTCCCTGTTGTGGAGTCTCCCGTTCCGGAGCACAGGCTCCCAACCCGCATGCTCAGTGGCCATGGCTCACGGGCCTAGCCGCTCCGCGGCATGTGGGATCTTCCCGGACCGAGTCACGAACCCGTGTCCCCTGCATTGGCAGGCAGGGTCTCAACCACTGCTCCACCAGGCAAGCCCGTTACACTTTTGTTTTAATTATGCAGTTGGCTCTATTGTGTTGATTTACATTTTATTGGTAAATCTCAACTGCTTTGGATTATGATGTGTTTACAAGGCTACACAGATAATCTGGAAGGGAAAATGAAGTAATACAAATGACAGAAAATGTTTTATAATAATAAAATTTTCTTGGCAAGCAGCAACCTTTTCTCAAAGTCAGTCTTTTAATATAATTTGCTTGCTTCATAAATATGGCTTTCTTGTTTGTTCTTATCTTTATTGATTAGTGAGCATGTTAGATGACTTTGAAGGAATCTCACTGTCTTCAAGAAATAATTTGGCATTTTTGATCCGGAATGCTGACAATTCTCAAAAATGGGTCAGGAAAATCAAAGTAATAGATGGAAAAAAATCTCAATTTTAGCTGTTGATACAACTTTTCTTAAGTTTAGGGTGTGTTTTATAATTTACGTTACTAAAACAGATGGTGGAAGGTCCACCAATATATTTATTTTATGTTTTTAAAGCATTTTACTTTGCTGTATTGAATTCAATTCATTCTGGAATTTAGGAGAATTTACCTCTTTATGAAAGAGATTATTGAAAGTAGAAAATGATTGATGACCTTCGCTTCCAGTATTCTTCTCAATAGACTTAGTCTCTCTTCTAATGCTTCCTGTATACTCAGTAATTGTATAAGGTTTAGAGAAAAATGCAGGTCTGGCTGAACATTAAGCACAGTACACTAAATAAAGCTTTTTTACTTTGCAGAATATTTTACATGTGTGTCCCATAGATTCATCAGAGATTCTAGTTTTGGATAAAGGCAAGTACATTTAAGGACAATACAACATCCCTGTCTATGACATTGGCATTCGAATGAGAAGTGAATTTGGTTCAGGACGGTTCTTGGAATGCTTGGCATTTAGGTTATTTTAGGTCAACTCTTTGGGCAATTCAATTAGAGTATTTATTGAATGGTTTTCGTGAGCTGAATGGTTGTCATGTCATGTCATAGATGGTCTAAAACATGACTCTTATTTCTACAATAGTTGTGTTGGTAAGATAAGGCATCTTACCTGATGTATTTAATCCAAGATAATGATGCATGAGTAAGAGGCAGATCATTCTCGAGGAAGTAATTTTGGTTTTGAGAGAGGCATTCTTAGGGAAATAGGCCTTGCAGTGCTCATTTAGAGCTGGGCAGGATTGAGGTCCAGAGAGAGGAGGGAAAGGATATTTGGGTGGAGGGAAGGGCATTGGCAGAGCCTCAGAGGCCTGACGGTTCCTGGGGCCTGTGTGGGAATGGTGGGAAAGTTGGGCTGCAGTCAGCCTGTGGGTGGCCTGGACGTTGGGTAATGAGCGTGGCCGTCAGTTTATGGGTGCCCTCTGTAGAGTTGTCTGTAACTTGCTTCCTCCCTGAGGAAGTGTGACACGCTTCTGCTAGCTGCAGTGTCTTCCCCACAGCTGTGCTGTCCATTGAGGAGAAGGGGGCCTGCTCTGCCATGGCTTCCTTACTCCTCAGGGTATGGCGTGTGAGTTATTTTAATAATGTATCAATCTGCCTTTTCTTTCTTTTGTCACAATGCATTTGCTTTCTAAAGTGGTCTTGTTTTCAGGATAATAATTGGGTTTCCACAGGGAAAATCATAATGTATGAGGCAAATTACTGACTAAAGGCAAATTTCTGACTTAAAAACATGAATCTCTAATTTGTTTCTAGTAGTTCTTCTTTTGTTTAAATTTTTGTTTTGTTAGTTATGTATAGAAACTTAAGGATAGTAATTTCTGCTCAGGTGGATAGTGGTACTGTTTAGCACAGCTCATTGGTCTTCTGAAACTTTTACAAATGCAGTCTGATTCATTCCGGCCAAGTTAATTATGAGGTATATATTTTTTTCCCCTAATGGAGACAAATGTAAAAGACAGAGATACAGAAATCATCTCCAGTTTAGATTGAAGAAATTTTAGTTACTACTGTTTGTTCCTGCTATTTGATCAGAGTTTATTTTTATTTTTTGAAGTCTGTCTCTAATCAAATAAGATTTAATGTTTTAGAAGTAAAAGAGCACCATGACTAAACTGATAAGAAAAGTTAATTTAAGGACAAGAATTGATTTTTAAAAATATAAAAGTACATTTCATGACTTGATTTCAAGATGATCTTGTGGTATCCTTATACTGCTGCAGAGGGAAGTCCACAGTGGGACGAGAATGATGCTTAAAAATCACCACCCTTATTATCTATGACTGAACATGTCTTATTCCAGGCCAGTGTGCCTACCACCTCTGTGGTACACTGTTGATTTCATTTTTCTTCCAGTATTTACTTTTGGTCCTGGACCAATTATCTAGCTGTGATGGGATTCTCCAAAATTATCCTACATTTTGTACTTAGTGAACTAGTGATTGTTCTGTTTGCAGACATTCTTTCTGAGGCTCTACTCTTGCCTCGAAAACCTACATTTGCAGAAAGGGAAATGTATAGGTTTTCCTTTTAAATGTATTTATTTTTATTTATATTTTATTTATTTTTGGCTGTGTTGGGTCTTCGTTTCTGTGCGGGGGCCTTCTCTAGTTGCGGCGAGCAGGGGCCACTCCTCATCGTGGTTCGAGGGCCTCTCAGTGCCGTGGCGCCTCTTGTTGTGGAGCACAGGCTCCAGAAGCGCAGGCTCAGTAGTTGTGGCTCCCGGGCTTAGTTGCACTGCAGCATGTGGGATCTTCCCGGACCAGGGCTCAAATCCGTGTCCCCTGCACTGGCAGGCGGATTCTTAACCACTGCCCAGCCCGTTATTCTTTTTTTAAAAAAAATATTTCCTCATTTGTGTTTATGTGATGATGCCTTTATTTATTTTTTTATTATTGTTTATATTTGGCTGAGTTGAGTCTCTTTTGCTGCGCGCAGGCTTTCCCTAGTTGTGGCAAGTGGGGGCTAATCTTTGTTGTGGTGTGCGGACTTCTCATTGTGGTGGCTTCTCTTGTTGCGGAGCGTGGGCTCTAAGAGTGCGGGCTTCAGTAATTGCAGCACCTGGGCTCAGTATTTGCGGCACACAGGCCCTAGAGTGCGCGGCCTTCATTAGTTGCAGCGTGTGGCCTCAGTTGTTGTGGCTGGTGTGCTCTAGAGCGCAGGCTCAGTAGTTGTGATGTACGGGCTTACTTGCTCTGCGGCACGTGGGATCTTCCCGGACCAGGGCTGGAACCCGTGTCTCCTGCATTGGCAGACGGATTCTTAACTAGTGCACCACCAGGAAAGTCCCAGACTTTCCTTTTCTTAATGACAATTTTGAAGAGTCCTGGTTCACATATTTCATAGACTGTCCTTCAACTTGGCTTTGTGTGATGTTCTCCTCATGACCATAGTGGAGTTAGGGTTTTGGGGAAGGAGATGTTTACTTTTAATATTCAGTTTCAACTCTGTCTCTTGGCTTTTTATATAAGATATTCAATGCATTTAGTTATATATTTAAAAAAGCAGGCTTGTAGACTATTATTTTAAAATCTGCTTGCTATTTTGTAATCTGCTTGGGTTGATGGTGGAATGTTTTTTTTTTTTTTTTCAGTACGTGGGCCTCTCCCTGTTGTGGAGTCTCCCGTTCCGGAGCACAGGCTCCCAACCCGCATGCTCAGTGGCCATGGCTCACGGGCCTAGCCGCTCCGCGGCATGTGGGATCTTCCCGGACCGAGTCACGAACCCGTGTCCCCTGCATTGGCAGGCAGGGTCTCAACCACTGCTCCACCAGGCAAGCCCGTTACACTTTTGTTTTAATTATGCAGTTGGCTCTATTGTGTTGATTTACATTTTATTGGTAAATCTCAACTGCTTTGGATTATGATGTGTTTACAAGGCTACACAGATAATCTGGAAGGGAAAATGAAGTAATACAAATGACAGAAAATGTTTTATAATAATAAAATTTTCTTGGCAAGCAGCAACCTTTTCTCAAAGTCAGTCTTTTAATATAATTTGCTTGCTTCATAAATATGGCTTTCTTGTTTGTTCTTATCTTTATTGATTAGTGAGCATGTTAGATGACTTGGAAGGAATCTCACTGTCTTCAAGAAATAATTTGGCATTTTTGATCCGGAATGCTGACAATTCTCAAAAATGGGTCAGGAAAATCAAAGTAATAGATGGAAAAAAATCTCAATTTTAGCTGTTGATACAACTTTTCTTAAGTTTAGGGTGTGTTTTATAATTTACGTTACTAAAACAGATGTTGGAAGGTCCACCAACATATTTATTTTATGTTTTTAAATCATTTTACTTTGCTGTATTGAATTCAATTCATTCTGGAATTTAGGAGAATTTACCTCTTTATGAAAGAGATTATTGAAAGTAGAAAATGATTGATGACCTTCGCTTCCAGTATTCTTCTCAATAGACTTAGTCTCTCTTCTAATGCTTCCTGTATACTCAGTAATTGTATAAGGTTTAGAGAAAAATGCAGGTCTGGCTGAACATTAAGCACAGTACACTAAATAAAGTTTTTTACTTTGCAGAATATTTTACATGTGTGTCCCATAGATTCATCAGAGATTCTAGTTTTGGATAAAGGCAAGTACATTTAAGGACAATACAACATCCCTGTCTATGACATTGGCATTCGAATGAGAAGTGAATTTGGTTCAGGACGGTTCTTGGAATGCTTGGCATTTAGGTTATTTTAGGTCAACTCTTTGGGCAATTCAATTAGAGTATTTATTGAATGGTTTTCGTGAGCTGAATGGTTGTCATGTCATGTCATAGATGGTCTAAAACATGACTCTTATTTCTACAATAGTTGTGTTGGTCAGATAAGGCATCTTACCTGATGTATTTAATCCAAGATAATGATGCATGAGTAAGAGGCAGATCATTCTCGAGGAAGTAATTTTGGTTTTGAGAGAGGCATTCTTAGGGAAATAGGCCTTGCAGTGCTCATTTAGAGCTGGGCAGGATTGAGGTCCAGAGAGAGGAGGGAAAGGATATTTGGGTGGAGGGAAGGGCATTGGCAGAGCCTCAGAGGCCTGACGGTTCCTGGGGCCTGTGTGGGAATGGTGGGAAAGTTGGGCTGCAGTCAGCCTGTGGGTGGCCTGGACGTTGGGTAATGAGCGTGGCCATCAGTTTATGGGTGCCCTCTGTAGAGTTGTCTGTAACTTGCTTCCTCCCTGAGGAAGTGTGACACGCTTCTGCTAGCTGCAGTGTCTTCCCCACAGCTGTGCTGTCCATTGAGGAGAAGGGGGCCTGCTCTGCCATGGCTTCCTTACTCCTCAGGGTATGGCGTGTGAGTTATTTTAATAATGTATCAATCTGCCTTTTCTTTCTTTTGTCACAATGCATTTGCTTTCTAAAGTGGTCTTCTTTTCAGGATAATAATTGGGTTTCCACAGGGAAAATCATAATGTATGAGGCAAATTACTGACTAAAGGCAAATTTCTGACTTAAAAACATGAATCTCTAATTTGTTTCTAATAGTTCTTCTTTTGTTTAAATTTTTGTTTTGTTAGTTATGTATAGAAACTTAAGGATAGTAATTTCTGCTCAGGTGGATAGTGGTACTGTTTAGCACAGCTCATTGGTCTTCTGAAACTTTTAAAAATGCAGTCTGATTCATTCCAGCCAAGTTAATTATGAGGTACAAATTTTTTTCCCCTAATGGAGACAAATGTAAAAGACAGAGATACAGAAATCATCTCCAGTTTAGATTGAAGAAATTTTAGTTACTACTGTTTGTTCCTGCTATTTGATCACAGTTTATTTTTTTTTTGAAGTCTGTCTCTAATCAAATAAGATTTAATGTTTTAGAAGTAAAAGAGCACCATGACTAAATTAATAAGAAAAGTTAATTAAAGACAAGAATTGATTTTTAAAAATATAAAAGTACATTTCATGACTTGATTTCAAGATGATCTGGTGGTATCCTTATACTGCTGCAGAAGGAAGTCCACAGTGGGACGAGAATGATGCTTAAAAATCACCACCCTTATTATCTATGACTGAACATGTCTTAGTCCAGGCCAGTGTGCCTACCACCTCTGTGGTACACTGTTGATTTCATTTTTCTTCCAGTATTTACTTTTGGTCCTGGACCAATTATCTAGCTGTGATGGGATTCTCCAAAAGTATCCTACATTTTGTACTTAGTGAACTAGTGATTGTTCTGTTTGCAGACATTCTTTCTGAGGCTCTACTCTTGCCTCGGAAACCTACATTTGCAGAAAGGGAAATGTATAGGTTTTCCTTTTAAATGTATTTATTTTTATTTATATTTTATTTATTTTTGGCTGTGTTGGGTCTTCGTTTCTGTGCGAGGGCCTTCTCTAGTTGCGGCGAGCAGGGGCCACTCCTCATCGTGGTTCGTGGGCCTCTCACTGCCGTGGCGCCTCTTGTTGCGGAGCACAGGCTCCAGAAGCGCAGGCTCAGTAGTTGTGGCTCACGGGCTTAGTTGCACTGCAGCATGTGGGATCTTCCCGGACCAGGGCTCAAATCCGTGTCCCCTGCACTGGCAGGCGGATTCTTAACCACTGCCCCGCCCGTTATTCTTTTTTTTAAAAAAATATTTCCTCATATGTGTTTATGTGATGATGCCTTTATTTATTTTTTTATTATTGTTTATATTTGGCTGAGTTGAGTCTCTGTTGCTGCGCGCAGGCTTTCCCTAGTTGTGGCAAGTGGGGGCTACTCTTTGTTGTGGTGTGCGGACTTCTCATTGTGGTGGCTTCTCTTGTTGCGGAGCGTGGGCTCTAAGAGTGCGGGCTTCAGTAATTGCAGCACCTGGGCTCAGTATTTGCGGCACACAGGCCCTAGAGTGCGCGGGCTTCATTAGTTGCAGCGTGCGGCCTCAGTTGTTGTGGCTGGTGGGCTCTAGAGCGCAGGCTCAGTAGTTGTGATGTACGGGTATACTTGCTCTGCGGCACGTGGGATCTTCCCGGACCAGGGCTGGAACCCGTGTCCCCTGCATTGGCAGACGGATTCTTAACTAGTGCACCACCAGGAAAGTCCCAGACTTTCCTTTTCTTAATGACAATTTTGAAGAGTCCTGGTTCACATATTTCATAGACTGTCCTTCAACTTGGCTTTGTGTGATGTTCTCCTCATGACCATAGTGGAGTTAGGGTTTTGGGGAAAGAGATGTTTACTTTTAATATTCGGTTTCAACTCTATCTCTTGGCTTTTTATATAAGATATTCAATGCATTTAGTTATATATTTAAAAAAGCAGTCTTGTAGACTATTATTTTAAAATCTGCTTGCTATTTTGTAATCTGCTTGGGTTGATGGTGGAATGCTTTTTTTTTTTTTTCAGTACGTGGGCCTCTCCCTGTTGTGGAGTCTCCCGTTACGGAGCACAGGCTCCCAACCCGCATGCTCAGTGGCCATGGCTCACGGGCCTAGCCGCTCCGCGGCATGTGGGATCTTCCCGGACCGAGTCACGAACCCGTGTCCCCTGCATTGGCAGGCAGGCTCTCAACCACTGCTCCACCAGGGAAGCCCGGTACACTTTTGTTTTAATTATGCAGTTGGCTCTATTGTGTTGATTTACATTTTATTTGTAAATCTCAACTGCTTTGGATTATGATGTGTTTACAAGGCTACACAGATAATCTGGAAGGGAAAATGAAGTAATACAAATGACAGAAAAAGTTTTATAATAATGAAATTTTCTTGGCAAGCAGCAACCTTTTCTCAAAGTCAGTCTTTTAATATAATTTGCTTGCTTCCTAAATATGGCTTTCTTGTTTGTTCTTATCTTTATTGATTAGTGAGCATGTTAGATGACTTGGGAGGAATCTCACTGTCTTCAACAAATAATTTGGCATTATTGATCCAGAATGCTGACAATTCTCAAAAATGGGTCAGGAAAATCAAAGTAATAGATGGAAAAAAATCTCAATTTTAGCTGTTGATATAACTTTTCTTAAATTTAGGGTGTTTTTTATAATTTAAGTTACTAAAACAGATGGTGGAAGGTCCACCAAGATATTTATTTTATGTATTTAAAGCATTTTACTTTGCTGTATTGAATTCCATTCATTCTGGAATTTAGGAGCATTTACCTCTTTATGAAAGAGACTATTGAAAGTAGAAAATGATTGATGACCTTCGCTTCCAGTATTCTTCTCAATAGACTTAGGCTCTCTTCTAATGCTTCTTGCATACTAAGTAATTGTATAAGGTTTAGAGAATAATTTAGGTCTGTCTGAACTTTAAGCACAGTACACTAAATAAAGCTTTTTCACTTTGCAGAATATTTTACATGTGTGTCCCATAGATTCATCAGAGATTCTAGTTTTGGATAAAGGCAAGTACATTTAAGGACAATACAGCATCCCTGTCTGTGACAACGGCATTCGAATGAGAAGTGAATTTGGTTCACGACGGTTCTTGGAATGCTTGGCATTTAGGTTATTTTAGGTCAACTCTTTGGGCAATTCAATTAGAGTATTTATTGAATGGTTTTCGTGAGCTGAATGGTTGTCATGTCATGTCATAGATGGTCTAAAACATGACTCTTATTTCTAAAATAGTTGTGTTGGTCAGATAAGGCATCTTACATGAAGTATGTAATCCAAGATAATGATGCATGAGTAAGAGGCAGATCATTCTCGAGGAAGTAATTTTGGTTTTGAGAGAGGCATTCTTAGGGAAATAGGCCTTGCAGTGCTCATTTAGAGCTGGGCAGGATTGAGGTCCAGAGAGAGGAGGGAAAGGATATTTGGGTAGAGGGAAGGGCATTGGCAGAGCCTCAGAGGCCTGACGGTTCCTGGGGCCTGTGTGGGAATGGTGGGAAAGTTGGGCTGCAGTCAGCCTGTGGGTGGCCTGGACGTTGGGTAATGAGCGTGGCCGTCAGTTTATGGGTGCCCTCTGTAGAGTTGTCTGTAACTTGCTTCCTCCCTGAGGAAGTGTGACACGCTTCTGCTAGCTGCAGTGTCTTCCCCACAGCTGTGCTGTCCATTGAGGAGAAGGGGGCCTGCTCTGCCATGGATTCCTTACTCCTCAGGGTATGGCGTGTGAGTTATTTTAATAATGTATCAATCTGCCTTTTCTTTCTTTTGTCACAATGCATTTGCTTTCTAAAGTGGTCTTGTTTTCAGGATAATAATTGGGTTTCCACAGGGAAAATCATAATGTATGAGGCAAATTACTGACTAAAGGCAAATTTCTGACTTAAAAACATGAATCTCTAATTTGTTTCTAGTAGTTCTTCTTTTGTTTAAATTTTTGTTTTGTTAGTTATGTATAGAAACTTAAGGATAGTAATTTCTGCTCAGGTGGATAGTGGTACTGTTTAGCACAGCTCATTGGTCTTCTGAAACTTTTACAAATGCAGTCTGATTCATTCCGGCCAAGTTAATTATGAGGTACATATTTTTTTCCCTTATGGAGACAAATGTAAAAGACAGAGATACAGAAATCATCTCCAGTTTAGATTGAAGAAATTTTAGTTACTACTGTTTGTTCCTGCTATTTGATCAGAGTTTATTTTTATTTTTTGAAGTCTGTCTCTAATCAAATAAGATTTAATGTTTTAGAAGTAAAAGAGCACCATGACTAAATTAATAAGAAAAGTTAATTTAAGGACAAGAATTGATTTTTAAAAATATAAAAGTACATTTCATGACTTGATTTCAAGATGATCTGGTGGTATTCTTATACTGCTGCAGAAGGATGTCCACAGTGGGACGAGAATGAGGCTTAAAAATCACCACCCTTATTATCTATGACTGAACATGTCTTAGTCCAGGCCAGTGTGCCTACCACCTCTGTGGTACACTGTTGATTTCATTTTTCTTCCAGTATTTACTTTTGGTCCTGGACCAATTATCTAGCTGTGATGGGATTCTCCAAAAGTATCCTACATTTTGTACTTAGTGAACTAGTGATTGTTCTGTTTGCAGACATTCTTTCTGAGGCTCTACACTTGCCTCGAAAACCTACATTTGCAGAAAGGGAAATGTATAGGTTTTCCTTTTAAATGTATTTATTTTTGTTTATATTTTATTTATTTTTGGCTGTGTTGGGTCTTCGTTTCTGTGTGAGGGCCTTCTCTAGTTGCGGCGAGCAGGGGCCACTCCTCATCGTTGTTCGTGGGCCTCTCACTGCCGTGGCGCCTCTTGTTGCAGAGCACAGGCTCCAGAAGCGCAGGCTCAGTAGTTGTGGCTCCCGGGCTTAGTTGCACTGCAGCATGTGGGATCTTCCCGGACCAGGGCTCAAATCCGTGTCCCCTGCACTGGCAGGCGGATTCTTAACCTCTGCCCCGCCCGTTATTCTTTTTTTTTAAATATTTCCTCATTTGTGTTTATGTGATGATGCCTTTATTTATTTTTTTATTATTGTTTATATTTGGCTGAGTTGAGTCTGTGTTGCTGCGCGCAGGCTTTCCCTAGTTGTGGCAAGTGGGGGCTACTCTTTGTTGTGGTGCGCGGACTTCTCATTGTGGTGGCTTCTCTTGTTGCGGAGCGTGGGCTCTAAGAGTGCGGGCTTCAGTAATTGCAGCACCTGGGCTCCGTATTTGCGGCACACAGGCACTAGAGTGCGCGGGCTTCATTAGTTGCAGCGTGTGGCCTCAGTTGTTGTGGCTGGCGGGCTCTAGAGCGCAGGCTCAGTAGTTGTGATGTACGGGCTTACTTGCTCTGCGGCATGTGGGATCTTCCCGGACCAGGGCTGGAACCCGTGTCCCCTGCATTGGCAGACGGATTCTTAACTAGTGCACCACCAGGAAAGTCCCAGACTTTCCTTTTCTTAATGACAATTTTGAAGAGTCCTGGTTCACATATTTCATAGACTGTCCTTCAACTTGGCTTTGTGTGATGTTCTCCTCATGACTGGAGTGGAGTTAGGGTTTTGGGGAAGGAGATGTTTACTTTTAATATTCGGTTTCAACTCTGTCTCTTGGCTTTTTATATAAGATATTCAATGCATTTAGTTATATATTTAAAAAGCAGGCTTGTAGACTATTATTTTAAAATCTGCTTGCTATTTTGTAATCTGCTTGGGTTGATGGTGGAATTTTTTTTTTTTTTTTTCAGTACATGGGCCTCTCCCTGTTGTGGAGTCTCCCGTTCCGGAGCACAGGCTCCCAACCCGCATGCTCAGTGGCCATGGCTCACGGGCCTAGCCGCTCCGCGGCATGTGGGATCTTCCCGGACCGAGTCACGAACCCGTGTCCCCTGCATTGGCAGGCAGGCTCTCAACCACTGCTCCACCAGGGAAGCCCGTTACACTTTTGTTTTAATTATGCAGTTGGCTCTATTGTGTTGATTTACATTTTATTGGTAAATCTCAACTGCTTTGGATTATGATGTGTTTACAAGGCTACACAGATAATCTGGAAGGGAAAATGAAGTAATACAAATGACAGAAAATGTTTTATAATAATAAAATTTTCTTGGCAAGCAGCAACCTTTTCTCAAAGTCAGTCTTTTAATATAATTTGCTTGCTTCATAAATATGGCTTTCTTGTTTGTTCTTATCTTTATTGATTAGTGAGCATGTTAGATGACTTTGAAGGAATCTCACTGTCTTCAAGAAATAATTTGGCATTTTTGATCCGGAATGCTGACAATTCTCAAAAATGGGTCAGGAAAATCAAAGTAATAGATGGAAAAAAATCTCAATTTTAGCTGTTGATACAACTTTTCTTAAGTTTAGGGTGTGTTTTATAATTTACGTTACTAAAACAGATGGTGGAAGGTCCACCAATATATTTATTTTATGTTTTTAAAGCATTTTACTTTGCTGTATTGAATTCAATTCATTCTGGAATTTAGGAGAATTTACCTCTTTATGAAAGAGATTATTGAAAGTAGAAAATGATTGATGACCTTCGCTTCCAGTATTCTTCTCAATAGACTTAGTCTCTCTTCTAATGCTTCCTGTATACTCAGTAATTGTATAAGGTTTAGAGAAAAATGCAGGTCTGGCTGAACATTAAGCACAGTACACTAAATAAAGCTTTTTTACTTTGCAGAATATTTTACATGTGTGTCCCATAGATTCATCAGAGATTCTAGTTTTGGATAAAGGCAAGTACATTTAAGGACAATACAACATCCCTGTCTATGACATTGGCATTCGAATGAGAAGTGAATTTGGTTCAGGACGGTTCTTGGAATGCTTGGCATTTAGGTTATTTTAGGTCAACTCTTTGGGCAATTCAATTAGAGTATTTATTGAATGGTTTTCGTGAGCTGAATGGTTGTCATGTCATGTCATAGATGGTCTAAAACATGACTCTTATTTCTACAATAGTTGTGTTGGTCAGATAAGGCATCTTACCTGATGTATTTAATCCAAGATAATGATGCATGAGTAAGAGGCAGATCATTCTCGAGGAAGTAATTTTGGTTTTGAGAGAGGCATTCTTAGGGAAATAGGCCTTGCAGTGCTCATTTAGAGCTGGGCAGGATTGAGGTCCAGAGAGAGGAGGGAAAGGATATTTGGGTGGAGGGAAGGGCATTGGCAGAGCCTCAGAGGCCTGACGGTTCCTGGGGCCTGTGTGGGAATGGTGGGAAAGTTGGGCTGCAGTCAGCCTGTGGGTGGCCTGGACGTTGGGTAATGAGCGTGGCCGTCAGTTTATGGGTGCCCTCTGTAGAGTTGTCTGTAACTTGCTTCCTCCCTGAGGAAGTGTGACACGCTTCTGCTAGCTGCAGTGTCTTCCCCACAGCTGTGCTGTCCATTGAGGAGAAGGGGGCCTGCTCTGCCATGGCTTCCTTACTCCTCAGGGTATGGCGTGTGAGTTATTTTAATAATGTATCAATCTGCCTTTTCTTTCTTTTGTCACAATGCATTTGCTTTCTAAAGTGGTCTTGTTTTCAGGATAATAATTGGGTTTCCACAGGGAAAATCATAATGTATGAGGCAAATTACTGACTAAAGGCAAATTTCTGACTTAAAAACATGAATCTCTAATTTGTTTCTAGTAGTTCTTCTTTTGTTTAAATTTTTGTTTTGTTAGTTATGTATAGAAACTTAAGGATAGTAATTTCTGCTCAGGTGGATAGTGGTACTGTTTAGCACAGCTCATTGGTCTTCTGAAACTTTTACAAATGCAGTCTGATTCATTCCGGCCAAGTTAATTATGAGGTACATATTTTTTTCCCCTAATGGAGACAAATGTAAAAGACAGAGATACAGAAATCATCTCCAGTTTAGATTGAAGAAATTTTAGTTACTACTGTTTGTTCCTGCTATTTGATCAGAGTTTATTTTTATTTTTTGAAGTCTGTCTCTAATCAAATAAGATTTAATGTTTTAGAAGTAAAAGAGCACCATGACTAAACTGATAAGAAAAGTTAATTTAAGGACAAGAATTGATTTTTAAAAATATAAAAGTACATTTCATGACTTGATTTCAAGATGATCTTGTGGTATCCTTATACTGCTGCAGAGGGAAGTCCACAGTGGGACGAGAATGATGCTTAAAAATCACCACCCTTATTATCTATGACTGAACATGTCTTATTCCAGGCCAGTGTGCCTACCACCTCTGTGGTACACTGTTGATTTCATTTTTCTTCCAGTATTTACTTTTGGTCCTGGACCAATTATCTAGCTGTGATGGGATTCTCCAAAATTATCCTACATTTTGTACTTAGTGAACTAGTGATTGTTCTGTTTGCAGACATTCTTTCTGAGGCTCTACTCTTGCCTCGAAAACCTACATTTGCAGAAAGGGAAATGTATAGGTTTTCCTTTTAAATGTATTTATTTTTATTTATATTTTATTTATTTTTGGCTGTGTTGGGTCTTCGTTTCTGTGCGGGGGCCTTCTCTAGTTGCGGCGAGCAGGGGCCACTCCTCATCGTGGTTCGAGGGCCTCTCAGTGCCGTGGCGCCTCTTGTTGTGGAGCACAGGCTCCAGAAGCGCAGGCTCAGTAGTTGTGGCTCCCGGGCTTAGTTGCACTGCAGCATGTGGGATCTTCCCGGACCAGGGCTCAAATCCGTGTCCCCTGCACTGGCAGGCGGATTCTTAACCACTGCCCAGCCCGTTATTCTTTTTTTAAAAAAAATATTTCCTCATTTGTGTTTATGTGATGATGCCTTTATTTATTTTTTTATTATTGTTTATATTTGGCTGAGTTGAGTCTCTTTTGCTGCGCGCAGGCTTTCCCTAGTTGTGGCAAGTGGGGGCTAATCTTTGTTGTGGTGTGCGGACTTCTCATTGTGGTGGCTTCTCTTGTTGCGGAGCGTGGGCTCTAAGAGTGCGGGCTTCAGTAATTGCAGCACCTGGGCTCAGTATTTGCGGCACACAGGCCCTAGAGTGCGCGGCCTTCATTAGTTGCAGCGTGTGGCCTCAGTTGTTGTGGCTGGTGGGCTCTAGAGCGCAGGCTCAGTAGTTGTGATGTACGGGCTTACTTGCTCTGCGGCACGTGGGATCTTCCCGGACCAGGGCTGGAACCCGTGTCTCCTGCATTGGCAGACGGATTCTTAACTAGTGCACCACCAGGAAAGTCCCAGACTTTCCTTTTCTTAATGACAATTTTGAAGAGTCCTGGTTCACATATTTCATAGACTGTCCTTCAACTTGGCTTTGTGTGATGTTCTCCTCATGACCATAGTGGAGTTAGGGTTTTGGGGAAGGAGATGTTTACTTTTAATATTCAGTTTCAACTCTGTCTCTTGGCTTTTTATATAAGATATTCAATGCATTTAGTTATATATTTAAAAAAGCAGGCTTGTAGACTATTATTTTAAAATCTGCTTGCTATTTTGTAATCTGCTTGGGTTGATGGTGGAATGTTTTTTTTTTTTTTTTTTCAGTACGTGGGCCTCTCCCTGTTGTGGAGTCTCCCGTTCCGGAGCACAGGCTCCCAACCCGCATGCTCAGTGGCCATGGCTCACGGGCCTAGCCGCTCCGCGGCATGTGGGATCTTCCCGGACCGAGTCACGAACCCGTGTCCCCTGCATTGGCAGGCAGGGTCTCAACCACTGCTCCACCAGGCAAGCCCGTTACACTTTTGTTTTAATTATGCAGTTGGCTCTATTGTGTTGATTTACATTTTATTGGTAAATCTCAACTGCTTTGGATTATGATGTGTTTACAAGGCTACACAGATAATCTGGAAGGGAAAATGAAGTAATACAAATGACAGAAAATGTTTTATAATAATAAAATTTTCTTGGCAAGCAGCAACCTTTTCTCAAAGTCAGTCTTTTAATATAATTTGCTTGCTTCATAAATATGGCTTTCTTGTTTGTTCTTATCTTTATTGATTAGTGAGCATGTTAGATGACTTGGAAGGAATCTCACTGTCTTCAAGAAATAATTTGGCATTTTTGATCCGGAATGCTGACAATTCTCAAAAATGGGTCAGGAAAATCAAAGTAATAGATGGAAAAAAATCTCAATTTTAGCTGTTGATACAACTTTTCTTAAGTTTAGGGTGTGTTTTATAATTTACGTTACTAAAACAGATGTTGGAAGGTCCACCAACATATTTATTTTATGTTTTTAAATCATTTTACTTTGCTGTATTGAATTCAATTCATTCTGGAATTTAGGAGAATTTACCTCTTTATGAAAGAGATTATTGAAAGTAGAAAATGATTGATGACCTTCGCTTCCAGTATTCTTCTCAATAGACTTAGTCTCTCTTCTAATGCTTCCTGTATACTCAGTAATTGTATAAGGTTTAGAGAAAAATGCAGGTCTGGCTGAACATTAAGCACAGTACACTAAATAAAGTTTTTTACTTTGCAGAATATTTTACATGTGTGTCCCATAGATTCATCAGAGATTCTAGTTTTGGATAAAGGCAAGTACATTTAAGGACAATACAACATCCCTGTCTATGACATTGGCATTCGAATGAGAAGTGAATTTGGTTCAGGACGGTTCTTGGAATGCTTGGCATTTAGGTTATTTTAGGTCAACTCTTTGGGCAATTCAATTAGAGTATTTATTGAATGGTTTTCGTGAGCTGAATGGTTGTCATGTCATGTCATAGATGGTCTAAAACATGACTCTTATTTCTACAATAGTTGTGTTGGTCAGATAAGGCATCTTACCTGATGTATTTAATCCAAGATAATGATGCATGAGTAAGAGGCAGATCATTCTCGAGGAAGTAATTTTGGTTTTGAGAGAGGCATTCTTAGGGAAATAGGCCTTGCAGTGCTCATTTAGAGCTGGGCAGGATTGAGGTCCAGAGAGAGGAGGGAAAGGATATTTGGGTGGAGGGAAGGGCATTGGCAGAGCCTCAGAGGCCTGACGGTTCCTGGGGCCTGTGTGGGAATGGTGGGAAAGTTGGGCTGCAGTCAGCCTGTGGGTGGCCTGGACGTTGGGTAATGAGCGTGGCCATCAGTTTATGGGTGCCCTCTGTAGAGTTGTCTGTAACTTGCTTCCTCCCTGAGGAAGTGTGACACGCTTCTGCTAGCTGCAGTGTCTTCCCCACAGCTGTGCTGTCCATTGAGGAGAAGGGGGCCTGCTCTGCCATGGCTTCCTTACTCCTCAGGGTATGGCGTGTGAGTTATTTTAATAATGTATCAATCTGCCTTTTCTTTCTTTTGTCACAATGCATTTGCTTTCTAAAGTGGTCTTCTTTTCAGGATAATAATTGGGTTTCCACAGGGAAAATCATAATGTATGCGGCAAATTACTGACTAAAGGCAAATTTCTGACTTAAAAACATGAATCTCTAATTTGTTTCTAATAGTTCTTCTTTTGTTTAAATTTTTGTTTTGTTAGTTATGTATAGAAACTTAAGGATAGTAATTTCTGCTCAGGTGGATAGTGGTACTGTTTAGCACAGCTCATTGGTCTTCTGAAACTTTTACAAATGCAGTCTGATTCATTCCGGCCAAGTTAATTATGAGGTACATATTTTTTTCCCCTAATGGAGACAAATGTAAAAGACAGAGATACAGAAATCATCTCCAGTTTAGATTGAAGAAATTTTAGTTACTACTGTTTGTTCCTGCTATTTGATCACAGTTTATTTTTTTTTTGAAGTCTGTCTCTAATCAAATAAGATTTAATGTTTTAGAAGTAAAAGAGCACCATGACTAAATTAATAAGAAAAGTTAATTTAAGGACAAGAATTGATTTTTAAAAATATAAAAGTACATTTCATGACTTGATTTCAAGATGATCTGGTGGTATCCTTATACTGCTGCAGAAGGAAGTCCACAGTGGGACGAGAATGATGCTTAAAAATCACCACCCTTATTATCTATGACTGAACATGTCTTAGTCCAGGCCAGTGTGCCTACCACCTCTGTGGTACACTGTTGATTTCATTTTTCTTCCAGTATTTACTTTTGGTCCTGGACCAATTATCTAGCTGTGATGGGATTCTCCAAAAGTATCCTACATTTTGTACTTAGTGAACTAGTGATTGTTCTGTTTGCAGACATTCTTTCTGAGGCTCTACTCTTGCCTCGGAAACCTACATTTGCAGAAAGGGAAATGTATAGGTTTTCCTTTTAAATGTATTTATTTTTATTTATATTTTATTTATTTTTGGCTGTGTTGGGTCTTCGTTTCTGTGCGAGGGCCTTCTCTAGTTGCGGCGAGCAGGGGCCACTCCTCATCGTGGTTCGTGGGCCTCTCACTGCCGTGGCGCCTCTTGTTGCGGAGCACAGGCTCCAGAAGCGCAGGCTCAGTAGTTGTGGCTCACGGGCTTAGTTGCACTGCAGCATGTGGGATCTTCCCGGACCAGGGCTCAAATCCGTGTCCCCTGCACTGGCAGGCGGATTCTTAACCACTGCCCCGCCCGTTATTCTTTTTTTTAAAAAAATATTTCCTCATATGTGTTTATGTGATGATGCCTTTATTTATTTTTTTATTATTGTTTATATTTGGCTGAGTTGAGTCTCTGTTGCTGCGCGCAGGCTTTCCCTAGTTGTGGCAAGTGGGGGCTACTCTTTGTTGTGGTGTGCGGACTTCTCATTGTGGTGGCTTCTCTTGTTGCGGAGCGTGGGCTCTAAGAGTGCGGGCTTCAGTAATTGCAGCACCTGGGCTCAGTATTTGCGGCACACAGGCCCTAGAGTGCGCGGGCTTCATTAGTTGCAGCGTGCGGCCTCAGTTGTTGTGGCTGGTGGGCTCTAGAGCGCAGGCTCAGTAGTTGTGATGTACGGGTATACTTGCTCTGCGGCACGTGGGATCTTCCCGGACCAGGGCTGGAACCCGTGTCCCCTGCATTGGCAGACGGATTCTTAACTAGTGCACCACCAGGAAAGTCCCAGACTTTCCTTTTCTTAATGACAATTTTGAAGAGTCCTGGTTCACATATTTCATAGACTGTCCTTCAACTTGGCTTTGTGTGATGTTCTCCTCATGACCATAGTGGAGTTAGGGTTTTGGGGAAAGAGATGTTTACTTTTAATATTCGGTTTCAACTCTATCTCTTGGCTTTTTATATAAGATATTCAATGCATTTAGTTATATATTTAAAAAAGCAGTCTTGTAGACTATTATTTTAAAATCTGCTTGCTATTTTGTAATCTGCTTGGGTTGATGGTGGAATGCTTTTTTTTTTTTTTCAGTACGTGGGCCTCTCCCTGTTGTGGAGTCTCCCGTTACGGAGCACAGGCTCCCAACCCGCATGCTCAGTGGCCATGGCTCACGGGCCTAGCCGCTCCGCGGCATGTGGGATCTTCCCGGACCGAGTCACGAACCCGTGTCCCCTGCATTGGCAGGCAGGCTCTCAACCACTGCTCCACCAGGGAAGCCCGGTACACTTTTGTTTTAATTATGCAGTTGGCTCTATTGTGTTGATTTACATTTTATTTGTAAATCTCAACTGCTTTGGATTATGATGTGTTTACAAGGCTACACAGATAATCTGGAAGGGAAAATGAAGTAATACAAATGACAGAAAAAGTTTTATAATAATGAAATTTTCTTGGCAAGCAGCAACCTTTTCTCAAAGTCAGTCTTTTAATATAATTTGCTTGCTTCCTAAATATGGCTTTCTTGTTTGTTCTTATCTTTATTGATTAGTGAGCATGTTAGATGACTTGGGAGGAATCTCACTGTCTTCAACAAATAATTTGGCATTATTGATCCAGAATGCTGACAATTCTCAAAAATGGGTCAGGAAAATCAAAGTAATAGATGGAAAAAAATCTCAATTTTAGCTGTTGATATAACTTTTCTTAAATTTAGGGTGTTTTTTATAATTTAAGTTACTAAAACAGATGGTGGAAGGTCCACCAAGATATTTATTTTATGTATTTAAAGCATTTTACTTTGCTGTATTGAATTCCATTCATTCTGGAATTTAGGAGCATTTACCTCTTTATGAAAGAGACTATTGAAAGTAGAAAATGATTGATGACCTTCGCTTCCAGTATTCTTCTCAATAGACTTAGGCTCTCTTCTAATGCTTCTTGCATACTAAGTAATTGTATAAGGTTTAGAGAATAATTTAGGTCTGTCTGAACTTTAAGCACAGTACACTAAATAAAGCTTTTTCACTTTGCAGAATATTTTACATGTGTGTCCCATAGATTCATCAGAGATTCTAGTTTTGGATAAAGGCAAGTACATTTAAGGACAATACAGCATCCCTGTCTGTGACATTGGCATTCGAATGAGAAGTGAATTTGGTTCACGACGGTTCTTGGAATGCTTGGCATTTAGGTTATTTTAGGTCAACTCTTTGGGCAATTCAATTAGAGTATTTATTGAATGGTTTTCGTGAGCTGAATGGTTGTCATGTCATGTCATAGATGGTCTAAAACATGACTCTTATTTCTAAAATAGTTGTGTTGGTCAGATAAGGCATCTTACATGAAGTATGTAATCCAAGATAATGATGCATGAGTAAGAGGCAGATCATTCTCGAGGAAGTAATTTTGGTTTTGAGAGAGGCATTCTTAGGGAAATAGGCCTTGCAGTGCTCATTTAGAGCTGGGCAGGATTGAGGTCCAGAGAGAGGAGGGAAAGGATATTTGGGTAGAGGGAAGGGCATTGGCAGAGCCTCAGAGGCCTGACGGTTCCTGGGGCCTGTGTGGGAATGGTGGGAAAGTTGGGCTGCAGTCAGCCTGTGGGTGGCCTGGACGTTGGGTAATGAGCGTGGCCGTCAGTTTATGGGTGCCCTCTGTAGAGTTGTCTGTAACTTGCTTCCTCCCTGAGGAAGTGTGACACGCTTCTGCTAGCTGCAGTGTCTTCCCCACAGCTGTGCTGTCCATTGAGGAGAAGGGGGCCTGCTCTGCCATGGATTCCTTACTCCTCAGGGTATGGCGTGTGAGTTATTTTAATAATGTATCAATCTGCCTTTTCTTTCTTTTGTCACAATGCATTTGCTTTCTAAAGTGGTCTTGTTTTCAGGATAATAATTGGGTTTCCACAGGGAAAATCATAATGTATGAGGCAAATTACTGACTAAAGGCAAATTTCTGACTTAAAAACATGAATCTCTAATTTGTTTCTAGTAGTTCTTCTTTTGTTTAAATTTTTGTTTTGTTAGTTATGTATAGAAACTTAAGGATAGTAATTTCTGCTCAGGTGGATAGTGGTACTGTTTAGCACAGCTCATTGGTCTTCTGAAACTTTTACAAATGCAGTCTGATTCATTCCGGCCAAGTTAATTATGAGGTACATATTTTTTTCCCTTATGGAGACAAATGTAAAAGACAGAGATACAGAAATCATCTCCAGTTTAGATTGAAGAAATTTTAGTTACTACTGTTTGTTCCTGCTATTTGATCAGAGTTTATTTTTATTTTTTGAAGTCTGTCTCTAATCAAATAAGATTTAATGTTTTAGAAGTAAAAGAGCACCATGACTAAATTAATAAGAAAAGTTAATTTAAGGACAAGAATTGATTTTAAAAAATATAAAAGTACATTTCATGACTTGATTTCAAGATGATCTGGTGGTATTCTTATACTGCTGCAGAAGGATGTCCACAGTGGGACGAGAATGAGGCTTAAAAATCACCACCCTTATTATCTATGACTGAACATGTCTTAGTCCAGGCCAGTGTGCCTACCACCTCTGTGGTACACTGTTGATTTCATTTTTCTTCCAGTATTTACTTTTGGTCCTGGACCAATTATCTAGCTGTGATGGGATTCTCCAAAAGTATCCTACATTTTGTACTTAGTGAACTAGTGATTGTTCTGTTTGCAGACATTCTTTCTGAGGCTCTACACTTGCCTCGAAAACCTACATTTGCAGAAAGGGAAATGTATAGGTTTTCCTTTTAAATGTATTTATTTTTGTTTATATTTTATTTATTTTTGGCTGTGTTGGGTCTTCGTTTCTGTGCGAGGGCCTTCTCTAGTTGCGGCGAGCAGGGGCCACTCCTCATCGTTGTTCGTGGGCCTCTCACTGCCGTGGCGCCTCTTGTTGCAGAGCACAGGCTCCAGAAGCGCAGGCTCAGTAGTTGTGGCTCCCGGGCTTAGTTGCACTGCAGCATGTGGGATCTTCCCGGACCAGGGCTCAAATCCGTGTCCCCTGCACTGGCAGGCGGATTCTTAACCTCTGCCCCGCCCGTTATTCTTTTTTTTTAAATATTTCCTCATTTGTGTTTATGTGATGATGCCTTTATTTATTTTTTTATTATTGTTTATATTTGGCTGAGTTGAGTCTGTGTTGCTGCGCGCAGGCTTTCCCTAGTTGTGGCAAGTGGGGGCTACTCTTTGTTGTGGTGCGCGGACTTCTCATTGTGGTGGCTTCTCTTGTTGCGGAGCGTGGGCTCTAAGAGTGCGGGCTTCAGTAATTGCAGCACCTGGGCTCCGTATTTGCGGCACACAGGCACTAGAGTGCGCGGGCTTCATTAGTTGCAGCGTGTGGCCTCAGTTGTTGTGGCTGGCGGGCTCTAGAGCGCAGGCTCAGTAGTTGTGATGTACGGGCTTACTTGCTCTGCGGCATGTGGGATCTTCCCGGACCAGGGCTGGAACCCGTGTCCCCTGCATTGGCAGACGGATTCTTAACTAGTGCACCACCAGGAAAGTCCCAGACTTTCCTTTTCTTAATGACAATTTTGAAGAGTCCTGGTTCACATATTTCATAGACTGTCCTTCAACTTGGCTTTGTGTGATGTTCTCCTCATGACTGGAGTGGAGTTAGGGTTTTGGGGAAGGAGATGTTTACTTTTAATATTCGGTTTCAACTCTGTCTCTTGGCTTTTTATATAAGATATTCAATGCATTTAGTTATATATTTAAAAAGCAGGCTTGTAGACTATTATTTTAAAATCTGCTTGCTATTTTGTAATCTGCTTGGGTTGATGGTGGAATGTTTTTTTTTTTTTTTTTCAGTACGTGGGCCTCTCCCTGTTGTGGAGTCTCCCGTTCCGGAGCACAGGCTCCCAACCCGCATGCTCAGTGGCCATGGCTCACGGGCCTAGCCGCTCCGCGGCATGTGGGATCTTCCCGGACCGAGTCACGAACCCGTGTCCCCTGCATTGGCAGGCAGGCTCTCAACCACTGCTCCACCAGGGAAGCCCGTTACACTTTTGTTTTAATTATGCAGTTGGCTCTATTGTGTTGATTTACATTTTATTGGTAAATCTCAACTGCTTTGGATTATGATGTGTTTACAAGGCTACACAGATAATCTGGAAGGGAAAATGAAGTAATACAAATGACAGAAAATGTTTTATAATAATAAAATTTTCTTGGCAAGCAGCAACCTTTTCTCAAAGTCAGTCTTTTAATATAATTTGCTTGCTTCATAAATATGGCTTTCTTGTTTGTTCTTATCTTTATTGATTAGTGAGCATGTTAGATGACTTTGAAGGAATCTCACTGTCTTCAAGAAATAATTTGGCATTTTTGATCCGGAATGCTGACAATTCTCAAAAATGGGTCAGGAAAATCAAAGTAATAGATGGAAAAAAATCTCAATTTTAGCTGTTGATACAACTTTTCTTAAGTTTAGGGTGTGTTTTATAATTTACGTTACTAAAACAGATGGTGGAAGGTCCACCAATATATTTATTTTATGTTTTTAAAGCATTTTACTTTGCTGTATTGAATTCAATTCATTCTGGAATTTAGGAGAATTTACCTCTTTATGAAAGAGATTATTGAAAGTAGAAAATGATTGATGACCTTCGCTTCCAGTATTCTTCTCAATAGACTTAGTCTCTCTTCTAATGCTTCCTGTATACTCAGTAATTGTATAAGGTTTAGAGAAAAATGCAGGTCTGGCTGAACATTAAGCACAGTACACTAAATAAAGCTTTTTTACTTTGCAGAATATTTTACATGTGTGTCCCATAGATTCATCAGAGATTCTAGTTTTGGATAAAGGCAAGTACATTTAAGGACAATACAACATCCCTGTCTATGACATTGGCATTCGAATGAGAAGTGAATTTGGTTCAGGACGGTTCTTGGAATGCTTGGCATTTAGGTTATTTTAGGTCAACTCTTTGGGCAATTCAATTAGAGTATTTATTGAATGGTTTTCGTGAGCTGAATGGTTGTCATGTCATGTCATAGATGGTCTAAAACATGACTCTTATTTCTACAATAGTTGTGTTGGTCAGATAAGGCATCTTACCTGATGTATTTAATCCAAGATAATGATGCATGAGTAAGAGGCAGATCATTCTCGAGGAAGTAATTTTGGTTTTGAGAGAGGCATTCTTAGGGAAATAGGCCTTGCAGTGCTCATTTAGAGCTGGGCAGGATTGAGGTCCAGAGAGAGGAGGGAAAGGATATTTGGGTGGAGGGAAGGGCATTGGCAGAGCCTCAGAGGCCTGACGGTTCCTGGGGCCTGTGTGGGAATGGTGGGAAAGTTGGGCTGCAGTCAGCCTGTGGGTGGCCTGGACGTTGGGTAATGAGCGTGGCCGTCAGTTTATGGGTGCCCTCTGTAGAGTTGTCTGTAACTTGCTTCCTCCCTGAGGAAGTGTGACACGCTTCTGCTAGCTGCAGTGTCTTCCCCACAGCTGTGCTGTCCATTGAGGAGAAGGGGGCCTGCTCTGCCATGGCTTCCTTACTCCTCAGGGTATGGCGTGTGAGTTATTTTAATAATGTATCAATCTGCCTTTTCTTTCTTTTGTCACAATGCATTTGCTTTCTAAAGTGGTCTTGTTTTCAGGATAATAATTGGGTTTCCACAGGGAAAATCATAATGTATGAGGCAAATTACTGACTAAAGGCAAATTTCTGACTTAAAAACATGAATCTCTAATTTGTTTCTAGTAGTTCTTCTTTTGTTTAAATTTTTGTTTTGTTAGTTATGTATAGAAACTTAAGGATAGTAATTTCTGCTCAGGTGGATAGTGGTACTGTTTAGCACAGCTCATTGGTCTTCTGAAACTTTTACAAATGCAGTCTGATTCATTCCGGCCAAGTTAATTATGAGGTACATATTTTTTTCCCCTAATGGAGACAAATGTAAAAGACAGAGATACAGAAATCATCTCCAGTTTAGATTGAAGAAATTTTAGTTACTACTGTTTGTTCCTGCTATTTGATCAGAGTTTATTTTTATTTTTTGAAGTCTGTCTCTAATCAAATAAGATTTAATGTTTTAGAAGTAAAAGAGCACCATGACTAAGCTGATAAGAAAAGTTAATTTAAGGACAAGAATTGATTTTTAAAAATATAAAAGTACATTTCATGACTTGATTTCAAGATGATCTTGTGGTATCCTTATACTGCTGCAGAGGGAAGTCCACAGTGGGACGAGAATGATGCTTAAAAATCACCACCCTTATTATCTATGACTGAACATGTCTTATTCCAGGCCAGTGTGCCTACCACCTCTGTGGTACACTGTTGATTTCATTTTTCTTCCAGTATTTACTTTTGGTCCTGGACCAATTATCTAGCTGTGATGGGATTCTCCAAAATTATCCTACATTTTGTACTTAGTGAACTAGTGATTGTTCTGTTTGCAGACATTCTTTCTGAGGCTCTACTCTTGCCTCGAAAACCTACATTTGCAGAAAGGGAAATGTATAGGTTTTCCTTTTAAATGTATTTATTTTTATTTATATTTTATTTATTTTTGGCTGTGTTGGGTCTTCGTTTCTGTGCGGGGGCCTTCTCTAGTTGCGGCGAGCAGGGGCCACTCCTCATCGTGGTTCGAGGGCCTCTCAGTGCCGTGGCGCCTCTTGTTGTGGAGCACAGGCTCCAGAAGCGCAGGCTCAGTAGTTGTGGCTCCCGGGCTTAGTTGCACTGCAGCATGTGGGATCTTCCCGGACCAGGGCTCAAATCCGTGTCCCCTGCACTGGCAGGCGGATTCTTAACCACTGCCCAGCCCGTTATTCTTTTTTTAAAAAAAATATTTCCTCATTTGTGTTTATGTGATGATGCCTTTATTTATTTTTTTATTATTGTTTATATTTGGCTGAGTTGAGTCTCTTTTGCTGCGCGCAGGCTTTCCCTAGTTGTGGCAAGTGGGGGCTAATCTTTGTTGTGGTGTGCGGACTTCTCATTGTGGTGGCTTCTCTTGTTGCGGAGCGTGGGCTCTAAGAGTGCGGGCTTCAGTAATTGCAGCACCTGGGCTCAGTATTTGCGGCACACAGGCCCTAGAGTGCGCGGCCTTCATTAGTTGCAGCGTGTGGCCTCAGTTGTTGTGGCTGGTGGGCTCTAGAGCGCAGGCTCAGTAGTTGTGATGTACGGGCTTACTTGCTCTGCGGCACGTGGGATCTTCCCGGACCAGGGCTGGAACCCGTGTCTCCTGCATTGGCAGACGGATTCTTAACTAGTGCACCACCAGGAAAGTCCCAGACTTTCCTTTTCTTAATGACAATTTTGAAGAGTCCTGGTTCACATATTTCATAGACTGTCCTTCAACTTGGCTTTGTGTGATGTTCTCCTCATGACCATAGTGGAGTTAGGGTTTTGGGGAAGGAGATGTTTACTTTTAATATTCAGTTTCAACTCTGTCTCTTGGCTTTTTATATAAGATATTCAATGCATTTAGTTATATATTTAAAAAAGCAGGCTTGTAGACTATTATTTTAAAATCTGCTTGCTATTTTGTAATCTGCTTGGGTTGATGGTGGAATGTTTTTTTTTTTTTTTTTCAGTACGTGGGCCTCTCCCTGTTGTGGAGTCTCCCGTTCCGGAGCACAGGCTCCCAACCCGCATGCTCAGTGGCCATGGCTCACGGGCCTAGCCGCTCCGCGGCATGTGGGATCTTCCCGGACCGAGTCACGAACCCGTGTCCCCTGCATTGGCAGGCAGGGTCTCAACCACTGCTCCACCAGGCAAGCCCGTTACACTTTTGTTTTAATTATGCAGTTGGCTCTATTGTGTTGATTTACATTTTATTGGTAAATCTCAACTGCTTTGGATTATGATGTGTTTACAAGGCTACACAGATAATCTGGAAGGGAAAATGAAGTAATACAAATGACAGAAAATGTTTTATAATAATAAAATTTTCTTGGCAAGCAGCAACCTTTTCTCAAAGTCAGTCTTTTAATATAATTTGCTTGCTTCATAAATATGGCTTTCTTGTTTGTTCTTATCTTTATTGATTAGTGAGCATGTTAGATGACTTGGAAGGAATCTCACTGTCTTCAAGAAATAATTTGGCATTTTTGATCCGGAATGCTGACAATTCTCAAAAATGGGTCAGGAAAATCAAAGTAATAGATGGAAAAAAATCTCAATTTTAGCTGTTGATACAACTTTTCTTAAGTTTAGGGTGTGTTTTATAATTTACGTTACTAAAACAGATGTTGGAAGGTCCACCAACATATTTATTTTATGTTTTTAAATCATTTTACTTTGCTGTATTGAATTCAATTCATTCTGGAATTTAGGAGAATTTACCTCTTTATGAAAGAGATTATTGAAAGTAGAAAATGATTGATGACCTTCGCTTCCAGTATTCTTCTCAATAGACTTAGTCTCTCTTCTAATGCTTCCTGTATACTCAGTAATTGTATAAGGTTTAGAGAAAAATGCAGGTCTGGCTGAACATTAAGCACAGTACACTAAATAAAGTTTTTTACTTTGCAGAATATTTTACATGTGTGTCCCATAGATTCATCAGAGATTCTAGTTTTGGATAAAGGCAAGTACATTTAAGGACAATACAACATCCCTGTCTATGACATTGGCATTCGAATGAGAAGTGAATTTGGTTCAGGACGGTTCTTGGAATGCTTGGCATTTAGGTTATTTTAGGTCAACTCTTTGGGCAATTCAATTAGAGTATTTATTGAATGGTTTTCGTGAGCTGAATGGTTGTCATGTCATGTCATAGATGGTCTAAAACATGACTCTTATTTCTACAATAGTTGTGTTGGTCAGATAAGGCATCTTACCTGATGTATTTAATCCAAGATAATGATGCATGAGTAAGAGGCAGATCATTCTCGAGGAAGTAATTTTGGTTTTGAGAGAGGCATTCTTAGGGAAATAGGCCTTGCAGTGCTCATTTAGAGCTGGGCAGGATTGAGGTCCAGAGAGAGGAGGGAAAGGATATTTGGGTGGAGGGAAGGGCATTGGCAGAGCCTCAGAGGCCTGACGGTTCCTGGGGCCTGTGTGGGAATGGTGGGAAAGTTGGGCTGCAGTCAGCCTGTGGGTGGCCTGGACGTTGGGTAATGAGCGTGGCCATCAGTTTATGGGTGCCCTCTGTAGAGTTGTCTGTAACTTGCTTCCTCCCTGAGGAAGTGTGACACGCTTCTGCTAGCTGCAGTGTCTTCCCCACAGCTGTGCTGTCCATTGAGGAGAAGGGGGCCTGCTCTGCCATGGCTTCCTTACTCCTCAGGGTATGGCGTGTGAGTTATTTTAATAATGTATCAATCTGCCTTTTCTTTCTTTTGTCACAATGCATTTGCTTTCTAAAGTGGTCTTCTTTTCAGGATAATAATTGGGTTTCCACAGGGAAAATCATAATGTATGCGGCAAATTACTGACTAAAGGCAAATTTCTGACTTAAAAACATGAATCTCTAATTTGTTTCTAATAGTTCTTCTTTTGTTTAAATTTTTGTTTTGTTAGTTATGTATAGAAACTTAAGGATAGTAATTTCTGCTCAGGTGGATAGTGGTACTGTTTAGCACAGCTCATTGGTCTTCTGAAACTTTTAAAAATGCAGTCTGATTCATTCCAGCCAAGTTAATTATGAGGTACATATTTTTTTCCCCTAATGGAGACAAATGTAAAAGACAGAGATACAGAAATCATCTCCAGTTTAGATTGAAGAAATTTTAGTTACTACTGTTTGTTCCTGCTATTTGATCACAGTTTATTTTTTTTTTGAAGTCTGTCTCTAATCAAATAAGATTTAATGTTTTAGAAGTAAAAGAGCACCATGACTAAATTAATAAGAAAAGTTAATTTAAGGACAAGAATTGATTTTTAAAAATATAAAAGTACATTTCATGACTTGATTTCAAGATGATCTGGTGGTATCCTTATACTGCTGCAGAAGGAAGTCCACAGTGGGATGAGAATGATGCTTAAAAATCACCACCCTTATTATCTATGACTGAACATGTCTTAGTCCAGGCCAGTGTGCCTACCACCTCTGTGGTACACTGTTGATTTCATTTTTCTTCCAGTATTTACTTTTGGTCCTGGACCAATTATCTAGCTGCGATGGGATTCTCCAAAAGTATCCTACATTTTGTACTTAGTGAACTAGTGATTGTTCTGTTTGCAGACATTCTTTCTGAGGCTCTACTCTTGCCTCGGAAACCTACATTTGCAGAAAGGGAAATGTATAGGTTTTCCTTTTAAATGTATTTATTTTTATTTATATTTTATTTATTTTTGGCTGTGTTGGGTCTTCGTTTCTGTGCGAGGGCCTTCTCTAGTTGCGGCGAGCAGGGGCCACTCCTCATCGTGGTTCGTGGGCCTCTCACTGCCGTGGCGCCTCTTGTTGCGGAGCACAGGCTCCAGAAGCGCAGGCTCAGTAGTTGTGGCTCACGGGCTTAGTTGCACTGCAGCATGTGGGATCTTCCCGGACCAGGGCTCAAATCCGTGTCCCCTGCACTGGCAGGCGGATTCTTAACCACTGCCCCGCCCGTTATTCTTTTTTTTAAAAAAATATTTCCTCATATGTGTTTATGTGATGATGCCTTTATTTATTTTTTTATTATTGTTTATATTTGGCTGAGTTGAGTCTCTGTTGCTGCGCGCAGGCTTTCCCTAGTTGTGGCAAGTGGGGGCTACTCTTTGTTGTGGTGTGCGGACTTCTCATTGTGGTGGCTTCTCTTGTTGCGGAGCGTGGGCTCTAAGAGTGCGGGCTTCAGTAATTGCAGCACCTGGGCTCAGTATTTGCGGCACACAGGCCCTAGAGTGCGCGGGCTTCATTAGTTGCAGCGTGCGGCCTCAGTTGTTGTGGCTGGTGGGCTCTAGAGCGCAGGCTCAGTAGTTGTGATGTACGGGCTTACTTGCTCTGCGGCATGTGGGATCTTCCCGGACCAGGGCTGGAACCCGTGTCCCCTGCATTGGCAGACGGATTCTTAACTAGTGCACCACCAGGAAAGTCCCAGACTTTCCTTTTCTTAATGACAATTTTGAAGAGTCCTGGTTCACATATTTCATAGACTGTCCTTCAACTTGGCTTTGTGTGATGTTCTCCTCATGACTGGAGTGGAGTTAGGGTTTTGGGGAAGGAGATGTTTACTTTTAATATTCGGTTTCAACTCTGTCTCTTGGCTTTTTATATAAGATATTCAATGCATTTAGTTATATATTTAAAAAGCAGGCTTGTAGACTATTATTTTAAAATCTGCTTGCTATTTTGTAATCTGCTTGGGTTGATGGTGGAATGTTTTTTTTTTTTTTTTTCAGTACGTGGGCCTCTCCCTGTTGTGGAGTCTCCCGTTCCGGAGCACAGGCTCCCAACCCGCATGCTCAGTGGCCATGGCTCACGGGCCTAGCCGCTCCGCGGCATGTGGGATCTTCCCGGACCGAGTCACGAACCCGTGTCCCCTGCATTGGCAGGCAGGCTCTCAACCACTGCTCCACCAGGGAAGCCCGTTACACTTTTGTTTTAATTATGCAGTTGGCTCTATTGTGTTGATTTACATTTTATTGGTAAATCTCAACTGCTTTGGATTATGATGTGTTTACAAGGCTACACAGATAATCTGGAAGGGAAAATGAAGTAATACAAATGACAGAAAATGTTTTATAATAATAAAATTTTCTTGGCAAGCAGCAACCTTTTCTCAAAGTCAGTCTTTTAATATAATTTGCTTGCTTCATAAATATGGCTTTCTTGTTTGTTCTTATCTTTATTGATTAGTGAGCATGTTAGATGACTTTGAAGGAATCTCACTGTCTTCAAGAAATAATTTGGCATTTTTGATCCGGAATGCTGACAATTCTCAAAAATGGGTCAGGAAAATCAAAGTAATAGATGGAAAAAAATCTCAATTTTAGCTGTTGATACAACTTTTCTTAAGTTTAGGGTGTGTTTTATAATTTACGTTACTAAAACAGATGGTGGAAGGTCCACCAATATATTTATTTTATGTTTTTAAAGCATTTTACTTTGCTGTATTGAATTCAATTCATTCTGGAATTTAGGAGAATTTACCTCTTTATGAAAGAGATTATTGAAAGTAGAAAATGATTGATGACCTTCGCTTCCAGTATTCTTCTCAATAGACTTAGTCTCTCTTCTAATGCTTCCTGTATACTCAGTAATTGTATAAGGTTTAGAGAAAAATGCAGGTCTGGCTGAACATTAAGCACAGTACACTAAATAAAGCTTTTTTACTTTGCAGAATATTTTACATGTGTGTCCCATAGATTCATCAGAGATTCTAGTTTTGGATAAAGGCAAGTACATTTAAGGACAATACAACATCCCTGTCTATGACATTGGCATTCGAATGAGAAGTGAATTTGGTTCAGGACGGTTCTTGGAATGCTTGGCATTTAGGTTATTTTAGGTCAACTCTTTGGGCAATTCAATTAGAGTATTTATTGAATGGTTTTCGTGAGCTGAATGGTTGTCATGTCATGTCATAGATGGTCTAAAACATGACTCTTATTTCTACAATAGTTGTGTTGGTAAGATAAGGCATCTTACCTGATGTATTTAATCCAAGATAATGATGCATGAGTAAGAGGCAGATCATTCTCGAGGAAGTAATTTTGGTTTTGAGAGAGGCATTCTTAGGGAAATAGGCCTTGCAGTGCTCATTTAGAGCTGGGCAGGATTGAGGTCCAGAGAGAGGAGGGAAAGGATATTTGGGTGGAGGGAAGGGCATTGGCAGAGCCTCAGAGGCCTGACGGTTCCTGGGGCCTGTGTGGGAATGGTGGGAAAGTTGGGCTGCAGTCAGCCTGTGGGTGGCCTGGACGTTGGGTAATGAGCGTGGCCGTCAGTTTATGGGTGCCCTCTGTAGAGTTGTCTGTAACTTGCTTCCTCCCTGAGGAAGTGTGACACGCTTCTGCTAGCTGCAGTGTCTTCCCCACAGCTGTGCTGTCCATTGAGGAGAAGGGGGCCTGCTCTGCCATGGCTTCCTTACTCCTCAGGGTATGGCGTGTGAGTTATTTTAATAATGTATCAATCTGCCTTTTCTTTCTTTTGTCACAATGCATTTGCTTTCTAAAGTGGTCTTGTTTTCAGGATAATAATTGGGTTTCCACAGGGAAAATCATAATGTATGAGGCAAATTACTGACTAAAGGCAAATTTCTGACTTAAAAACATGAATCTCTAATTTGTTTCTAGTAGTTCTTCTTTTGTTTAAATTTTTGTTTTGTTAGTTATGTATAGAAACTTAAGGATAGTAATTTCTGCTCAGGTGGATAGTGGTACTGTTTAGCACAGCTCATTGGTCTTCTGAAACTTTTACAAATGCAGTCTGATTCATTCCGGCCAAGTTAATTATGAGGTACATATTTTTTTCCCCTAATGGAGACAAATGTAAAAGACAGAGATACAGAAATCATCTCCAGTTTAGATTGAAGAAATTTTAGTTACTACTGTTTGTTCCTGCTATTTGATCAGAGTTTATTTTTATTTTTTGAAGTCTGTCTCTAATCAAATAAGATTTAATGTTTTAGAAGTAAAAGAGCACCATGACTAAGCTGATAAGAAAAGTTAATTTAAGGACAAGAATTGATTTTTAAAAATATAAAAGTACATTTCATGACTTGATTTCAAGATGATCTTGTGGTATCCTTATACTGCTGCAGAGGGAAGTCCACAGTGGGACGAGAATGATGCTTAAAAATCACCACCCTTATTATCTATGACTGAACATGTCTTATTCCAGGCCAGTGTGCCTACCACCTCTGTGGTACACTGTTGATTTCATTTTTCTTCCAGTATTTACTTTTGGTCCTGGACCAATTATCTAGCTGTGATGGGATTCTCCAAAATTATCCTACATTTTGTACTTAGTGAACTAGTGATTGTTCTGTTTGCAGACATTCTTTCTGAGGCTCTACTCTTGCCTCGAAAACCTACATTTGCAGAAAGGGAAATGTATAGGTTTTCCTTTTAAATGTATTTATTTTTATTTATATTTTATTTATTTTTGGCTGTGTTGGGTCTTCGTTTCTGTGCGGGGGCCTTCTCTAGTTGCGGCGAGCAGGGGCCACTCCTCATCGTGGTTCGAGGGCCTCTCAGTGCCGTGGCGCCTCTTGTTGTGGAGCACAGGCTCCAGAAGCGCAGGCTCAGTAGTTGTGGCTCCCGGGCTTAGTTGCACTGCAGCATGTGGGATCTTCCCGGACCAGGGCTCAAATCCGTGTCCCCTGCACTGGCAGGCGGATTCTTAACCACTGCCCAGCCCGTTATTCTTTTTTTAAAAAAAATATTTCCTCATTTGTGTTTATGTGATGATGCCTTTATTTATTTTTTTATTATTGTTTATATTTGGCTGAGTTGAGTCTCTTTTGCTGCGCGCAGGCTTTCCCTAGTTGTGGCAAGTGGGGGCTAATCTTTGTTGTGGTGTGCGGACTTCTCATTGTGGTGGCTTCTCTTGTTGCGGAGCGTGGGCTCTAAGAGTGCGGGCTTCAGTAATTGCAGCACCTGGGCTCAGTATTTGCGGCACACAGGCCCTAGAGTGCGCGGCCTTCATTAGTTGCAGCGTGTGGCCTCAGTTGTTGTGGCTGGTGGGCTCTAGAGCGCAGGCTCAGTAGTTGTGATGTACGGGCTTACTTGCTCTGCGGCACGTGGGATCTTCCCGGACCAGGGCTGGAACCCGTGTCTCCTGCATTGGCAGACGGATTCTTAACTAGTGCACCACCAGGAAAGTCCCAGACTTTCCTTTTCTTAATGACAATTTTGAAGAGTCCTGGTTCACATATTTCATAGACTGTCCTTCAACTTGGCTTTGTGTGATGTTCTCCTCATGACCATAGTGGAGTTAGGGTTTTGGGGAAGGAGATGTTTACTTTTAATATTCAGTTTCAACTCTGTCTCTTGGCTTTTTATATAAGATATTCAATGCATTTAGTTATATATTTAAAAAAGCAGGCTTGTAGACTATTATTTTAAAATCTGCTTGCTATTTTGTAATCTGCTTGGGTTGATGGTGGAATGTTTTTTTTTTTTTTTTTCAGTACGTGGGCCTCTCCCTGTTGTGGAGTCTCCCGTTCCGGAGCACAGGCTCCCAACCCGCATGCTCAGTGGCCATGGCTCACGGGCCTAGCCGCTCCGCGGCATGTGGGATCTTCCCGGACCGAGTCACGAACCCGTGTCCCCTGCATTGGCAGGCAGGGTCTCAACCACTGCTCCACCAGGCAAGCCCGTTACACTTTTGTTTTAATTATGCAGTTGGCTCTATTGTGTTGATTTACATTTTATTGGTAAATCTCAACTGCTTTGGATTATGATGT
Source organism: Mesoplodon bidens (assembly GCF_964165515.1). NCBI lineage: Eukaryota > Metazoa > Chordata > Mammalia > Artiodactyla > Ziphiidae > Mesoplodon > Mesoplodon bidens. Next base: position 23,738 of record NW_027672356.1, on the reverse strand, counting down.
GTTTACAAGGCTACACAGATAATCTGGAAGGGAAAATGAAGTAATACAAATGACAGAAAATGTTTTATAATAATAAAATTTTCTTGGCAAGCAGCAACCTTTTCTCAAAGTCAGTCTTTTAATATAATTTGCTTGCTTCATAAATATGGCTTTCTTGTTTGTTCTTATCTTTATTGATTAGTGAGCATGTTAGATGACTTGGAAGGAATCTCACTGTCTTCAAGAAATAATTTGGCATTTTTGATCCGGAATGCTGACAATTCTCAAAAATGGGTCAGGAAAATCAAAGTAATAGATGGAAAAAAATCTCAATTTTAGCTGTTGATACAACTTTTCTTAAGTTTAGGGTGTGTTTTATAATTTACGTTACTAAAACAGATGTTGGAAGGTCCACCAACATATTTATTTTATGTTTTTAAATCATTTTACTTTGCTGTATTGAATTCAATTCATTCTGGAATTTAGGAGAATTTACCTCTTTATGAAAGAGATTATTGAAAGTAGAAAATGATTGATGACCTTCGCTTCCAGTATTCTTCTCAATAGACTTAGTCTCTCTTCTAATGCTTCCTGTATACTCAGTAATTGTATAAGGTTTAGAGAAAAATGCAGGTCTGGCTGAACATTAAGCACAGTACACTAAATAAAGTTTTTTACTTTGCAGAATATTTTACATGTGTGTCCCATAGATTCATCAGAGATTCTAGTTTTGGATAAAGGCAAGTACATTTAAGGACAATACAACATCCCTGTCTATGACATTGGCATTCGAATGAGAAGTGAATTTGGTTCAGGACGGTTCTTGGAATGCTTGGCATTTAGGTTATTTTAGGTCAACTCTTTGGGCAATTCAATTAGAGTATTTATTGAATGGTTTTCGTGAGCTGAATGGTTGTCATGTCATGTCATAGATGGTCTAAAACATGACTCTTATTTCTACAATAGTTGTGTTGGTCAGATAAGGCATCTTACCTGATGTATTTAATCCAAGATAATGATGCATGAGTAAGAGGCAGATCATTCTCGAGGAAGTAATTTTGGTTTTGAGAGAGGCATTCTTAGGGAAATAGGCCTTGCAGTGCTCATTTAGAGCTGGGCAGGATTGAGGTCCAGAGAGAGGAGGGAAAGGATATTTGGGTGGAGGGAAGGGCATTGGCAGAGCCTCAGAGGCCTGACGGTTCCTGGGGCCTGTGTGGGAATGGTGGGAAAGTTGGGCTGCAGTCAGCCTGTGGGTGGCCTGGACGTTGGGTAATGAGCGTGGCCGTCAGTTTATGGGTGCCCTCTGTAGAGTTGTCTGTAACTTGCTTCCTCCCTGAGGAAGTGTGACACGCTTCTGCTAGCTGCAGTGTCTTCCCCACAGCTGTGCTGTCCATTGAGGAGAAGGGGGCCTGCTCTGCCATGGATTCCTTACTCCTCAGGGTATGGCGTGTGAGTTATTTTAATAATGTATCAATCTGCCTTTTCTTTCTTTTGTCACAATGCATTTGCTTTCTAAAGTGGTCTTGTTTTCAGGATAATAATTGGGTTTCCACAGGGAAAATCATAATGTATGAGGCAAATTACTGACTAAAGGCAAATTTCTGACTTAAAAACATGAATCTCTAATTTGTTTCTAGTAGTTCTTCTTTTTTTTAAATTTTTGTTTTGTTAGTTATGTATAGAAACTTAAGGATAGTAATTTCTGCTCAGGTGGATAGTGGTACTGTTTAGCACAGCTCATTGGTCTTCTGAAACTTTTACAAATGCAGTCTGATTCATTCCGGCCAAGTTAATTATGAGGTACATATTTTTTTCCCTTATGGAGACAAATGTAAAAGACAGAGATACAGAAATCATCTCCAGTTTAGATTGAAGAAATTTTAGTTACTACTGTTTGTTCCTGCTATTTGATCAGAGTTTATTTTTATTTTTTGAAGTCTGTCTCTAATCAAATAAGATTTAATGTTTTAGAAGTAAAAGAGCACCATGACTAAATTAATAAGAAAAGTTAATTTAAGGACAAGAATTGATTTTTAAAAATATAAAAGTACATTTCATGACTTGATTTCAAGATGATCTGGTGGTATTCTTATACTGCTGCAGAAGGATGTCCACAGTGGGACGAGAATGAGGCTTAAAAATCACCACCCTTATTATCTATGACTGAACATGTCTTAGTCCAGGCCAGTGTGCCTACCACCTCTGTGGTACACTGTTGATTTCATTTTTCTTCCAGTATTTACTTTTGGTCCTGGACCAATTATCTAGCTGTGATGGGATTCTCCAAAAGTATCCTACATTTTGTACTTAGTGAACTAGTGATTGTTCTGTTTGCAGACATTCTTTCTGAGGCTCTACACTTGCCTCGAAAACCTACATTTGCAGAAAGGGAAATGTATAGGTTTTCCTTTTAAATGTATTTATTTTTGTTTATATTTTATTTATTTTTGGCTGTGTTGGGTCTTCGTTTCTGTGCGAGGGCCTTCTCTAGTTGCGGCGAGCAGGGGCCACTCCTCATCGTTGTTCGTGGGCCTCTCACTGCCGTGGCGCCTCTTGTTGCAGAGCACAGGCTCCAGAAGCGCAGGCTCAGTAGTTGTGGCTCCCGGGCTTAGTTGCACTGCAGCATGTGGGATCTTCCCGGACCAGGGCTCAAATCCGTGTCCCCTGCACTGGCAGGCGGATTCTTAACCTCTGCCCCGCCCGTTATTCTTTTTTTTTAAATATTTCCTCATTTGTGTTTATGTGATGATGCCTTTATTTATTTTTTTATTATTGTTTATATTTGGCTGAGTTGAGTCTGTGTTGCTGCGCGCAGGCTTTCCCTAGTTGTGGCAAGTGGGGGCTACTCTTTGTTGTGGTGCGCGGACTTCTCATTGTGGTGGCTTCTCTTGTTGCGGAGCGTGGGCTCTAAGAGTGCGGGCTTCAGTAATTGCAGCACCTGGGCTCCGTATTTGCGGCACACAGGCACTAGAGTGCGCGGGCTTCATTAGTTGCAGCGTGTGGCCTCAGTTGTTGTGGCTGGCGGGCTCTAGAGCGCAGGCTCAGTAGTTGTGATGTACGGGCTTACTTGCTCTGCGGCATGTGGGATCTTCCCGGACCAGGGCTGGAACCCGTGTCCCCTGCATTGGCAGACGGATTCTTAACTAGTGCACCACCAGGAAAGTCCCAGACTTTCCTTTTCTTAATGACAATTTTGAAGAGTCCTGGTTCACATATTTCATAGACTGTCCTTCAACTTGGCTTTGTGTGATGTTCTCCTCATGACTGGAGTGGAGTTAGGGTTTTGGGGAAGGAGATGTTTACTTTTAATATTCGGTTTCAACTCTGTCTCTTGGCTTTTTATATAAGATATTCAATGCATTTAGTTATATATTTAAAAAGCAGGCTTGTAGACTATTATTTTAAAATCTGCTTGCTATTTTGTAATCTGCTTGGGTTGATGGTGGAATGTTTTTTTTTTTTTTTTCAGTACGTGGGCCTCTCCCAGTTGTGGAGTCTCCCGTTCCGGAGCACAGGCTCCCAACCCGCATGCTCAGTGGCCATGGCTCACGGGCCTAGCCGCTCCGCGGCATGTGGGATCTTCCCGGACCGAGTCACGAACCCGTGTCCCCTGCATTGGCAGGCAGGCTCTCAACCACTGCTCCACCAGGGAAGCCCGTTACACTTTTGTTTTAATTATGCAGTTGGCTCTATTGTGTTGATTTACATTTTATTGGTAAATCTCAACTGCTTTGGATTATGATGTGTTTACAAGGCTACACAGATAATCTGGAAGGGAAAATGAAGTAATACAAATGACAGAAAATGTTTTATAATAATAAAATTTTCTTGGCAAGCAGCAACCTTTTCTCAAAGTCAGTCTTTTAATATAATTTGCTTGCTTCATAAATATGGCTTTCTTGTTTGTTCTTATCTTTATTGATTAGTGAGCATGTTAGATGACTTTGAAGGAATCTCACTGTCTTCAAGAAATAATTTGGCATTTTTGATCCGGAATGCTGACAATTCTCAAAAATGGGTCAGGAAAATCAAAGTAATAGATGGAAAAAAATCTCAATTTTAGCTGTTGATACAACTTTTCTTAAGTTTAGGGTGTGTTTTATAATTTACGTTACTAAAACAGATGGTGGAAGGTCCACCAATATATTTATTTTATGTTTTTAAAGCATTTTACTTTGCTGTATTGAATTCAATTCATTCTGGAATTTAGGAGAATTTACCTCTTTATGAAAGAGATTATTGAAAGTAGAAAATGATTGATGACCTTCGCTTCCAGTATTCTTCTCAATAGACTTAGTCTCTCTTCTAATGCTTCCTGTATACTCAGTAATTGTATAAGGTTTAGAGAAAAATGCAGGTCTGGCTGAACATTAAGCACAGTACACTAAATAAAGCTTTTTTACTTTGCAGAATATTTTACATGTGTGTCCCATAGATTCATCAGAGATTCTAGTTTTGGATAAAGGCAAGTACATTTAAGGACAATACAGCATCCCTGTCTGTGACATTGGCATTCGAATGAGAAGTGAATTTGGTTCAGGACGGTTCTTGGAATGCTTGGCATTTAGGTTATTTTAGGTCAACTCTTTGGGCAATTCAATTAGAGTATTTATTGAATGGTTTTCGTGAGCTGAATGGTTGTCATGTCATGTCATAGATGGTCTAAAACATGACTCTTATTTCTACAATAGTTGTGTTGGTCAGATAAGGCATCTTACCTGATGTATTTAATCCAAGATAATGATGCATGAGTAAGAGGCAGATCATTCTCGAGGAAGTAATTTTGGTTTTGAGAGAGGCATTCTTAGGGAAATAGGCCTTGCAGTGCTCATTTAGAGCTGGGCAGGATTGAGGTCCAGAGAGAGGAGGGAAAGGATATTTGGGTGGAGGGAAGGGCATTGGCAGAGCCTCAGAGGCCTGACGGTTCCTGGGGCCTGTGTGGGAATGGTGGGAAAGTTGGGCTGCAGTCAGCCTGTGGGTGGCCTGGACGTTGGGTAATGAGCGTGGCCGTCAGTTTATGGGTGCCCTCTGTAGAGTTGTCTGTAACTTGCTTCCTCCCTGAGGAAGTGTGACACGCTTCTGCTAGCTGCAGTGTCTTCCCCACAGCTGTGCTGTCCATTGAGGAGAAGGGGGCCTGCTCTGCCATGGCTTCCTTACTCCTCAGGGTATGGCGTGTGAGTTATTTTAATAATGTATCAATCTGCCTTTTCTTTCTTTTGTCACAATGCATTTGCTTTCTAAAGTGGTCTTGTTTTCAGGATAATAATTGGGTTTCCACAGGGAAAATCATAATGTATGAGGCAAATTACTGACTAAAGGCAAATTTCTGACTTAAAAACATGAATCTCTAATTTGTTTCTAGTAGTTCTTCTTTTGTTTAAATTTTTGTTTTGTTAGTTATGTATAGAAACTTAAGGATAGTAATTTCTGCTCAGGTGGATAGTGGTACTGTTTAGCACAGCTCATTGGTCTTCTGAAACTTTTACAAATGCAGTCTGATTCATTCCGGCCAAGTTAATTATGAGGTATATATTTTTTTCCCCTAATGGAGACAAATGTAAAAGACAGAGATACAGAAATCATCTCCAGTTTAGATTGAAGAAATTTTAGTTACTACTGTTTGTTCCTGCTATTTGATCAGAGTTTATTTTTATTTTTTGAAGTCTGTCTCTAATCAAATAAGATTTAATGTTTTAGAAGTAAAAGAGCACCATGACTAAACTGATAAGAAAAGTTAATTTAAGGACAAGAATTGATTTTTAAAAATATAAAAGTACATTTCATGACTTGATTTCAAGATGATCTTGTGGTATCCTTATACTGCTGCAGAGGGAAGTCCACAGTGGGACGAGAATGATGCTTAAAAATCACCACCCTTATTATCTATGACTGAACATGTCTTATTCCAGGCCAGTGTGCCTACCACCTCTGTGGTACACTGTTGATTTCATTTTTCTTCCAGTATTTACTTTTGGTCCTGGACCAATTATCTAGCTGTGATGGGATTCTCCAAAATTATCCTACATTTTGTACTTAGTGAACTAGTGATTGTTCTGTTTGCAGACATTCTTTCTGAGGCTCTACTCTTGCCTCGAAAACCTACATTTGCAGAAAGGGAAATGTATAGGTTTTCCTTTTAAATGTATTTATTTTTATTTATATTTTATTTATTTTTGGCTGTGTTGGGTCTTCGTTTCTGTGCGGGGGCCTTCTCTAGTTGCGGCGAGCAGGGGCCACTCCTCATCGTGGTTCGAGGGCCTCTCAGTGCCGTGGCGCCTCTTGTTGTGGAGCACAGGCTCCAGAAGCGCAGGCTCAGTAGTTGTGGCTCCCGGGCTTAGTTGCACTGCAGCATGTGGGATCTTCCCGGACCAGGGCTCAAATCCGTGTCCCCTGCACTGGCAGGCGGATTCTTAACCACTGCCCAGCCCGTTATTCTTTTTTTTAAAAAAATATTTCCTCATTTGTGTTTATGTGATGATGCCTTTATTTATTTTTTTATTATTGTTTATATTTGGCTGAGTTGAGTCTCTTTTGCTGCGCGCAGGCTTTCCCTAGTTGTGGCAAGTGGGGGCTAATCTTTGTTGTGGTGTGCGGACTTCTCATTGTGGTGGCTTCTCTTGTTGCGGAGCGTGGGCTCTAAGAGTGCGGGCTTCAGTAATTGCAGCACCTGGGCTCAGTATTTGCGGCACACAGGCCCTAGAGTGCGCGGCCTTCATTAGTTGCAGCGTGTGGCCTCAGTTGTTGTGGCTGGTGGGCTCTAGAGCGCAGGCTCAGTAGTTGTGATGTACGGGCTTACTTGCTCTGCGGCACGTGGGATCTTCCCGGACCAGGGCTGGAACCCGTGTCTCCTGCATTGGCAGACGGATTCTTAACTAGTGCACCACCAGGAAAGTCCCAGACTTTCCTTTTCTTAATGACAATTTTGAAGAGTCCTGGTTCACATATTTCATAGACTGTCCTTCAACTTGGCTTTGTGTGATGTTCTCCTCATGACCATAGTGGAGTTAGGGTTTTGGGGAAGGAGATGTTTACTTTTAATATTCAGTTTCAACTCTGTCTCTTGGCTTTTTATATAAGATATTCAATGCATTTAGTTATATATTTAAAAAAGCAGGCTTGTAGACTATTATTTTAAAATCTGCTTGCTATTTTGTAATCTGCTTGGGTTGATGGTGGAATGTTTTTTTTTTTTTTTTCAGTACGTGGGCCTCTCCCTGTTGTGGAGTCTCCCGTTCCGGAGCACAGGCTCCCAACCCTCATGCTCAGTGGCCATGGCTCACGGGCCTAGCCGCTCCGCGGCATGTGGGATCTTCCCGGACCGAGTCACGAACCCGTGTCCCCTGCATTGGCAGGCAGGGTCTCAACCACTGCTCCACCAGGCAAGCCCGTTACACTTTTGTTTTAATTATGCAGTTGGCTCTATTGTGTTGATTTACATTTTATTGGTAAATCTCAACTGCTTTGGATTATGATGTGTTTACAAGGCTACACAGATAATCTGGAAGGGAAAATGAAGTAATACAAATGACAGAAAATGTTTTATAATAATAAAATTTTCTTGGCAAGCAGCAACCTTTTCTCAAAGTCAGTCTTTTAATATAATTTGCTTGCTTCATAAATATGGCTTTCTTGTTTGTTCTTATCTTTATTGATTAGTGAGCATGTTAGATGACTTGGAAGGAATCTCACTGTCTTCAAGAAATAATTTGGCATTTTTGATCCGGAATGCTGACAATTCTCAAAAATGGGTCAGGAAAATCAAAGTAATAGATGGAAAAAAATCTCAATTTTAGCTGTTGATACAACTTTTCTTAAGTTTAGGGTGTGTTTTATAATTTACGTTACTAAAACAGATGTTGGAAGGTCCACCAACATATTTATTTTATGTTTTTAAATCATTTTACTTTGCTGTATTGAATTCAATTCATTCTGGAATTTAGGAGAATTTACCTCTTTATGAAAGAGATTATTGAAAGTAGAAAATGATTGATGACCTTCGCTTCCAGTATTCTTCTCAATAGACTTAGTCTCTCTTCTAATGCTTCCTGTATACTCAGTAATTGTATAAGGTTTAGAGAAAAATGCAGGTCTGGCTGAACATTAAGCACAGTACACTAAATAAAGTTTTTTACTTTGCAGAATATTTTACATGTGTGTCCCATAGATTCATCAGAGATTCTAGTTTTGGATAAAGGCAAGTACATTTAAGGACAATACAACATCCCTGTCTATGACATTGGCATTCGAATGAGAAGTGAATTTGGTTCAGGACGGTTCTTGGAATGCTTGGCATTTAGGTTATTTTAGGTCAACTCTTTGGGCAATTCAATTAGAGTATTTATTGAATGGTTTTCGTGAGCTGAATGGTTGTCATGTCATGTCATAGATGGTCTAAAACATGACTCTTATTTCTACAATAGTTGTGTTGGTCAGATAAGGCATCTTACCTGATGTATTTAATCCAAGATAATGATGCATGAGTAAGAGGCAGATCATTCTCGAGGAAGTAATTTTGGTTTTGAGAGAGGCATTCTTAGGGAAATAGGCCTTGCAGTGCTCATTTAGAGCTGGGCAGGATTGAGGTCCAGAGAGAGGAGGGAAAGGATATTTGGGTGGAGGGAAGGGCATTGGCAGAGCCTCAGAGGCCTGACGGTTCCTGGGGCCTGTGTGGGAATGGTGGGAAAGTTGGGCTGCAGTCAGCCTGTGGGTGGCCTGGACGTTGGGTAATGAGCGTGGCCATCAGTTTATGGGTGCCCTCTGTAGAGTTGTCTGTAACTTGCTTCCTCCCTGAGGAAGTGTGACACGCTTCTGCTAGCTGCAGTGTCTTCCCCACAGCTGTGCTGTCCATTGAGGAGAAGGGGGCCTGCTCTGCCATGGCTTCCTTACTCCTCAGGGTATGGCGTGTGAGTTATTTTAATAATGTATCAATCTGCCTTTTCTTTCTTTTGTCACAATGCATTTGCTTTCTAAAGTGGTCTTCTTTTCAGGATAATAATTGGGTTTCCACAGGGAAAATCATAATGTATGCGGCAAATTACTGACTAAAGGCAAATTTCTGACTTAAAAACATGAATCTCTAATTTGTTTCTAATAGTTCTTCTTTTGTTTAAATTTTTGTTTTGTTAGTTATGTATAGAAACTTAAGGATAGTAATTTCTGCTCAGGTGGATAGTGGTACTGTTTAGCACAGCTCATTGGTCTTCTGAAACTTTTAAAAATGCAGTCTGATTCATTCCAGCCAAGTTAATTATGAGGTACATATTTTTTTCCCCTAATGGAGACAAATGTAAAAGACAGAGATACAGAAATCATCTCCAGTTTAGATTGAAGAAATTTTAGTTACTACTGTTTGTTCCTGCTATTTGATCACAGTTTATTTTTTTTTTGAAGTCTGTCTCTAATCAAATAAGATTTAATGTTTTAGAAGTAAAAGAGCACCATGACTAAATTAATAAGAAAAGTTAATTTAAGGACAAGAATTGATTTTTAAAAATATAAAAGTACATTTCATGACTTGATTTCAAGATGATCTGGTGGTATCCTTATACTGCTGCAGAAGGAAGTCCACAGTGGGACGAGAATGATGCTTAAAAATCACCACCCTTATTATCTATGACTGAACATGTCTTAGTCCAGGCCAGTGTGCCTACCACCTCTGTGGTACACTGTTGATTTCATTTTTCTTCCAGTATTTACTTTTGGTCCTGGACCAATTATCTAGCTGTGATGGGATTCTCCAAAAGTATCCTACATTTTGTACTTAGTGAACTAGTGATTGTTCTGTTTGCAGACATTCTTTCTGAGGCTCTACTCTTGCCTCGGAAACCTACATTTGCAGAAAGGGAAATGTATAGGTTTTCCTTTTAAATGTATTTATTTTTATTTATATTTTATTTATTTTTGGCTGTGTTGGGTCTTCGTTTCTGTGCGAGGGCCTTCTCTAGTTGCGGCGAGCAGGGGCCACTCCTCATCGTGGTTCGTGGGCCTCTCACTGCCGTGGCGCCTCTTGTTGCGGAGCACAGGCTCCAGAAGCGCAGGCTCAGTAGTTGTGGCTCACGGGCTTAGTTGCACTGCAGCATGTGGGATCTTCCCGGACCAGGGCTCAAATCCGTGTCCCCTGCACTGGCAGGCGGATTCTTAACCACTGCCCCGCCCGTTATTCTTTTTTTTAAAAAAATATTTCCTCATATGTGTTTATGTGATGATGCCTTTATTTATTTTTTTATTATTGTTTATATTTGGCTGAGTTGAGTCTCTGTTGCTGCGCGCAGGCTTTCCCTAGTTGTGGCAAGTGGGGGCTACTCTTTGTTGTGGTGTGCGGACTTCTCATTGTGGTGGCTTCTCTTGTTGCGGAGCGTGGGCTCTAAGAGTGCGGGCTTCAGTAATTGCAGCACCTGGGCTCAGTATTTGCGGCACACAGGCCCTAGAGTGCGCGGGCTTCATTAGTTGCAGCGTGCGGCCTCAGTTGTTGTGGCTGGTGGGCTCTAGAGCGCAGGCTCAGTAGTTGTGATGTACGGGTATACTTGCTCTGCGGCACGTGGGATCTTCCCGGACCAGGGCTGGAACCCGTGTCCCCTGCATTGGCAGACGGATTCTTAACTAGTGCACCACCAGGAAAGTCCCAGACTTTCCTTTTCTTAATGACAATTTTGAAGAGTCCTGGTTCACATATTTCATAGACTGTCCTTCAACTTGGCTTTGTGTGATGTTCTCCTCATGACCATAGTGGAGTTAGGGTTTTGGGGAAAGAGATGTTTACTTTTAATATTCGGTTTCAACTCTATCTCTTGGCTTTTTATATAAGATATTCAATGCATTTAGTTATATATTTAAAAAAGCAGTCTTGTAGACTATTATTTTAAAATCTGCTTGCTATTTTGTAATCTGCTTGGGTTGATGGTGGAATGCTTTTTTTTTTTTTTCAGTACGTGGGCCTCTCCCTGTTGTGGAGTCTCCCGTTACGGAGCACAGGCTCCCAACCCGCATGCTCAGTGGCCATGGCTCACGGGCCTAGCCGCTCCGCGGCATGTGGGATCTTCCCGGACCGAGTCACGAACCCGTGTCCCCTGCATTGGCAGGCAGGCTCTCAACCACTGCTCCACCAGGGAAGCCCGGTACACTTTTGTTTTAATTATGCAGTTGGCTCTATTGTGTTGATTTACATTTTATTTGTAAATCTCAACTGCTTTGGATTATGATGTGTTTACAAGGCTACACAGATAATCTGGAAGGGAAAATGAAGTAATACAAATGACAGAAAAAGTTTTATAATAATGAAATTTTCTTGGCAAGCAGCAACCTTTTCTCAAAGTCAGTCTTTTAATATAATTTGCTTGCTTCCTAAATATGGCTTTCTTGTTTGTTCTTATCTTTATTGATTAGTGAGCATGTTAGATGACTTGGGAGGAATCTCACTGTCTTCAACAAATAATTTGGCATTATTGATCCAGAATGCTGACAATTCTCAAAAATGGGTCAGGAAAATCAAAGTAATAGATGGAAAAAAATCTCAATTTTAGCTGTTGATATAACTTTTCTTAAATTTAGGGTGTTTTTTATAATTTAAGTTACTAAAACAGATGGTGGAAGGTCCACCAAGATATTTATTTTATGTATTTAAAGCATTTTACTTTGCTGTATTGAATTCCATTCATTCTGGAATTTAGGAGCATTTACCTCTTTATGAAAGAGACTATTGAAAGTAGAAAATGATTGATGACCTTCGCTTCCAGTATTCTTCTCAATAGACTTAGGCTCTCTTCTAATGCTTCTTGCATACTAAGTAATTGTATAAGGTTTAGAGAATAATTTAGGTCTGTCTGAACTTTAAGCACAGTACACTAAATAAAGCTTTTTCACTTTGCAGAATATTTTACATGTGTGTCCCATAGATTCATCAGAGATTCTAGTTTTGGATAAAGGCAAGTACATTTAAGGACAATACAGCATCCCTGTCTGTGACATTGGCATTCGAATGAGAAGTGAATTTGGTTCACGACGGTTCTTGGAATGCTTGGCATTTAGGTTATTTTAGGTCAACTCTTTGGGCAATTCAATTAGAGTATTTATTGAATGGTTTTCGTGAGCTGAATGGTTGTCATGTCATGTCATAGATGGTCTAAAACATGACTCTTATTTCTAAAATAGTTGTGTTGGTCAGATAAGGCATCTTACATGAAGTATGTAATCCAAGATAATGATGCATGAGTAAGAGGCAGATCATTCTCGAGGAAGTAATTTTGGTTTTGAGAGAGGCATTCTTAGGGAAATAGGCCTTGCAGTGCTCATTTAGAGCTGGGCAGGATTGAGGTCCAGAGAGAGGAGGGAAAGGATATTTGGGTAGAGGGAAGGGCATTGGCAGAGCCTCAGAGGCCTGACGGTTCCTGGGGCCTGTGTGGGAATGGTGGGAAAGTTGGGCTGCAGTCAGCCTGTGGGTGGCCTGGACGTTGGGTAATGAGCGTGGCCGTCAGTTTATGGGTGCCCTCTGTAGAGTTGTCTGTAACTTGCTTCCTCCCTGAGGAAGTGTGACACGCTTCTGCTAGCTGCAGTGTCTTCCCCACAGCTGTGCTGTCCATTGAGGAGAAGGGGGCCTGCTCTGCCATGGATTCCTTACTCCTCAGGGTATGGCGTGTGAGTTATTTTAATAATGTATCAATCTGCCTTTTCTTTCTTTTGTCACAATGCATTTGCTTTCTAAAGTGGTCTTGTTTTCAGGATAATAATTGGGTTTCCACAGGGAAAATCATAATGTATGAGGCAAATTACTGACTAAAGGCAAATTTCTGACTTAAAAACATGAATCTCTAATTTGTTTCTAGTAGTTCTTCTTTTGTTTAAATTTTTGTTTTGTTAGTTATGTATAGAAACTTAAGGATAGTAATTTCTGCTCAGGTGGATAGTGGTACTGTTTAGCACAGCTCATTGGTCTTCTGAAACTTTTACAAATGCAGTCTGATTCATTCCGGCCAAGTTAATTATGAGGTACATATTTTTTTCCCTTATGGAGACAAATGTAAAAGACAGAGATACAGAAATCATCTCCAGTTTAGACTGAAGAAATTTTAGTTACTACTGTTTGTTCCTGCTATTTGATCAGAGTTTATTTTTATTTTTTGAAGTCTGTCTCTAATCAAATAAGATTTAATGTTTTAGAAGTAAAAGAGCACCATGACTAAATTAATAAGAAAAGTTAATTTAAGGACAAGAATTGATTTTTAAAAATATAAAAGTACATTTCATGACTTGATTTCAAGATGATCTGGTGGTATTCTTATACTGCTGCAGAAGGATGTCCACAGTGGGACGAGAATGAGGCTTAAAAATCACCACCCTTATTATCTATGACTGAACATGTCTTAGTCCAGGCCAGTGTGCCTACCACCTCTGTGGTACACTGTTGATTTCATTTTTCTTCCAGTATTTACTTTTGGTCCTGGACCAATTATCTAGCTGTGATGGGATTCTCCAAAAGTATCCTACATTTTGTACTTAGTGAACTAGTGATTGTTCTGTTTGCAGACATTCTTTCTGAGGCTCTACACTTGCCTCGAAAACCTACATTTGCAGAAAGGGAAATGTATAGGTTTTCCTTTTAAATGTATTTATTTTTGTTTATATTTTATTTATTTTTGGCTGTGTTGGGTCTTCGTTTCTGTGCGAGGGCCTTCTCTAGTTGCGGCGAGCAGGGGCCACTCCTCATCGTTGTTCGTGGGCCTCTCACTGCCGTGGCGCCTCTTGTTGCAGAGCACAGGCTCCAGAAGCGCAGGCTCAGTAGTTGTGGCTCCCGGGCTTAGTTGCACTGCAGCATGTGGGATCTTCCCGGACCAGGGCTCAAATCCGTGTCCCCTGCACTGGCAGGCGGATTCTTAACCTCTGCCCCGCCCGTTATTCTTTTTTTTTAAATATTTCCTCATTTGTGTTTATGTGATGATGCCTTTATTTATTTTTTTATTATTGTTTATATTTGGCTGAGTTGAGTCTGTGTTGCTGCGCGCAGGCTTTCCCTAGTTGTGGCAAGTGGGGGCTACTCTTTGTTGTGGTGCGCGGACTTCTCATTGTGGTGGCTTCTCTTGTTGCGGAGCGTGGGCTCTAAGAGTGCGGGCTTCAGTAATTGCAGCACCTGGGCTCCGTATTTGCGGCACACAGGCACTAGAGTGCGCGGGCTTCATTAGTTGCAGCGTGTGGCCTCAGTTGTTGTGGCTGGCGGGCTCTAGAGCGCAGGCTCAGTAGTTGTGATGTACGGGCTTACTTGCTCTGCGGCATGTGGGATCTTCCCGGACCAGGGCTGGAACCCGTGTCCCCTGCATTGGCAGACGGATTCTTAACTAGTGCACCACCAGGAAAGTCCCAGACTTTCCTTTTCTTAATGACAATTTTGAAGAGTCCTGGTTCACATATTTCATAGACTGTCCTTCAACTTGGCTTTGTGTGATGTTCTCCTCATGACTGGAGTGGAGTTAGGGTTTTGGGGAAGGAGATGTTTACTTTTAATATTCGGTTTCAACTCTGTCTCTTGGCTTTTTATATAAGATATTCAATGCATTTAGTTATATATTTAAAAAGCAGGCTTGTAGACTATTATTTTAAAATCTGCTTGCTATTTTGTAATCTGCTTGGGTTGATGGTGGAATGTTTTTTTTTTTTTTTTCAGTACGTGGGCCTCTCCCTGTTGTGGAGTCTCCCGTTCCGGAGCACAGGCTCCCAACCCGCATGCTCAGTGGCCATGGCTCACGGGCCTAGCCGCTCCGCGGCATGTGGGATCTTCCCGGACCGAGTCACGAACCCGTGTCCCCTGCATTGGCAGGCAGGCTCTCAACCACTGCTCCACCAGGGAAGCCCGTTACACTTTTGTTTTAATTATGCAGTTGGCTCTATTGTGTTGATTTACATTTTATTGGTAAATCTCAACTGCTTTGGATTATGATGTGTTTACAAGGCTACACAGATAATCTGGAAGGGAAAATGAAGTAATACAAATGACAGAAAATGTTTTATAATAATAAAATTTTCTTGGCAAGCAGCAACCTTTTCTCAAAGTCAGTCTTTTAATATAATTTGCTTGCTTCATAAATATGGCTTTCTTGTTTGTTCTTATCTTTATTGATTAGTGAGCATGTTAGATGACTTGGAAGGAATCTCACTGTCTTCAAGAAATAATTTGGCATTTTTGATCCGGAATGCTGACAATTCTCAAAAATGGGTCAGGAAAATCAAAGTAATAGATGGAAAAAAATCTCAATTTTAGCTGTTGATACAACTTTTCTTAAGTTTAGGGTGTGTTTTATAATTTACGTTACTAAAACAGATGGTGGAAGGTCCACCAATATATTTATTTTATGTTTTTAAAGCATTTTACTTTGCTGTATTGAATTCAATTCATTCTGGAATTTAGGAGAATTTACCTCTTTATGAAAGAGATTATTGAAAGTAGAAAATGATTGATGACCTTCGCTTCCAGTATTCTTCTCAATAGACTTAGTCTCTCTTCTAATGCTTCCTGTATACTCAGTAATTGTATAAGGTTTAGAGAAAAATGCAGGTCTGGCTGAACATTAAGCACAGTACACTAAATAAAGCTTTTTTACTTTGCAGAATATTTTACATGTGTGTCCCATAGATTCATCAGAGATTCTAGTTTTGGATAAAGGCAAGTACATTTAAGGACAATACAACATCCCTGTCTATGACATTGGCATTCGAATGAGAAGTGAATTTGGTTCAGGACGGTTCTTGGAATGCTTGGCATTTAGGTTATTTTAGGTCAACTCTTTGGGCAATTCAATTAGAGTATTTATTGAATGGTTTTCGTGAGCTGAATGGTTGTCATGTCATGTCATAGATGGTCTAAAACATGACTCTTATTTCTACAATAGTTGTGTTGGTCAGATAAGGCATCTTACCTGATGTATTTAATCCAAGATAATGATGCATGAGTAAGAGGCAGATCATTCTCGAGGAAGTAATTTTGGTTTTGAGAGAGGCATTCTTAGGGAAATAGGCCTTGCAGTGCTCATTTAGAGCTGGGCAGGATTGAGGTCCAGAGAGAGGAGGGAAAGGATATTTGGGTGGAGGGAAGGGCATTGGCAGAGCCTCAGAGGCCTGACGGTTCCTGGGGCCTGTGTGGGAATGGTGGGAAAGTTGGGCTGCAGTCAGCCTGTGGGTGGCCTGGACGTTGGGTAATGAGCGTGGCCATCAGTTTATGGGTGCCCTCTGTAGAGTTGTCTGTAACTTGCTTCCTCCCTGAGGAAGTGTGACACGCTTCTGCTAGCTGCAGTGTCTTCCCCACAGCTGTGCTGTCCATTGAGGAGAAGGGGGCCTGCTCTGCCATGGCTTCCTTACTCCTCAGGGTATGGCGTGTGAGTTATTTTAATAATGTATCAATCTGCCTTTTCTTTCTTTTGTCACAATGCATTTGCTTTCTAAAGTGGTCTTGTTTTCAGGATAATAATTGGGTTTCCACAGGGAAAATCATAATGTATGAGGCAAATTACTGACTAAAGGCAAATTTCTGACTTAAAAACATGAATCTCTAATTTGTTTCTAGTAGTTCTTCTTTTGTTTAAATTTTTGTTTGGTTAGTTATGTATAGAAACTTAAGGATAGTAATTTCTGCTCAGGTGGATAGTGGTACTGTTTAGCACAGCTCATTGGTCTTCTGAAACTTTTACAAATGCAGTCTGATTCATTCCGGCCAAGTTAATTATGAGGTACATATTTTTTTCCCCTAATGGAGACAAATGTAAAAGACAGAGATACAGAAATCATCTCCAGTTTAGATTGAAGAAATTTTAGTTACTACTGTTTGTTCCTGCTATTTGATCAGAGTTTATTTTTATTTTTTGAAGTCTGTCTCTAATCAAATAAGATTTAATGTTTTAGAAGTAAAAGAGCACCATGACTAAACTGATAAGAAAAGTTAATTTAAGGACAAGAATTGATTTTTAAAAATATAAAAGTACATTTCATGACTTGATTTCAAGATGATCTTGTGGTATCCTTATACTGCTGCAGAGGGAAGTCCACAGTGGGACGAGAATGATGCTTAAAAATCACCACCCTTATTATCTATGACTGAACATGTCTTAGTCCAGGCCAGTGTGCCTACCACCTCTGTGGTACACTGTTGATTTCATTTTTCTTCCAGTATTTACTTTTGGTCCTGGACCAATTATCTAGCTGTGATGGGATTCTCCAAAATTATCCTACATTTTGTACTTAGTGAACTAGTGATTGTTCTGTTTGCAGACATTCTTTCTGAGGCTCTACTCTTGCCTCGAAAACCTACATTTGAAGAAAGGGAAATGTATAGGTTTTCCTTTTAAATGTATTTATTTTTATTTATATTTTATTTATTTTTGGCTGTGTTGGGTCTTCGTTTCTGTGCGGGGGCCTTCTCTAGTTGCGGCGAGCAGGGGCCACTCCTCATCGTGGTTCGAGGGCCTCTCAGTGCCGTGGCGCCTCTTGTTGTGGAGCACAGGCTCCAGAAGCGCAGGCTCAGTAGTTGTGGCTCCCGGGCTTAGTTGCACTGCAGCATGTGGGATCTTCCCGGACCAGGGCTCAAATCCGTGTCCCCTGCACTGGCAGGCGGATTCTTAACCACTGCCCAGCCCGTTATTCTTTTTTTAAAAAAAATATTTCCTCATTTGTGTTTATGTGATGATGCCTTTATTTATTTTTTTATTATTGTTTATATTTGGCTGAGTTGAGTCTCTTTTGCTGCGCGCAGGCTTTCCCTAGTTGTGGCAAGTGGGGGCTAATCTTTGTTGTGGTGTGCGGACTTCTCATTGTGGTGGCTTCTCTTGTTGCGGAGCGTGGGCTCTAAGAGTGCGGGCTTCAGTAATTGCAGCACCTGGGCTCAGTATTTGCGGCACACAGGCCCTAGAGTGCGCGGCCTTCATTAGTTGCAGCGTGTGGCCTCAGTTGTTGTGGCTGGTGGGCTCTAGAGCGCAGGCTCAGTAGTTGTGATGTACGGGCTTACTTGCTCTGCGGCACGTGGGATCTTCCCGGACCAGGGCTGGAACCCGTGTCTCCTGCATTGGCAGACGGATTCTTAACTAGTGCACCACCAGGAAAGTCCCAGACTTTCCTTTTCTTAATGACAATTTTGAAGAGTCCTGGTTCACATATTTCATAGACTGTCCTTCAACTTGGCTTTGTGTGATGTTCTCCTCATGACCATAGTGGAGTTAGGGTTTTGGGGAAGGAGATGTTTACTTTTAATATTCAGTTTCAACTCTGTCTCTTGGCTTTTTATATAAGATATTCAATGCATTTAGTTATATATTTAAAAAAGCAGGCTTGTAGACTATTATTTTAAAATCTGCTTGCTATTTTGTAATCTGCTTGGGTTGATGGTGGAATGTTTTTTTTTTTTTTTTTTCAGTACGTGGGCCTCTCCCTGTTGTGGAGTCTCCCGTTCCGGAGCACAGGCTCCCAACCCGCATGCTCAGTGGCCATGGCTCACGGGCCTAGCCGCTCCGCGGCATGTGGGATCTTCCCGGACCGAGTCACGAACCCGTGTCCCCTGCATTGGCAGGCAGGCTCTCAACCACTGCTCCACCAGGGAAGCCCGTTACACTTTTGTTTTAATTATGCAGTTGGCTCTATTGTGTTGATTTACATTTTATTGGTAAATCTCAACTGCTTTGGATTATGATGTGTTTACAAGGCTACACAGATAATCTGGAAGGGAAAATGAAGTAATACAAATGACAGAAAATGTTTTATAATAATAAAATTTTCTTGGCAAGCAGCAACCTTTTCTCAAAGTCAGTCTTTTAATATAATTTGCTTGCTTCATAAATATGGCTTTCTTGTTTGTTCTTATCTTTATTGATTAGTGAGCATGTTAGATGACTTTGAAGGAATCTCACTGTCTTCAAGAAATAATTTGGCATTTTTGATCCGGAATGCTGACAATTCTCAAAAATGGGTCAGGAAAATCAAAGTAATAGATGGAAAAAAATCTCAATTTTAGCTGTTGATACAACTTTTCTTAAGTTTAGGGTGTGTTTTATAATTTACGTTACTAAAACAGATGGTGGAAGGTCCACCAATATATTTATTTTATGTTTTTAAAGCATTTTACTTTGCTGTATTGAATTCAATTCATTCTGGAATTTAGGAGAATTTACCTCTTTATGAAAGAGATTATTGAAAGTAGAAAATGATTGATGACCTTCGCTTCCAGTATTCTTCTCAATAGACTTAGTCTCTCTTCTAATGCTTCCTGTATACTCAGTAATTGTATAAGGTTTAGAGAAAAATGCAGGTCTGGCTGAACATTAAGCACAGTACACTAAATAAAGCTTTTTTACTTTGCAGAATATTTTACATGTGTGTCCCATAGATTCATCAGAGATTCTAGTTTTGGATAAAGGCAAGTACATTTAAGGACAATACAACATCCCTGTCTATGACATTGGCATTCGAATGAGAAGTGAATTTGGTTCAGGACGGTTCTTGGAATGCTTGGCATTTAGGTTATTTTAGGTCAACTCTTTGGGCAATTCAATTAGAGTATTTATTGAATGGTTTTCGTGAGCTGAATGGTTGTCATGTCATGTCATAGATGGTCTAAAACATGACTCTTATTTCTACAATAGTTGTGTTGGTCAGATAAGGCATCTTACCTGATGTATTTAATCCAAGATAATGATGCATGAGTAAGAGGCAGATCATTCTCGAGGAAGTAATTTTGGTTTTGAGAGAGGCATTCTTAGGGAAATAGGCCTTGCAGTGCTCATTTAGAGCTGGGCAGGATTGAGGTCCAGAGAGAGGAGGGAAAGGATATTTGGGTGGAGGGAAGGGCATTGGCAGAGCCTCAGAGGCCTGACGGTTCCTGGGGCCTGTGTGGGAATGGTGGGAAAGTTGGGCTGCAGTCAGCCTGTGGGTGGCCTGGACGTTGGGTAATGAGCGTGGCCATCAGTTTATGGGTGCCCTCTGTAGAGTTGTCTGTAACTTGCTTCCTCCCTGAGGAAGTGTGACACGCTTCTGCTAGCTGCAGTGTCTTCCCCACAGCTGTGCTGTCCATTGAGGAGAAGGGGGCCTGCTCTGCCATGGCTTCCTTACTCCTCAGGGTATGGCGTGTGAGTTATTTTAATAATGTATCAATCTGCCTTTTCTTTCTTTTGTCACAATGCATTTGCTTTCTAAAGTGGTCTTGTTTTCAGGATAATAATTGGGTTTCCACAGGGAAAATCATAATGTATGAGGCAAATTACTGACTAAAGGCAAATTTCTGACTTAAAAACATGAATCTCTAATTTGTTTCTAGTAGTTCTTCTTTTGTTTAAATTTTTGTTTTGTTAGTTATGTATAGAAACTTAAGGATAGTAATTTCTGCTCAGGTGGATAGTGGTACTGTTTAGCACAGCTCATTGGTCTTCTGAAACTTTTACAAATGCAGTCTGATTCATTCCGGCCAAGTTAATTATGAGGTACATATTTTTTTCCCCTAATGGAGACAAATGTAAAAGACAGAGATACAGAAATCATCTCCAGTTTAGATTGAAGAAATTTTAGTTACTACTGTTTGTTCCTGCTATTTGATCACAGTTTATTTTTTTTTTGAAGTCTGTCTCTAATCAAATAAGATTTAATGTTTTAGAAGTAAAAGAGCACCATGACTAAATTAATAAGAAAAGTTAATTTAAGGACAAGAATTGATTTTTAAAAATATAAAAGTACATTTCATGACTTGATTTCCAGATGATCTGGTGGTATCCTTATACTGCTGCAGAAGGAAGTCCACAGTGGGACGAGAATGATGCTTAAAAATCACCACCCTTATTATCTATGACTGAACATGTCTTAGTCCAGGCCAGTGTGCCTACCACCTCTGTGGTACACTGTTGATTTCATTTTTCTTCCAGTATTTACTTTTGGTCCTGGACCAATTATCTAGCTGTGATGGGATTCTCCAAAAGTATCCTACATTTTGTACTTAGTGAACTAGTGATTGTTCTGTTTGCAGACATTCTTTCTGAGGCTCTACTCTTGCCTCGGAAACCTACATTTGCAGAAAGGGAAATGTATAGGTTTTCCTTTTAAATGTATTTATTTTTATTTATATTTTATTTATTTTTGGCTGTGTTGGGTCTTCGTTTCTGTGCGAGGGCCTTCTCTAGTTGCGGCGAGCAGGGGCCACTCCTCATCGTGGTTCGTGGGCCTCTCACTGCCGTGGCGCCTCTTGTTGCGGAGCACAGGCTCCAGAAGCGCAGGCTCAGTAGTTGTGGCTCACGGGCTTAGTTGCACTGCAGCATGTGGGATCTTCCCGGACCAGGGCTCAAATCCGTGTCCCCTGCACTGGCAGGCGGATTCTTAACCACTGCCCCGCCCGTTATTCTTTTTTTTAAAAAAATATTTCCTCATATGTGTTTATGTGATGATGCCTTTATTTATTTTTTTATTATTGTTTATATTTGGCTGAGTTGAGTCTCTGTTGCTGCGCGCAGGCTTTCCCTAGTTGTGGCAAGTGGGGGCTACTCTTTGTTGTGGTGTGCGGACTTCTCATTGTGGTGGCTTCTCTTGTTGCGGAGCGTGGGCTCTAAGAGTGCGGGCTTCAGTAATTGCAGCACCTGGGCTCAGTATTTGCGGCACACAGGCCCTAGAGTGCGCGGGCTTCATTAGTTGCAGCGTGCGGCCTCAGTTGTTGTGGCTGGTGGGCTCTAGAGCGCAGGCTCAGTAGTTGTGATGTACGGGTATACTTGCTCTGCGGCACGTGGGATCTTCCCGGACCAGGGCTGGAACCCGTGTCCCCTGCATTGGCAGACGGATTCTTAACTAGTGCACCACCAGGAAAGTCCCAGACTTTCCTTTTCTTAATGACAATTTTGAAGAGTCCTGGTTCACATATTTCATAGACTGTCCTTCAACTTGGCTTTGTGTGATGTTCTCCTCATGACCATAGTGGAGTTAGGGTTTTGGGGAAAGAGATGTTTACTTTTAATATTCGGTTTCAACTCTATCTCTTGGCTTTTTATATAAGATATTCAATGCATTTAGTTATATATTTAAAAAAGCAGTCTTGTAGACTATTATTTTAAAATCTGCTTGCTATTTTGTAATCTGCTTGGGTTGATGGTGGAATGCTTTTTTTTTTTTTTCAGTACGTGGGCCTCTCCCTGTTGTGGAGTCTCCCGTTACGGAGCACAGGCTCCCAACCCGCATGCTCAGTGGCCATGGCTCACGGGCCTAGCCGCTCCGCGGCATGTGGGATCTTCCCGGACCGAGTCACGAACCCGTGTCCCCTGCATTGGCAGGCAGGCTCTCAACCACTGCTCCACCAGGGAAGCCCGGTACACTTTTGTTTTAATTATGCAGTTGGCTCTATTGTGTTGATTTACATTTTATTTGTAAATCTCAACTGCTTTGGATTATGATGTGTTTACAAGGCTACACAGATAATCTGGAAGGGAAAATGAAGTAATACAAATGACAGAAAAAGTTTTATAATAATGAAATTTTCTTGGCAAGCAGCAACCTTTTCTCAAAGTCAGTCTTTTAATATAATTTGCTTGCTTCCTAAATATGGCTTTCTTGTTTGTTCTTATCTTTATTGATTAGTGAGCATGTTAGATGACTTGGGAGGAATCTCACTGTCTTCAACAAATAATTTGGCATTATTGATCCAGAATGCTGACAATTCTCAAAAATGGGTCAGGAAAATCAAAGTAATAGATGGAAAAAAATCTCAATTTTAGCTGTTGATATAACTTTTCTTAAATTTAGGGTGTTTTTTATAATTTAAGTTACTAAAACGGATGGTGGAAGGTCCACCAAGATATTTATTTTATGTATTTAAAGCATTTTACTTTGCTGTATTGAATTCCATTCATTCTGGAATTTAGGAGCATTTACCTCTTTATGAAAGAGATTATTGAAAGTAGAAAATGATTGATGACCTTCGCTTCCAGTATTCTTCTCAATAGAATTAGTCTCTCTTCTAATGCTTCTTGCATACTAAGTAATTGTATAAGGTTTAGAGAATAATGCAGGTCTGGCTGAACATTAAGCACAGTACACTAAATAAAGCTTTTTTACTTTGCAGAATATTTTACATGTGTGTCCCATAGATTCATCAGACATTCTAGTTTTGGATAAAGGCAAGTACATTTAAGGACAATACAGCATCCCTGTCTGTGACATTGGCATTCGAATGAGAAGTGAATTTGGTTCAGGACGCTGCTTGGAATGCTTGGCATTTAGGTTATTTTAGGTCAACTCTTTGGGAAATTCAATTAGAGTATTTATTGAATGGTTTTCGTGAGCTCAATGGTTGTCATGTCATGTCATAGATGGTCTAAAACATGACTCTTATTTCTAAAATAGTTGTGTTGGTCAGATAAGGCATCTTACATGAAGTATTTAATCCAAGATAATGATGCATGAGTAAGAGGCAGATCATTCTCGAGGAAGTAATTTTGGTTTTGAGAGAGGCATTCTTAGGGAAATAGGCCTTGCAGTGCTCATTTAGAGCTGGGCAGGATTGAGGTCCGGAGAGAGGAGGGAAAGGATATTTGGGTAGGGGGAAGGGCATTGGCAGAGCCTCAGAGGCCTGACGGTTCCTGGGGCCTGTGTGGGAATGGTGGGAAAGTTGGGCTGCAGTCAGCCTGTGGGTGGCCTGGACGTTGGGTAATGAGCGTGGCCGTCAGTTTATGGGTGCCCTCTGTAGAGTTGTCTGTAACTTGCTTCCTCCCTGAGGAAGTGTGACACGCTTCTGCTAGCTGCAGTGTCTTCCCCACAGCTGTGCTGTCCAT